>NW_006299220.1:353573-359724 GCF_000327345.1 Myotis davidii | reverse complement strand
TGCCAAGAACCTACAACCAAGATTACTTTATCCAGCAAAGCTATCATTCAGAAGTGAAGGTCAGATAAAGAGCTTCACAGATAAGGAAAAGCTAAAGGAGTTCATCACCACCAAACCAGGATTATATGAAATGCTGAAAGGTATCCTATAAGAAGAGGAAGAGGAAGAAAAAGGTAAAGATACAAATTATGAACAACAAATACGCATCTATCAACAAGTGAATCTAAGAATCAAGTGAATAAATAATCTGATGAACAGAATGTACTGGTGATTATAATAGAATCAGGGACATAGAAAGGGAATGGACTGACTATTCTTGTGGGGGAAAGGGGTGTGGGAGATGCGGGAAGATACTGGACAAAAATCGTGCACCTATGGATGAGGACAGTGGGTGGGGAGTGAGGGCAGGGGTGGGGTGGGAACTGGGAGGAGGGGAATTATGGGGGGAAAAAAGAGGAGCAAATGTAATAATCTGAACAATAAAGATTTAATTAAAAAAAAAAACAAAGCAAAAAATAAAATAAAAAAAAAACATAAAGATAGTTGCATTTAAGTAATTTTACTGGTTGTTATAGCAATTGGATTGTTCAGGATCTGGATAGGTTCTGTGGAAAATAAGAGATGATTTTTAATTTCTCTCTAGCAAAGGTCATGATGAACTCTAAATCCCCAAATTTAATCTTTTGTCCTAGGCCTCTTCCTTCTTGATGTTTATTGCATGCGTCCTCCCTTCCCCCTCAATTCCATATTGGTCCCTTTTCTTCCTCAATAACTGCCTCTTTTCAGGTTTTTCCATCTTTGTTTGCCTAAACCCTGACCTGCAGGTGCTCCCTGAGTGATGTCATCATTGACTCCAAGGACCAGCTTATGACTCACACATATTGATGCCTACTTTTGACTCTTCTATGAGTAAGGTCCACATAGACTAGTGTTTCTAGCTTGGAGGTTCTGTAAGTCATTCAAACTCTAAATGTCCCAAATCAGACCTACTATTAGGTCCCACAACAGCAGTTTGCTCCTCCTCCTGTATTTGCTATCTGTGATGGAAACAGCATCATCTTCTCAGTCACCCATTCTGAAAGAATCCTCAACTGCTTCTTTTCCTCCCTCAGCACCAAATTCACTTCTCTCCTTGAAACCCTCCAGACCATCTCATTACACTCAGGTTTATATAAAAATTTTTTTTACCATGGCCTAAATGTCCTTCACAAACTGGTCTTTTCCTAATTCTCCAAACTTATCTCATGCCACTATTCTCCTTTTGCCAAATTCTAACTCTCTCTCTCTCTCTCTCTCTCATGGCAGTCAATTAGTATATTCCCTCCTTATTGTCTGTGGGTGCTGCCATCTTTGTGATGGTGTGAGGATCAATTAGCATATTCCCTCCTTATTAGATAGGATATATATATCTCCTGTGTTTGGCTCATTAGAACTCTTCATCTTAAAGTCCACATTCTCATTGTCATAATTAATCTAACTGTAGTTTCCCTTCTATTATTTTCTATTACCCATCATTCTATTTTCTTCTGCCTTTGTTCTTATTATGAATCACATATGGTCTGCTCTTCCACTGGCACACAAGCCTCAGGAAAACAGGTGCATTGCCTTTTTTCATTGCTGTGGCTGCAGGTGATTTCTGTGGAGGAGAAACTTAATAAATCTTCATTGAATTAAAAATTGGTCATAGAATTCTGTTGATTCTCCTTTCTGAATGTCTCTTGAATAAAATTTCCCTCTCCGTTCTTACTCCTTTTTTCTAGTTTGACTCTATTAATTGAGAAGCAGTGAAATATAGTGCTTAATATGCAGATTCAGGAGTAAGATTTTTTTGGTTTGAATCCTAGCCTCAACACTAGCTATGGAACCTTAAACAAATTATTTGACAACTGTATACCTAATGTGTAAAATAGAGATAATAACAGTAGCCTTATAAGACTGCTATAAGAATTAATTTACATAAATTAGACAAACAATTAGCATCTGCACATAATAAGCATTTTGTGTTAGCTACTACTACTTTTTTCATATAAACTATTACCATAGCCTCCTGACTATCTCTAGTATCTTTACTGCTGTCTTCCTAAAACATAAATCTGATCATAGTACTTTGCTATGTGAACATTTTTAATGGTGGTATACTGTCCACAGTATGAAGTTCAGCACTCAGCATTTAGTATAACATTCTTAGTCTAGCACAATTTCCCACACTCACACCCATGTTCCTATGTTCCAGTTACTTGGGTTACTCATCCTTCCTCAAAAAGCAACAGCATGGTTTTCCCTGATTCCGTATCTTGGCTCATGTCCTTACTTTCACCTAGAATGCCCCTTGCCCCTTCCAAAGAGGCAAATTCTTACTCTTTCTCTCCAGCTCTGAACACCCAGTTTTAATGTTGCCTGCTAAGTGAAACCTTCCCTGATTTTTACTTAAAAATGGTGATAACAATACTGAAAATAATTACAGCCATTAAACTTAGTTAGTACTGGCCATATGCCAGCCACAGTCCTCAACATTTCACATTTATTTTCTCTTATTCTTTTTAACAACCTTCTGAGATAGGGCTAATGTTAGTCTCCAAGATACAAATGGAGAAACTGAGGTTAGAGAAGTTAATGAGAATTACGTTTCTCTGTATGCCACTAGGATGTTAGATATACCTCCAATAGAGCTCTAGATCCCTGTCATGCTATTAATTATTCAGGTGACTGCTGTCTGCCTCCCCTTTTGCAGACTGAGTCCCTTGCAACTAGGATCTATGCTATTCAACTTGTTATCTATGGGGCTCACTGACACCTGTGACATGGTCCTTCATCAGAAAGGCTTTCTCTTGCTTGAATTGTGTCTTCACTGAGGTGTCCCAAATCAGTTTTAGATAACCTTATCTAATTATGTCAAAAATTTTCTTTTAATTCTTGAACCTGGCTTAAAATTGCCTCAATAATTTTTTAAATAAATAATTATAAGTCCCCTTTAGAGAAGAAATGAGACAGCCCTATGGGGACATTAAAATTTGTTCTACTTATTTGAAAATCAACTTAGCCCTCAAATAACAAAAAGCTTTAACAGTAAAAAGAAATAAAATGTAAACAAAGCATTTATATTCATTTTTGTGGCACTGACACAAAAGGAGCAAAATGCATTTTATTATGATTAAATTTGTTCTGATATGTCTATACCTAATGATGCCCTTAAGAACCAAAGTAATTTTGTTTTGTATTTTCTTGAAACAATACGATGCAGCTATAGAAATTTACTGACATAATAACCCTACATATCTTTCACTGATGGGTACTTCTCTATGCAAAAAAATTTATCACTTATTGGAAAAGAAGATTTTGAAACCATGCATGGAAAGACTGGGCTTTTTCTTCAGAACTGACAATTAAAATTAGAAATACTATGAAAGATCAAGTTTACATGAAAAAAATTATTTATTTTGCTACAGTGTGGCACTACAGAGAGATGTCTGGCAATGTGAATTACAATTTTATTTTATTATTTCCTTGGATAGAAATATTAGAAATACTAATTTAAATTTTGCAAATATTTCTTTGAAGTTATGGGAAAAACAAGAACATTGAAAATAAATTATTTTATTAATTAAGTGAAACTCAGGGAGACAGTGGAAGTAAATTTTGCTGTACAGTTTCACATCAGACTAACAGAGTAATTTTTGCCTCTATAGACCTGCAGTTTGGTGTTCTATTGATGCAGGCAGAGAACAAAGTAGAGAACTTGCTGGAGGCAGGGAACCAGGCTGGCCACAGGGGATGGGAAAAAGAAAATATTAATAACTAACATTAACTGAGTACTTATTATATATCAGACACTGAGCTAAGGGTTTTAGCATGCATACCTATGCAATATCTCAAGAAGTAGGCATTACTATTATTTCCATTTTATATAAGAGAAAACCAAAGCTAGCAGAGTTATATAACTCACCCAAGGAAACACAGCTAGTCATGTCTAGCTGCAACCAAAACCCAGGTAGTTTGACCCCACTGGCTACACTGCGCCATAACAGACTCCAGAGGCCCAAAGGTGGGCTCTACAGGTTCTATGTTCAGTTTTAGCCTCCAAAAGTGCTAATTCATGGTGATTACATGTAAGATTGTTAAGTTCAAACTAAGAAATTCAACAAATAGGAAGTTGAACAAAGCAAGACTAATCAGTGTTGGTCGTGGGAACCTTGGGAGAGGCTCCATGGTTTAGGTATACACCTTAGACAATAAGAACATTAAATGCTCAAATAGAAGGATTAAGATGTACATATAGAATCATATAATTTTTGATGGCAACTGAAGAGATCTTACTGCCAAAAACCATGAAAAAGTTACAGTTTTGTATGGGTGTGTTTAAATTTTTATTTTCTAAAAATATGTTTTTATTGATTTCAGAGAGGGAGAGGGAGAGAGATAGAAACATCAATAATGAGAGAAAATCATTGATTGGCTGCCTCTTTAGGCCCCCTACTGGGGGCCGAGCCCACAACCCAGGCATGTGCCCTTGACGGGAATCGAATCCAGGACCCCTCAGTCCACAGGCTGATGCTAAATTGGCTAGGCCTAAAGATACAGTTTTTACAATATTCTCAAAATCCTTCAGAGGAGGTAGTTCAGTATCCTTAAAAAATATTGTGGTCATCAATTTCTTTCTGATGTACAATCTAAATCTATTAAACTGAAATTAAAACCCCTAATTTCCTTACATATAAATTATGAAAATTTGCTCATCCATATAGATTCAGGGGAACTATACAAAATGCTGAGTATAACTCTGCAGGGACACGGTGACATGTGGGTAAATTCAGGGTCATTACTGGGAAGAACTTTTAAGCTGGTGAAAAATTTTATGCTTCAAAGAACTTCTCCATTGATAAATCTGTCAAGTGTTGATATATAGCTAACACAAAAGGCCTAGGTAAAGATTAAGGACTTATGGATGTCTGTAATACTGCCAACAATAAATACATTAAAAAAAGATTAAGCACATATGGATTATCCATGCCCTTTAACTTATCTCTTTCTTTCCCTTTGCCTGATGGTCCCATATAATTTCTCTGCTTATTTGCCATTAAAACCTATCTATCTTGCTATTTGTTAGCTGATATGGTTAAAAATATTTGTCAGACCCAGCTGGTGTGGCTCAGTGGTTGAGCATCGACCTATGAATCACGGTTTGAATCTCAGTCAGGGCACATGCCTGGGTTGTGGGCTCGACCTTCAGTCAGGGGCATGCAGGAGACAGCCAATCAATGATCAATGATTCTCTCTCATCATTGATGATTCCATCTCTCTCTCCTTCTTCCTTCCTCTCTCTGAAATAAAAAGAAAAGTTTGTAAGTAGTTTAAACAGAATTTCCCATGTGGAGTAGTGTTTAAAACTGTTCACATGTCTTACATGTAGGTATAAAACTGGCTGTATCCCAGATATAACTGAGATTATATGGTATTTGTCTTTCTCTCACTGGCTTATTTCACTTAGCACAATACTCTCCAGGTCCATCCATGCTGCCCCATAAAGTAAGATTTCCTTTTTAAATTTTACGGCCAAGTAGTATTCCATTGTGCAAATGTACCACTACTTTTTTTTATCCACTACTCATCTACTAATGGGCACTTGGGCTGTTTCCAGGTCTTGGCTATTGTAAATAATGCTACAATGAACACAAGTGAGCATATATTCTTTTGAATTAGTATTTCAGGTTTCTTTGGATATATTCCCAGAAGTCAGATTGCTGAGTCAAAAGGCATAACTATTTTTAATTATTTATTTATTTATATTTTTTTATTGAGGAAACTCCATACTGTTTTCTGCAGTGGCTGCACTAGTCTGCATTCCCACCAATGGTGCATCAAGGTTCCCTTTTCTCCGTATCCTCACCTGCACTTGTTGTTTGTTGATTTATTGATGATAACCATTCTGACAGGTGGGAGGCAATATCTCATGTGGCTTTAATTTACATCTCTCTGATGATTAGTGACATTTATTATCATTTTTTCATATGTCTATTGGCCATCTGTATGTCCTCTTTGGAAAAATGTCTATTCAGGTCCTTTGCCCATTTTTCATTCTATAACATCTCCCAATGGCATCTATTTCCTGATTAAAATTTCTTGCCATCATCATCTCATAAAAGTATCCTTAGCG
>NW_006299220.1:341007-353053 GCF_000327345.1 Myotis davidii | reverse complement strand
TATTTGGTACGCTTGAAGTTGTCCCAGAGGCTCTTTACACTATCTTCATATTTTTGGATTCTTTTTGCTTTTTGCTTTTCTGGTTGGGTAGTTTTTTGCTTCTTCATATTTCTAATATTTGACTTGATACTTGGGATCCTCTTGTCTGCTGTTGGATCTCTGTATATTATTCTTTATTTCAGTCAGTGTATGCTTAATTTCTAGTTGGTCTTTTTTCATATCCTCCAGTGTCTCACTAAATTTATCGGCGGTTTCTAGAAAATTCTTGAAAAACCTTATAATCATGGTTTTGAACTCTATATCCAGTAGTTTGCTTTCCTCCATTTCTGTCATTTGTGACCTCTTTGTCTCTGCATTTTTTATGCTTCCCTGTGTTGGTAGAGTGGCTTTGTGTGCTAGGTGTTCTATAGGACCGAGTGGCTCAGCCTCCCCAGTTACCTGAGGTGGACACTCTTGGTGTACCCCTTTGTGGGCTTTGTGCGCAGTCTTGTTGTAGTTAAGCCTTGATTGTTGTAGGTATCACTGGGAGGAATTGACCTCCAGGCCAATTGTCTGTGAGAATCAGCTGTGTCTACGGTGGGAGAACTTCTGTGCTGAAGACACCCTTATGGGGCAAGACTTGCTTCAGTGGGGCTTTGGTGCTCACTGAGTCTGCCCCCTGAGTGTGTCCCTTATGGATCTAAGGAGTTGTAATCTGGATGGTCCCACCCTAACCACTGGGTACACTGGCTTTTGGATCTAAGGAGGTGCTAATTTAGCCTCTGCCTAAGGCTACCCAGCAGGAACTATGAAGAGATCTGCAGATCCCCCTTCCTTGTTTTGGGTTTGGAGGTCCCCAGATGAGGCCCCCCTGTGAAGCAATGCAAGCTGCTGTGGGGCCTTGGGCCTTCTCTTGGAAGTTCTGGGTCTGTCTGGCCCAGCTGCAGTTTGTTAGGTAATTTTCAGATTCTAAAGGGCCATGGCATTCATATGCAAAAGCCTCTGTAGCAGCTTGGGTGGGGCAGGTGTCAGGGAATCAACAGAGTGGAGCAAACAGCTATGGCTGATCCTCAGCCCTGCCTTAAGAGGCCCCGTGTCTCAGTGTCCTCGCTGCAAGCACCTCTGAGAGAATGCCGCCCTCGAGTTCCGCAGCAGAGCGGAGCAAACAGCTATGGCTGATCCTCAGCCCTGCCTTAAGAGGCCCCGTGTCTCAGTGTCCTCGCTGCAAGCACCTCTGAGAGAATGCCGCCCTCGAGTTCCGCCCGCTACCAGACAGTCCAGTTTCTCCATGTATGAGTCTGGGTCCACAGAGACTTCCTGGAACTGGGGTTCAGAGCAGCCGGGGGCTTGTGACTCCTTCTTGATTCAAAAAGACAGCCGAGTCCTCAGTTGCCTGCGCTTGCCGCGTGTGCCTCTGTACCTCTACACTTTACTTACACACCTCCTGAGTCTCAGTTGTAGAATTTCTACTCAGCCAGCCTTCCTATAGTTCTGGATGATGTCCGTTTTGTTTTTTAGTTTTATTTTTGAAGTTGTTGTGGGAGGCAGCAATTTCCGGTGTTTACCTATGCCACCATCATCCCTATCTGCCCATTTTTTAATTGGGTGTTTGTCTTCTTGGTGTTGAGTAGTATAAGTGCTTTATATATTTTGGAAATTAACCCCTTATCATATATATCATTGGTGACTATGTTCTCCCCTCCAGTGGGTTGTTTTTTCATTTTGTTGATATTTTCCTTTCCTGTGTGAAGACTTTTTAGATTGATGTAGTCCCAATGCTTGGGCAAGATATCTTGCCCAAGAAGATATATTTTAAAAAATGTTACTAGAAGCAATGTCTGAGATTTTATTGCCTATGTTTTCTCCTAGGATTTTTATGGTATTGAAACATATTTAAGTTGTTAATCCATGTTGAGTTTATTCTTGTGTACAGTTTAAGTTGAACAAAATAGAAACAGACTCATGGATACATGGAGCAGACTGATAGGTGTAGAAGGGGAGGAGCGTGGGTGGCTGCATGAAAGCAGGTGAAGGAATTAAGTAAAAAAAAAAAATATATATATATATTTTCTAAAAATGTATACACACACTTTTAATTAGCATTAAGGCAGTGTTTATTAAAATACATCTTATTTTAAAAATTGAGCTATGAGCTGTTAAAGTGTGTATACATTTTTTGGCAACACCCTGTATTTACTACCTGGCCCTTAAAAGTAAAAGTTGGATGAATGAATGCGGTAAGGTCAAGAAAAATAACAAAAAAAGTGTTAACTGGAATTGGTATTAGATTTTCAGTGATCTTGATAATGGCTTTATTTGGAGTCGTGTAAGTAGAAACTAGATTTGGTGGCAGGCTGATCAAACTTTGATTCCCGAGTCTTCAGCTTGCTATCTGTGTGGTCTTGGGAAGTTATTTAATTTCTGTGAGCTGCTATTTGGTCATTTGTAAGTTGGAGATAAACAGAGCTACCTTCTTCAGTTACTGTAAAGAGGAGCAATAATGCATGTAATTCATAAAACAAAGCATCTGATTTATAGAAGGTGCTCAATAAATTCTAGCTTTTGCTTCATTTAATCTACTGCCATCAAAATTGCTATTCCTTTATCGGTAATGCCTTTTCACTTTCTATATTTTATTTGTCTTCTGTGTTCTCATGTTTTACAATATATGCCAAGTCTTTGCTCAAATCTCACCTGTTTAGTGAGGCCATCTGAGTTAATATTAGCCACCCTCTTTAATACTGTAATCTGTCCCCCATCCCAGTATTCCTAACTCTTTTACCCTGTTCTATTTTTCCTTTTCTCACAGAACTTATTATTTCTGGCAATCGCATAAAATATGGCAAGAATTAATCTCAAATTTTTAATGAAGATCTCATTCAAATTCATATGTAAAACAAAGCTATACACAGAAAATTTACATCAGAGAATATACAGATAGTTTATGGACACAAGGAAAGACATTAAACTTGATAGTAAAGATTTAGAAGTATAACAACCTTGAGGTAACTTTGTAGCAAGGAATTTAGAAGTGGAAAACTGTTAAAATTCGGTGTTAGGTTGTACATTTGGATGGCACTGTAAATTTGTACACTTTGGAAAGCAACATTATTAATAGCCACTAAAATTTTTTATATCTTTTAACTCAAGATTTCCATTATAGAAAATTATCCAAAGAAAATAATTGAACAAATGTGAAAACACAACACACACAGATACTCTTTACAATATTATTTTTATAGTAAAGCTTAGAAACTTTGTATTGTCCATTTGAAGGGCAATTACTTTGGCTAAGGCATCCATAGGGATGGAATTCCATGTTACCACTCAATGTTAAAATGATGAAGATTATGAAGCATCTGTGGACACAAAAGGGGCCACATACTAAACCTGAGAAGCTCAGTAGAGGCCTGCATGGTAGGCCTTACAAACTCGGAGACCTAAAGTAACCATGTAGGATGGTCTGAAACTAAAACTGCCTAACTGAAAGCGAGTCATGGCAGTTGGTCATGTCCTAGGCTGGTATCTTCCTTGACAAAGTTCCATCTTTACCTTAACTGAGCCTGTCTATTGTCTTTTAGAATCTATGATAAAATACCATTGGAATAGCAGGGTAATTTCCTTTTTCCAGACCCCTCAGGGCACACTCACACCACAGCAGAAGACCACAGAGCCCCTTATTATTATTGTTATCGTGTTTATTGTTAACTATCCTATACCCACTAGTGTAAAAGAAGTATGTGTTTATTCGTTTTACCTTTAATCCAGTCCCAGAAATGTTCCCGCTTTGCTTTCTCCTGCCTCCGTAATCTATCACCAATGGATTTCATGTAACCCTCTTAGTTCTTCTCTGATTCTAATGTATAAAATAAGGTGCAAAACTGCCATTCTCTGGAGCGTTTCTCAATCCATTGAGACGTTGCCTCCCGGCAACTGTCAACAATTTGGCTCAAACTATAAACGTTCTTACAGGTTGAGACAGCATAAACACATGTTTATGTCGTGCTATTTGAAAAACAGAATTTAAAATTGAATGCATATAATGAACATCACTGAACAAATATACACGACCTTATTTAAGTCCTCAGACTGTCTTTTAGATGATTTAGTTCCTCAATTACTGAAGAAACAAAAACGTAACTAATTTCTACATGTTCATACTTTCAATAAGTAATAGGCCTCAAACATGTTGCAGCATCCACCTATTTTTCTATTTGCATAAGATCCAGTTAATCATCTTTTTGTGCTTACATGCTTGCTCTTCCCACCACATCCAGCTTCATATATTCAGAGAATTGGCAGCACTACGCAAAAAAGGAATTAGCTTCTGAGAGGTTGTGGGATCTCAGGCTTGTCTTTCTCACCTTTCACACTTGTATTTCAAACTTGTATACCTATTTTACAATGTCCGAATTGAAAATGCAATAAAGATAAAGTATTCCCTCTATCGTCACCCAGAAAGCCTGGGAAACTCCAGATCTGAGGACAGACGACAATCCGGCCACCTGGAGAGGAGGCGGGTGTCGCAAAAAAACAACAACAACAAAAAACCCCACGCAAGCCCGCCGCGCTGCTTTACGGCACTCGCTCCGCCCCCTCCCGGTGCCGGAGGCTGAAGCCGGCAAACATGGCCGTCACCTCCTATTTTAGCCGGGCTGTGGCTGCCCTGGCAGGGTTACTGCTCTTGTCGTTCGGCAGCTTGGCCACTAGTCAGATCGAGGTAGGAGTCAGGCCCTCCGAGCGACCGGGCCCTGGGAGGACAGCGTGGTCGGGGCCGCGAGCGCCCAGCCGATGTCCGATACACAGAAGCCGAGGGAAGCCTCCCGGAGTCCTTCGCCTCTTACTGGGGCTCCCTGGGATGTGGGAGGGTGTCATGGGGCAGGGCTTTCTCAGTCTCTTGCAGCCTTTTAAACCGACGAATTAAAAGAACCAAATTCTGGGAGAGGGGCGAGGACCCGATCCTCGGCGCCCGGTGTGCACGCCCTGCGGCTGAAAGGCGAGCAGAGCGCAGCGCTTTCCTGCTGCTAAACTACCGCGCGCCGCTCGGCCAGGGGTCGGGTGGGTGCGGTGTTTGGGTTTTGGCTCGCAGGACGTTCTGGCCTCGCGGAAAGCTTTCACTGTGCCCCGCACTCTGATAAGAAACGCCGCACCCCGCTCTTCAGTCTAGATCTCTTCTAGCACCGTCTTCAGGGGCCCTTGTAGTCAGCAGGCACTTGAAGGTCTGTGTCCCAGCGGTGTCTTCTGGCTGCCCCATTTCCCAAGGGGTTGCTCCTAGGCGGGAAGCCTGGGGCTTTAAACAACAAACACCTCTCTTTATCCCACTTTTTAATCAAAACTAAGTTCTGTGTTCTGAGCTTCTAAAGTTGCTTTTACCGCTGGTTTAATGCAGGCCTGGTAATTTCTTGCCGAGACCAGTGCAATTACTGCAATTACTTTATCTCGTTTCCCCCCAGGCTTCCAAAACTCCCCTCACTTTGAGTTGTTAAGTTAGTCTTCATAAAATGTAAACCTGATCAGGTTATTCTTCTGATTGAATCTTTCGGCCACTGCATGCCGAATAAAGTTAGCATCATGCTTTGGCCTCTGTCTAGTTTTCCAGCTTTCATATTGGAACCCATTCTGCCCACAACCTCAGCACATTGAATTTAGATCAGTGGACTCCAAACTTTAAACGGATATTGAGCATGCACTTCCTCTTTCTCTCTTCTCTCTCTCTCTCTCTCTCTCTCTCTCTCTCTCTCTATATATATATATATACTCATGAACTACTGCTAATTTATATATTCAACATTTATAAAGCATATTTTTGAGGTAATATGAATATGAACAGGAGTTCTATCTTCCTCCTTTACTCTAATGGATTATCTTGTACACTTCAGTTTGGATGCCATTACTCTTTTTTTCTTTTAATTGTTATTATGCTTTTTCACATTACCATGTTTTTATACTGCCTGATTCTTTTGTCCCTTTAGTAAGATGCAGTAAAACCTTTCCCTATCCCTTTCCTTTGATGTTACCGTTGTAATTTGTACATTAAGCTTGTATAGCATTCATCGATTATAACTCATGTGTGCTTTGTATTATCTATTATTCCATCATTTTTCACTTGGAATATGGCTCCCTAACTAGTCCACATCAAGTCATTCTTTTTTCCCTTCAGTCTATTCTCCAAGCTACAGCCAGAGTAACTTTTAAAAACGCAAATCTGATCATGTGACCCATGTACACCTTAATATTGCTCTAAGGATAAAGGACAAAATATATGACCATAAACAAAGCCCTGCATACTCTGGCCCCTACCCGTACCCCCAGTTTCTCTCTCTCTTTCAAACTTTTAGTTATGCTAATCTTTTTCAGTTTCTCAACACCTTTAAGCCCCACCTGCCATTAGGGCCCATATTTCCTTTGTCTGGAACTATCTTTCCTCTTTTCATCATTTGGATCCTAACCCAAATGTCACTTCTCTAGGGAAACCTTCCCTAAACCTCTCCACACCATACCCCCCAGATTAGGTCATTTCCCCCTCTTATACTCTTATGATACTGTGTATCTTACCTTGGTAGAATTTATAAGTTATCATCTGCTTAATATGTCTAGCAAATTGGATAGAAACCTCTTTGGAGGCGAGTACTCTGATTGTTTTTGCCCAGCATTGTATTCTGAGCACTCAGGACAGTGACTGGCACATGGCGCCCAATGAAGTGATGAGTGAATAAATGAATGAATGAATGAATGAGTGACATTGTAGTGTAATGTACATGCTTGTCTTCTGCATTGAACGCGGATTCTTGAGAGAAAGCAGCATGCTCCGCAATGATTTTTATATCACTTTATATTACATAGTATCTGGCACATAACTGGTGCTCCACTAATCATATGTAGAGTGAATGAGTAACTTTGCAATGCCTATATTGTCTGAAAAATCACAAAAGAGTTTTGCTATCTCAACTTTTTCCCCAAAGTCCCAATGCCCCCTAAAATCCTAATGATCCAAGAATTTTGGAACTGGAAAGGACATTCAGCTCTCATTTTCTGCTTGAGGAAAATCAAATCTAAAGAGCTGAATGACTTACCCCAGTCTTGCAGGTGAGGGATATGACCTGGGCTATAAAACTCAGATCTGTAAATCCCTAAACCAGTGCTTTATGCACCATCACACATTGCTTTTTTTTTTAAAGCATCTAGGTAGCTGTTGAGAACGGTTAAAAATAAATATGTGTGTATGTCTGTGTATGCACACACACACATTTGAGTGATTTTTAAAAAAATTTCATTCCCCCTGAAATTTTCTTGCCAGTTGAAAATTAAAACAGCTATCATAAGTTATACAATTACTAGGTTCCAGTCACCATTCCTATATTCTGTGAGCCAGGTAACATCATTTTATAGATGGGGAAATGGAGGTGCAGAGTAGTTAAACAGCTTTCCTCAGTTTATACAAATAATAAGTAATAGGACCTAGATTTGGATCCAGGCAGTTTGACTGGTCTAGTAATACTGCTTGGGAGCAGCTCTGAGGTCATTATGGTTTATATTCATTATTCTTTTAATATATAATAAAAGTCATGTTTATTAGGTATCTGGATGCTGAAGTTTTTAATGTTCCATGTCAGCAAATATAATTCAGATTCACTTTAACAGATTAGTGAAGTGATACATGACAGCATGCCAGAAAATGTGCTCAATCAAATATATTGGTAAGTTCAAATGAAGTAATTGGAAGCACCCAGCACAGTGTACGAATGAATATTGAATGAAATTTCAACAGGAAGGTTATTAATTGTGATGTTTAGAATCAATATATGAAATAAGTCATTCACAATTGGAATACTGAATGGAAAACTAGAAGCATATAAGGAAGAGAAGACTGGGATAAAAACAAACAGCCCCTCCCTAAAATAATGCCCCCTAACAGAAACATAAAACTCTATTGGTCCTTCATAGGTCAAAAACTAGCATCTTTATAAACTTATATAATGATAACTTATTGTTATAACTGTAAAAACTCCATGGATCTTGACTGTCCTTTACCAGTCTTTACTCTGGGAAATGTGGCTTTCTTCTAATCTTTTTGCTATTATTTGACTGATAGGAACAAGCAGAGCAGTTCTTTAGGAGTGGCCACACAAACAACTGGGCTGTTTTGGTAAGTAAGCTCTATGAAGGTATACCATTCTATTCACTTAGATATGTGTCTGAGAAATTTTGTGTGAATCAAAATTTTGAAAATAAAATTTATTGTATCATATTACCAATTGGTTCAGATATACATTATACTATTTCTGCTCAAGTTAGGGAACCTGTAGATTCTTTGCTACTGATGGGTAGTGATTTTGTTTCTAGCTTTTTGGTTTTGATTTTTGCTAATACAGGCAGTGTTATAGTGGAAATCCTTGAATACATATTTTTGCATACTGATATGAGCTAAATCAAAAGATAAGTACGTTTTCAAACTTGATGTATATTGCATATTACCCTTTTAGAAGATTTAGTTTAGTTTATGTTTAGTTTAGTTTAGTCAGTAGAATATGAGTATTCATTTCCCTGCACTTTTGCCAGTACTATGAATTGCCAGACTTTTTGGATACCTATCACTTTGATTTGTGTTTTTTAAATTATGATAGAAGTTGAGCATCTTTAAGAGTTTTATTGTCCATTTTTAATACTCTTGTTATGAAATGCTTGCTCTCATCCTTTGCCTATTTTTTCAAAATCGGGTTATTGTGTGATGATTATTTCAAGTTTTTCATTTCAGTTAGGATTTTATGCTATTTTTCACATATGAACTTTTACTTTCTTATGTAGTAAAACATTTTAGTTTTTTCTTATTGGATTCTAAGCTGAACATTTATTTTAATAAAAAGAACTTGTAGTTCCTTTCTGTTTGCAGGGCAAGAGCTAGTCTCAAAACTATTGTACTTACACTATTAGCAGAGGCATGTGGTAGGAGGTAGCAGGGTGCTTGATGGGTAGGTATATTACTACCTGACCCCAATCTCTGTTACCTCTTTTGGAATGGATTCTCAAGAGACCTGACTTTTGAGATACGGCATTAGATTTTTCTAGTTCTTTTGATATCACTTTTAGGAATTTGTGTCCCTTTAGAACCTGTATGTTTTATATCAATATATAAAAATAATTGCAAAGCATTCTACAAGTAAAGTTTTTAAATGTAAAACTAGTTTGCATTATTTCTAGTTTTCTGTTCAGTTTAACAGCTTTATAGCAAACACATTCTCTTATGTACAGATAAAACTGTTTTGTATGTTATGTTTTAGTGTCTATTTTATAATTTTCACAACTAAAATTAGGAAGGAATCTAGAGTAAAAGGAATATTATATAACCCAATTCTGTGAAGGGATTATACGTACTGTCTTTGATTTTAAAGAATTGAATCTTTTAGAAACAGAAACTTTCTAGAGTCACAGAAATTGAGGGTAACTAAGTTGCTTCACTATTTGATTGAATTCACCAAAGATTTTTTTTTTCCTCTTAAGCTGAGTGGCCTTTTTATTTAATGCTAGTTATAAAAGACCTCTCTAGAGCAGCGGTTCTCAACCTGTGGGTCGCGACCCTTTGGGGGTCGAACGACCCTTTCACAGGGATCGCCTAAGACCATCGGAAAACACATATATAATTACATATCGTTTTTGTGATTAATCATTATGCTTTAATTATGTTCAATTTGTAACAACGAAAATACATCCTGTATATCAGATATTTACATTACTATTCATAACAGTAGCAAAATTACAGTTATGAAGTAGCAATGAAAATAATTTTATGGTTAGGGGTCACCACAACATGAGGAACTGTATTAAAGGGTCGCGGCATTAGGAAGGTTGAGAACCACTGCTCTAGAGAGATTGGTTTTATTGACAATTCTTTATGTGCTTTGCTGTTTCTAAGCCTGAATTATGATATACTCTTTCTTTAGGCATCTCTATATCCTACCTAAAGAGAAATAATTCTGTACCTTTGTGGCTTATTTTGATTCACAAAAATAACATATTGGTTTTAATACTTTAGGTGTGTACATCCCGATTCTGGTTTAATTATCGACATGTTGCAAATACACTTTCTGTTTATAGAAGTGTGAAGAGGCTAGGCATTCATGACAGGTAAGAATTCATAATAAAGAGTAACTTTGAACTTTAGTAAAAATCACTCTTAGATGATTGTTTTATTACATTTGCATTTTTGTGTTGTTTTTAAAATAGATAAGGAAGTTTGAAGGTTTTTTGTTGTTGTTGTTGTTAGAACATGCCACCATGTATAACTTACTTAAGACCATAATGGAAAATTATATAAAACATCAATCAATACTAATGTAAAAATTTAGATAAAGTAAAATTTATTTAATCATTAAATGCCTCAGTGTGGGGTTTTGATTGCAGACAACAGAAGACAATTCTGACTGGTTGAAGTACAAAAGGAATTTACGGAAAGCATATTGATTAGTATGCTTCCCAAATTGATGGGAAGGCTGTAGCTGTAAATAGTCAGAAACAAGGAAGACTAGGTAGCAGAGAAGACATTTCTAAAAACAATGACATAAAACCAGTCCAGTGACAACAATGCAGCTGTGAATTGCTGAAGTCTAGACTTAGGTACTGCATAGCTACTACCATTGCCTTTGGAAACTTAATGTTGGTACTGCTGCCTGCTGCCAAAATCCAACCTTCGCTGTCCCAGCTTCTTAGTCTCTAGCTCTTAATTTAGAGCCCTTGGAAGGATGTGAAATTGTCAGAGCATAGATGAAGTGCCCTTGTTAATGCTCCATGGGGGTTGGTGGGGTAAGAAAAACTATATGGCATTGTTAGCAGTTCCTTATTCCCTTTTTTGCTTCTATGGTATCCTGTGTATACTTTGATTATAATATGATTATACTAATCTAGTATGTTTCCCTTACCCTATAGTAGAAGACCGGTGCATGAATTCGTGCACCAGTGAGGTTCCTCGACCTGGCCTGTGGGATCGGGCTGAAACCAGCTCTCTGACATTCCCCGAGGGGCCCCGGATTGTGAGAGGGCGCAGGCCAGACTGAGGGACCTCACCAGTGCATGATCGGGGCCGGGGAGGGACCTAGGAGGTTGGCCAGTCGGGGAGGGACCATAGGAGGGCTCCAGGGCATGTCCGCCCGTCTTGTTCAGTCCCCAATGGCTGGACCCCAGCATCAAGCTAACCTACTGGTCGGAGAGCCTTCCCCCTGGTGGTCAGTGCAATTCATAGCGACTGGTCGACCGGTCAACTCTCTGCCCCCTGGTGGTCATTGCACATCATAGCAAGCGGTTGAGCAGCCTTAACATATCATTAGCATATTACGCGTTGATTGGTTGAACGGATGACCAGACAACGGGACACTTGGCGTATTAGGCTTTTATTATATAGGATTATATAAAAGCCTAATATGCAAGTCGACTGAATGGCGGAACAACTGGTGGAACAATGGGTTGCTATGACGTGCAGTGACCATCATGGGGCAGACACTTAATGCAGGAGGGAGGTGACTGGCAGTGGTGCGGGGCAGGACTGGCAAGCGTGTGGTGCCAGGTCAGCCAAGGTGGATGCCAGCATGGGGCCCCCTGATCACCCTGCCCGTCACCCCACAGATGGGCTCTGATTGCCGGCGAGACCCAGGAACCCTACCGTGCATGATTTCATGCATCAGGCCTCTAGTTAGATTGTGAAGGTCTTGAAGGAACAAGGATTATATTTTATTTCACTTTGTACTTCTAGCATCTAGCACAGGGCCTGTCACATAATATGCTCACTAAGTATTGGATAAATAAACACTTGACTAGGAAATATTTTATCAGTTAGGCCAAGCAAGCACAAGTTTACACTTTAAAAGCAAAAACACTTTTATCAAAGAAATTGTGTTAGTCTACTTTTTTAGCAAGTGTTAATCTGATATAAAAGACATTTTAATAAATAGGTTGCCATAATTTTATAATACTATTTCAAAATATTGATTCAGGAAAAGGGATTTCAGTGGTTATGAGTGAAAATAAAAACACATGCTCATAAGATCTTCACAATTGCCCTCCAGTCTGTTATTTTTTT
>NW_006299220.1:338928-340745 GCF_000327345.1 Myotis davidii | reverse complement strand
AAAAAAAAATATATATATATTTATTCTCTGCCTTTGTTTTTTTTTGTAGTTTCCCCTCTAATGCACCCAGGTATTAATTTTCTTTCTCCTCGTAGTCCTTGCAGTTTGGGACCCCTTGGGGGATGTCTGACTGCCGGCTTAGGCCCGATCTCCAGGGATTGGGCCTAAGACGGCAGTCGGACCTAAACATTTTTAAATGGAACCGCCTTATTCCTCAGGATTCCACTTTTGGGTCTACATTTGAAGAAACCCAAAACACTATTTCAAAAGAATAGATGCCCCCCTACATTCATTCATTGCAGCATTATTTACAACAGCCATGAAATGGAAGCAACCCAAGTGTCCATCAATATATGAGTGGATTAAGAGCTGGTAAATATATTCAATACCAGAGGCCCAGTGCATGAAATTCATGCACTGGGTGTGTGTGAGGGATGTCCCTCAGCCTGGCCTGCACCCTCTTGCAGTTTGGGACCCCTTGGGGGATGTCTGACTGCCGGCTTAGGCCCGATCTCCAGGGATTGGGTCTAAGCCGGCAGTCGGACCTCCCTTTTGCAGTCTGGGACCCCTTGCTCCTTACTGCCTGCCTGCTTGCTGCTCCTTAGCACTGCTGTGGAGGTGGGAGAGACTCTTGCCACTGCTGCCTTGAGCCCGGCTTCTGGCTGAGCGGCACTTCCCCTGTGGGAGCTCACTGACCACCAGGGGAAAATCCTGCATTGAGCATCTGCCCCATGGTGGTCAGTGTGCATCCTAGCGACCAGTTGTTCCGCCATAAGTCGTTCGCTTAGGCTTTTATTATATAGACTAGGGGCCCAGTGCATGAATTTGTGCACCTTGAAAGGAACTGTGGGCTGTGAGGCTGCAGTGGGCACAGGGGCGGGTCTCAACTCATCCTCTGCGCCCCTTCCCAGCCCCTCCCACCGTGGCCCCTGGTCCCCTGTTTGCTGACAGCCCACTCCCGCCACCACTGCCGCTCCCACGTGCTGACAGCACTGGTCCTGATTGCACCCGCTGATGGTGCAGAGCAATTGGGGCCAGCGCCAGCAGCGGGTGCGAGTGGGGCCGATGCCAGCAGTGGGTGTGAGCAGCAGCTGCTGCCCCAATCGCCCCTCAGAAGCAGGGGGAGGTGGAGCAGCCCTCAGGCGCGATCCAGGCCAGCAGTTGCTGCTCGCACCCACTGACAGCACCGAGCGATTGGTACTGGTGCTGGCAGTTGGTGCGAGTGGTGGCTCCAGCGCCAGCAGCGGGTGCAAGCAGGGCCATTGCTGGCAGCAGATGCGAGAGGCAGCTGCCAGCCCCAGTTGCCCCTTCAGGAGCAGTGGGGAGTAGAGAGGCCCTGAGGGGCGATCGGGGCTGGCAGCTGCCACTCACACCCGCTGACAGCACTGAAAGATCGGCCGGCACAGGGTGCCGGCAGCGGATGCAAGTAGAGCTGGTGCCGGCAGCAGGTGCAGGTGCCCATAGTAGGTGCGAGTCCTTGGTGGGACCGTGGAATGTGGGAGCAAAGAATTTTCAGTAACCTCCAGAGGCTTGCCCCGATGACAGTGACTGGTGCCCCGCCTTGTTCTGGCATCCCCACTCGCCCCCACCATCCCGCCGTGGCTGATGCCTGCCATGTTCTCTCCAGCGCCAGCAGCGGGTGCAAGCAGGGCCATTGCTGGCAGCAGATGTGAGAGGCAGCTGCCAACCCCAGTTGCCCCTTCAGGAGCAGTGGGGAGTAGAGAGGCCCTGAGGGGCGATCGGGGCTGGCAGCTGCCACTCACACCCGCTGACAGCACTGAAAGATCGGCCGGCACAGGGTGGCGGGACGGGGAGCA
>NW_006299220.1:332510-337983 GCF_000327345.1 Myotis davidii | reverse complement strand
AGGCGACGGAAGCTCCCAGCCTCTCCTTTTTTTCTTTTATTTTTTTATTCTGGGATTTATTTACCTTCTATAATTGAAACTTTGTTGCTTTGTGTGGAGTTCAGAGCCGTGTGGCAGGTGGGAAGCTTGGCTTCCTCATCATTGGGACAAGCCTCCTGCTTGCTCCTGCCGGCCGCCATCTTGGTTGGGTTAATTTGCATATAGTCGCTCTGATTGCTTGGTGGGCGTGGCTTAAGGGATAGTGAAGGTACGGTCAATTTGCATGTTTGTCTTTTGTTAGTGTAGACTAGTGGCCTGGTGCATGACATTCATGCACTGGGGGTTTGTGGGGGTCCCTCAGCCCCACCTGCACCCTCTCCCATCTGGCAGTTTCTGTCTGTCTTTGCAATCATATGAGCGAATTGTCTGAGACCCTAACTCAGTTTGGTTTGTTGCTTACTGAATAATAGAGGCATTTTTTTTCTTTGCTTCATTGGTGGAGATTTCCTGGGAGTTTTAGGGTATCTTCCCTTTAATTTTTCCTAGACCCTCTGATTTTACTTATGTCCCCACTCTCTGCTGGCTCTCCCGCTCTGCTCTCTGCCCAGCAGCTTGGGGGACGCAGCGACCGAGGGAGCCACGTCCCCCTAAGCTGCCGTCTCTCCCGCTCTGCTCTCCTCCCGACACCTGTGTATGCAAATTAACCCACCATCTTTGTCAGATTAATTTGCGTACTCACTCCTGATTGGCTGGTGGGCATCACAGAGGGATGGTGAATTTACATGTTTCTCTTTTATTATATAGGATAGATTTCCCAATTCCTACTTTAAGTATTTGTGGGGGGGATGATCTTACCAGGGAATTTTAAATTCATTTCTTTCTATTAGATAGAAGTAGATAAGAGTCTTGCCTAAGACAAGTTAACTTTAACTTTACTCATGTCCTACCTTCCTACTATTTAAGTTCCCTCCAGTGCACTTTTTAATTTTTGGTCTGATGTTTTAAATTCTTTCTCAAGTAATAAATATTAGAATTATAAATGTGAATTCTGGTAAATTTTTTTTATAAATTTAAAAATTACTAATTGCCTGTATTGTTGTTTTTAAAATTACATTGGTAATACAGCTTCTAATGATTGCTTTTTATGCTGATATGGATTAGATGGTATAGCAAAGAGGGCATTTTCTAAGGTAGTGCATTAATAAGGTATTTCAGCAGTTTTTGTGTTTTTTTTTCTTATTAATGGAGAAGGGCATGGCTGTTATGGTTCTTTGAAAATACTTTTGGCTTTTTCTCTAATGAGATCAGCCAAAAGGGACCCCTGTTTTTTTCTCCTCTTTTACCCACCCTGTACCAAACATTCATTATCTACCATAATTCAGCACTATGTTAGAGATTTTATAATGAATTATTTCATTTATTCTTTGAAGCCTTTTTGAGGGATTATATTTTTTCCTATTTTACATATTAAAAATGAATCACTTAGAGTGATTAAATGACCTAACTAAGGTCCATTAAAGGTAACATTAAATAATGGAAACATAATTTGAATCCAGGTCTTTGCCTTTAAGGCTGGAGCATTTCTGTTATATCTTAGCTATCTCCTCCCTTTTTAAGAATTTATAACAGTTAATATTTATGTAGTATTTATAATTAGAAAATTAAAAAAATTTCTTTTTATTCTTAGGGCATTGCTATAGAGGTTGGTGTAATTATTCACATTGATCATTTAATACCTTATTAAATTAAAAGTGTATATCTACATGATGAATATAATGTTGGGATGTTGTGAAAATCGTTAATATTACTTTAATAAATATGCCTGGTCGGTGTGGCTCAGTAGTTGAGTATCGACCCATGCATGGAGGTCAGTGGTTCGATTCCCAGTCAGGGCACATGCCTGGATGCAGGCTCCATTCCAGTAGGGGACGTGCGGGAGGCAGTTGATTGATGGGTTGATGTTTTTCCTCTCATTGATGTTTCTACTTCTCTCTCCCTCTCCCTTCCTCTCTAAAATCAATAATAATAAAAGAATTTACAAAACCAACAAAAAACCCCCTAAAACTTAAAAGAAGAATTTAAAATGTATTATAAAAAATAAATATAAGGAATGCCTCTCTTGTTACCATGTTATTTTTTCCATAGTTTTTATTGTTGTCTAAGTATTACTTCACGTTTTATGTACTTCTTGCTTCTTTATTTCATCATGTTTGTAACTCTAATACATGCTTCTGTATTTCAACAGCTTTGTAGCTGTTTATTCTGTCTCTAAAGTCTTTCCCTTCCAACTCATCCTACAGACAGCTGTTAGAATTATCTTTCTCAGACACTGCTTTTGTCTTTTACTCTCACAATCAGGAATCTGCAGTGACTCTTTGTTGCCTCTCCATAAAATCCAAAAATTTCAACCAGCCTTTAGTCATTAACTACAGCTTTGTCAATTCTAATTTACTATGTTCATTTTTTTGTTTTGACATCTGCTACATAATATTTAGTAACTCCCATTTCTATTTTTTTCACTATCCCACCGATAAAACTTAGAATATCCACTGTGCTGTCCTTTCCTACCCATCTATCTTTCTTTTCTTTGTGTCACTGTGTAGAACTTTGTAGACTGCTTTTTACAGGGAGGTAATTGAGTGACTTTTAAAAAATCATTGCAATTATCCTTGGCCGAATAGCTCAGTTAATTGGAACATTGTCCCATAGCCCAATAGGTGAGTATGGGGGCAACCAATCCATCTCTTTCTCTCTCTTCCTCTCTCTAAAAATCAATTTTAAAAAGGATATCTTTGGCAGAAGATTTAAAAAAAATCATTAGAATTAATTTATAAAATTTTCTAAATTAAATATATATTTATAATTTTATTTTATTATTTTTATTTCATGATTTTGCCTTATCTTTTATGAACGAAAGGACTGGAACTGTAGTAAATGTGCTTTGCAGATTTCAATGTATTGTAGTTATTGTCAAGATAATATCACTTCATGCTTTTGAATGTTCTGATTCTTGTCTTCTGTCACTTCTCAACAGTATTTCCTCAGATAAAATATAAGTAATAATGTTTGAATATGGATACTTAGAATGGTTAAAAACTTGGAATGTGCTCTCAAGTGGAAATAATGACAAAGGTAAAGGGAGCATTTGCACCAGGCTCTCAATGTTTAGGTAATAAGGAGAGCCATTTGCGAGACTAAGAAGATGGTGAAGGGTTTTATGGAGCAGGGAGGACATATCTTTATTGATTTGTAAGTAGATAGGAAAGTTTTGGGATGTTGAATAATCTAGATGCTTATTCCTTCATCAGTGGTATCCCAATGTCTTTGTTATTGACACTTTCCTCATATCTGATAACTTGATTTTCTTGACTTTATTATTTTTTAGAATTATCTTGAATTCTTGGATTTTGTTCTTTCATATCAGCTTGTCAAGTTCTTAAAACCCTGCCCCCTTTATTTTGTCATTATTCTCCTCCTTAGAGCGCATTTTGATTTGTATTGCAGTGACTTTTAGATTAATTTAGAGAGTGGATTTGTTTATAGTATTAAGTCTTTCAATTTATGAATAATATATGTCTTCATTTAATTATGTGTTTAGCAACTTGCAAACAAGTTTCATAATTTAAAATTTTTCTTCATAAACATTTTTAGTAGAATTTTTAGTTTTATATATTTCTGTTGATATTTTAAATGATACCTTTTAAAATAAATATACATTTTCTGTTGTGTATGTAGTTAGTTCTATATATTGTTCTAGTAACTTGATGAAGTCTTATTAATTTTAATAATTTGACTATAAAATTTTTGCAAATTGTATATCTGATAAGGGGTTAATATCCAAAATATATAAAGAACTCACACAACACAATAGTAAAAAACAAACAAACTGATTTAAAAATGGGCAAAGGAATCAAACCCTAGACCTCTGGTGTGCAGGCCAGTGCTCTAACCAGTGGATCTCTCTCTCTTTTTCTCTCTTTCTTTCCCTCTCTCACTTTATCTCTCCCTTCCTCTCTTTCTTTTTTTTTTCTCTCTCTCTCAAAAAATAATGGGCAGAGGATCTGAATAGATATTTTTCAAAGAACACATACAGATGGCCAACAGGTCCATAAAAAGGTACTCAATATTATTAATCATCAGGGAAATGAAAATCACAACCATAATGGGATATCACTTCCCACTTGTTAGAATGGCTGTTATAAAAAAGACATGATAACAAGTGTTGGCAAGGATGTGGAAAAAAGGGAACCCTTGTGCACTGTTGGTGGGAATGTAAATTGTTGCAGCCACTGTGGGAAACAGTATGGAGGCTCCTCAAAAAATTAAAAATAGAACTGCTGAATCATCCAGCAATTTTACTTTTGGGTATTTACCTGAAGGAATTGAAAACACTAACTCAAAAAGATATATGTGCCGTCATGTTTATTGCAGTATTATTTACAATAGCCAAGACATGGAAATAAAAGACAATACTGTATGATTACGCTTATAAATGGGACCTAAAAAAAGCTAAACTCAAAGATTGAGAGAACAGATACTATTGGTGGTTGCCAGAGGTGGGATGGGTGAAATGGGTGAAGGTGATTAATAGGTACAAACTTCTGGTTATATGATTAATAAATCCTAGGTATGTAATGCATAGCATGGGGGCAAAAAAAAAATAATAACATGCTCTAGAGTCAGATTGCATTAGTTTAGATACTGATTCTGTTATTAAGTTAGACCAGACTACAAAGTCTGGTCTAACTTCAGAAATGGGCAGGAATTATGGGTTGACTTATGTTGCTTTTGCTTCTTATTGCTACCAAATCAAAGAATCAATGTATAAGATATATGAGATAAGGATATCAGTAAGTGGCTATAGCTCCCCTCTGTTTCCCTAGTTTCTCACCTTAGTAGTCCTGAGCCTAGAGAGTGAGAAACCATCCAGGTCAGAGGCATCCAGAACAGTCACTAGGGGAAGCATCACTCAGAGTTCTCCCCAGTGTGACCTAAGGCAATTTTTTTTTTCTGTGCCTGTATTTTGTACTTACATGTTTTACTTCCTGCTATGTCATCAGGCTTTTAGTAAACCTGAGAAAGAAATGCTCGCTTTTAAAAAAAATCTTGGATTTTTTGAAAATTATTGAATCTCTCTCATCTTTAGTGCCCTTGTCTGTAAGATGGGGAAACAATACCTGCATGGGTTGAATCTACTTGGTTCATCGGTCTGGTTGGGAGTACAGACTGGATAGGAACAGTATGCCTATTAGTAGGAAAAGGAGAAAGAGCAGATGCTTGCATGAGTCATGTTAATGATAAAACACTGGGATCTGTAACATTCCACAACTTTTTAATGTTGACATATCTAAAACTATTTTTGAGTTCTGTCATCTGCTAAAGCCTTATTCTTGACTTTCTGTAAAGTTGTGTTCCATTCTAATATTCATTCTCCTTATTTGAACTAGCTTTAGTGATTCCTTGCAATTAAGAGAGTGGGTAAAGGGTTAACAAC
>NW_006299220.1:328962-332490 GCF_000327345.1 Myotis davidii | reverse complement strand
CTTTCCTTTTACAAAAGAATTTGACTTTTGTTCACTTTGTAACTCTGTTCCCTTGGGTATGGCAAATATGTTCCCTATAGATTAGATAACTGAGGAGAAAGCCATACCTTTGGGTTTCTCTGAATGTGATGATTCTTGTAATTAGGCTTGTTCCTTTTAAGGACCCTGAAAACTGTGTCTATGGAGTTATTGCATAAGATATTAACTACAGTGGGGCATGAGGATTCTAAGCCAAAATGGATGCAAATTTCAATTCCCTCATACCTGGGTTGTCATATGAAGGATCAAAGAAAACAGTTGGGGAGGATCACAAACACACATACATACACTTACGTCATTCTATCAGCTACAGCCTCTTAGACTTGAAAGAGCCCTGGACAGTTGTATGTGTTGCTGTGTAGATTGTTGTGAGGAATGCCTAATGCTTCCTGTCCAGGGTGGGCAAAAGTAGGTTTACTGGTATAGTTGTGAGTATGAAAAACACAGAGTTTATTCTTGTATTATTATTTATTTATTATTGTATTATTTCTATACGAACAACTGTAAACCTGTTGCCACACCCATATTAATTTTCTATTGCTGCTATAACAAGTTGCTGCAAATATAATGGCTAAAAATCATACAGATTAGTTTTGGAGATCAGAAATCCAAATGAGTTGCATTCCTTCTGAAGGCTCTAGGGGTAAATCCATTTCCTGCCTTTTTCAGCTGCCTGAGGCTGCCTGCTTTCCTTGGCCCCCAGCCCTGTTCTTCATTTCAAAAGCCAGCAGCATAGCATCTTCAGTGATTCTTCTGTTGTCGCAGTCTTCCTCTCTCTGCTTCTGCTTCTGCTTCTCTGACCCACTTGCCTTCCTCTTATTATGAACCTCGAGATTATATCGGGCCTACCCAGAGAATCCAGGATAATCTCCCCATCTCAGGATTCTTAACTTAGTCATCTGCAAAGTCCCTTTTAACCTTTAAAAGTAACAGGTTCGCAGGTCCTGGGGATTAGGACATGGACCTCTTTGGGGTCATTATTCTGTCTACCACACTGTTTTACTGGCAAGCATTATTTGCTGTTCTATATTTTTCTAATTGAATTTGATAATGAGTGTGGTCATCTTTTAAGTTTGACTGCTTAATGGAGCCTGTCAAAAAGACATCTGGTGGGTGTGGCAGAGAAGGAGTATTTGGAATACTGGAAAAGTGAGGAATCACAAAACCCACGAGGAGTTTGACAAGGGAATAGCCAACAGTGTTAAATATGGAAATGTTGTATAAGAGGTATGCTCAGTTTCTTTTGAATCAGGTGAGTAGAATTATGGTTACAGTAGTTTGAAGAGTTATTGGAAGGCAGAGAAGTAGGAAAAGTGACTGGAGGATGTTGATTGAGAAATAAAAGGGAGCATAGACTGAGGGGACTTAGAACCAAGGCAGATTTTTTATTTTGAGACAGAAGGGGTTTATAGGTTAGGGCAGTGGTCAGCAAACTCATTAGTCAACAGAGCCAAATATCAACAGTATAATGATTGAAATTTCTTTTGAGAGCCAAATTTCTTAAGCTTAAACTATATAGGTAGGTACATTGTTATTAATTTAATTAGGGTACTCCTAAGCTGGCCTTGGCTAAAAACATCCTCAATCTGATTGAGGTACGTTCGCTGAGGTTGACCTTTCCAACTCTCCCATCCACACTCGTCTTGTATTCTTGTTTCGTCTATCTCCTTTTGTTCATCCTCTCTATATGTCCAAACCATCTCAACATACCTAAAAAAATGTTTCATTTTATAATAATAAAGCCACCATCGCAAAATAATTACAATTCTTAAATTGATGACAAAAATACCTGTAGGATTTGCAGCTGGTTGGAAAAATACAGGTAACTTTATGCTTGAGTAGGTACTTTTGCCACCTGCGTGATTTGCGGACGCGACTAGCACTAACCACTGCACAATGAGACTGCTGGCTGACGGCTCACTCAACTCATGCATGAATCATAACCATTGCACAATGAGACTGCTGACTGACTGGCTCACTCAACTCATGCATGAATCATGCACACCTCCCCTGTGCTGCGTATCCCATGGGCCCGCCTGTGCCACGTCTCCCATCGCCCGACATCCCCCACTTCTTCTAACACTACTTCTTCAAAATAGACCCACCCAGGCCGAAAACCGACTTCTGTGCATGGGCCACGAAGTTTCAGTCGCACTGTACGTGCGCGCCTGCATGTGGTGTTTTGTGGAAGAGCCACACTCAAGGGGCCAAAGAGCCATATGTGGCTTGTGAGCCGTGGTTTGCTGACCACTGGGTTAGGGGAAAATACCAAAAGAGAGGAGGAGTAAAAACAGGAAGAGAAGGATTGAAATTAATTTGGGGCTCTTAGTATCTGCATTGACTCCTCCATTAATGGTTTTGATTTTTTCTGAACTATGTTGCAAAATATTGGGGAACCAATAAAAGGATCCTAATGTATTTGAGGTCATAGGTCTTAGGTGCTATATACTTGCCGATTTGTATAATTTCTTCTGCGATGTGATACATGAAAGAGACAAGGGCAAGGGAGTAAATAGCTTCTAACAGAAAAAAGACCCAAGTGCTTGGATGGTGGCAACTTAAAATAATTCAGACTCAACTTGACATCTCACATGAAGAGTGGTGACAGTAGTATTTCTAAGAAAGTTCTGAGGACTTCTGATGCAGAATCGATAAAAACGATGTCATAATTCTGTCATGTTATGCCTGACTCTGCATTTGTGAATCTAATTTTATTACTTTGGAGGAAAGATATATCAGAGTTTTATATTAATGGTTTACAAAAATTCGACCTTAGTATGAATGGGAGATTACTCATTTCAGTAAAAATGTACCTTGACATTAAATCTTTACGCCCACCCATGAATTTATATTTAAAATTACATCTATCTCCAAGGCTTCAAATCACGAAATTCAGATGTTATTTTAGAAAGTAAAACCCATATTAAGCAGAGCTTAATTTACCTAAACTGTCAACTTTTCTCAATTATATGGAAGCAAAGGATAATCAAATAAGATCTTTTTCTTTAAAACTGGCATAGATGGCATTTATTTATTTAATTCTTTATTGTTTAAAGTATTACATTTGAATCCTTTCCCCCATTGATCTCTCCCCACTCATTTCCATCCTCCCCAGCACATGCCCTCACACCCCCCGCCCCCGACTGTTTCCATGGGTTATACGCATGCATACAAGTCCTTTGGTTGATCTCTTACCCCCAACCCACTGCCTTTCCTCATAGGTTGGACAGTCTATTCAATGTCTCTGTGACACTGGTTCTCTCCCTGTTCATCCATTTATGTTGTTCATTATATTCCACAAATAAGTGATATCATGTGATATTTATCTGTCTCTGACTGGCTTATTTTGCTTAGCACAGTAGTTCTTAACCTTCTGGCCCTTTAAGTACAGTTCCTCATGTTGTGACCCAACCATAAAATTATTTTCGTTGCTACTTCATAACTGTAATGTTGCTACTGTTATGAATCGTAATGTAAATACCTGATATG
>NW_006299220.1:319980-328823 GCF_000327345.1 Myotis davidii | reverse complement strand
CCTGAGACTCAGCCTCCTCTGTCAAATATTAATTGAGCCTAATGGCTTGGGTCGATTTCTGGGTTCTCTGTTCTGTTTAATTGGTCTATATGTCTGTTCTTGTGCCTGTAGCAGGCGCCTTGAGAACAGTGGCTTTGTAATACAGCTTGATATTTGGTATTGTGATCCCTCCAACTTTGCTCTTCTTTCTCAGGATTGCTGTAGGTATTCAGGGTCTTTTTTTTTTCCATATGAATTTTCAGAGAGTTCGTTCTAGATATGTGAAGTATACTGTTGGTATTTTAATGGGGATTACATTGAGTTTATAGATTGCTTTGGGTAGTATGGACATTTTAATGATGTTGATACTATTCGATCCATGAGCACGGTATATTTTTCCATTTGTTTATGTCTTCCTCTATCTCTTTTCACAACGTCCTGTAATTTCCCAAGTACAGATCTTTTACTTCCTTAGTTAAGTTTATTCCTAGGTATCTTAATTTTTTTGTTTTGTTGCAATGGTAATTTGGATTGTATTTTTAGTTTCTCTTTCTGTGAGTTCATTGTTGGTGTATAAAAAAGCCTTAGATTTCTGGGTGTTAATTTTATATCCTGCTATGTTGCCAAATTCATTTATTAAGTCGAATAGTTTTTTGATGGAGTCTTTTGGGTTTTCTATGTACAATATCATGTCATCTGTGAATAATGACAATTTTAATTCTTCTTTTCCAATTTGGATGCCTTTTATTCCTTCTTCTTGTTTGATTGCAATGGCTAGCACTTCTGGTACTGTATCAAACAGGAGTGGTAAAAGTGGACATCACTGTCTCGTTCCTGTTCTGAGGGGAAATTGTTTTAGTTTTTGCCCATTGAATATGATGTTGGCTGTAGGTTTGTCATATAAGGCTTTTATTATGTTGAGGTATGATCCCTCTATTCCCACTTTGCTGAGAGTTTTTATCAGGAAAGGGTATTGGGTTTTGTCAAATGCTTTTTCTGCATTGATTGATATGATTATGTGAGTTTTATCTCTCAATTTGTTTTTGTCATGTATCATGTTTATTGATTTGCGAATATTGTATCAGCCTTGCATCCCTGGAATAAATCCCACTTGGTCGTGGTGTATGATCTTTCTAATGTAATGCTGGATCTCATTTGCTAGAATTTTGTTGAGGATTTTAGCATCTATGTTCATGAGGGATATTGGCCTGTAATTCTCTTTCTTTGTAGTGTCTTTATCTGGTTTTGGGATTAGGGTAATGCTAGCTTCATAAAAAGAGCTTGGAAGTGTTCCTTTCTCTTGAATTTTTTCAATAGTCTGAGAAGGATAGAGTTTAGTTCTTTGAATGTTTGGTAAAACTCCCCTGTAAAGCCATCTGGACAAGGGCTTTTGTTTGCTGGAAGTTTTTTGATTACTGCTTCAATTTCATCGGTAGTTATCAGCCTATTTAGGTTTTTTTGATTCTTCCTGATTGAATTTTGGAAGCTTGTATTTTTCTAGGAATATGTCCATTTCGTCTAGGTTGTCCATTTTGTTGGAATAAAGTTGTTTGTAGTATTTTTTTTTTACAATCCTTGTATGTCTGTGGGGTTGGTTGTTACTTCACCTCTTTCATTTCTGATTTTGTTTATTTTGGTCCTCTCTCTTTGTTTCTTGGTGAGCCTGGCTAGAGGTTAATTAATCTTGTTTATCCTTTCAAAGAACTAACTCTTAGCTTTATTGATCTTCTATATTTTCTTGGTCTCTATGTCATTTATTTTTGCTCTAATCTTTATTATTTCCTTCCTTCTACTTACTTGGGGCTTTTCTTGTTGTTCTCTTTCTAATTCTTTAAGTTGAAGGGTTAGTAATTTTATTACCATTTTTTCTTGTTTTTTTGAGGTAGGCTTGTAGAGCTATGAATTTCCCTCTCAGGACTGCTTTCATTGTGTCCCATAGATTTTGGATTGTTGTGTTTTCATTGTCATTTGTTTCCAGGATGCTTTTTATTTCTTCTTTGATCTCTTTGGTAACCCAATCATTGTTTAATTGATAGCATTGTTGAATAAAGTATTCTTGGATTCAGTGCCTTGCTTTGCATCACTTTGTATACTTCATTTCATTCCTTTCTGGCCAGATGTTCTTCTGTTGAGAAATCAGTTGATAGTCTAATGGGAGAGTCCTTGTAGGTAACTTTCTGTCAGCCTTTAAGATTCTTACTTTGTCGTTGTTTGCCAATTTAATTATGTGTATTGATGTTCTTTTTGGGTTCATCTTGTTTGGGGCTTTACATACTTCTTGGACTTGTGTGGCTTTTTTCTTTTCAACATCAGAGAATTTTTCTGTCATTATTTCTTCAAACAGGTTTTCTATTTCTTGCTCAGCTTTCTCTCCTTCTGACACCCCCAATTATGCGGATGTTGTTTAGTTTCACGTTGTCCCACAGATCCTTTAGTCTCCCCTCCTGTTTTTTAAGTTTTTTTTTTCTTTCCCATTGGTGCTCTGCTTGGGTGTTTTTTTCTATCATGTCTTCTATCTTGCTGATGCGGTCTTCAGCTTATTCTAATCTACTGTTAAGCCTTCCATTGTGGTCTTTATTGCAGCTATGTCATTCTTTATTTCCTCTTGATCCCTTTTCATGTTGGGGACATTCTCATTCAGCTCCTTATAATTCTCATAGATTTGTGTGTATTTGTCATCCAGACATTTGAGCATCCTTATACTTGTTACTCTGAATTCTTTTCCTGACAAGTTACTTGCCTCCTTTTCATTTAATTCCTTTTCTGGTGATTCCTCTTTTTCTTTCCTTTTGGGATTACTTTTTGTCTCCCCTTGTTTGCTCTATTGTTTTAATTGTTTCTATGTCTTAGATCCAACTTCTTTGCTACCCAATTTTTTTAGGGGTTGGTGCTATGTAGTTAGTGATCTTGGGACCCAGTCATGCATTCTCTCAGATCTGAGCTTGGTGATCTAGTGGAGCCCCCTACTTGAAGTATTTGGGTTCTCCTGAAGTAGTTGATTCTTGAATGTTAGTTTCTCATTTGTGGATGAAGTCTCGTCGCGGATTGTCTGGCAATGTGACTTACCCCTGACCTTGTTGTGCAAGCTGTTGTGGATGTGATCGTGGTTCTGGCTTTTGTGGAAAGGGTTACTTGAGGTCTCACTGGTATGTGCTCACTGTGAGATGCCAGAGTCCCCAGCCTGGGAGGAAGGGGTCTCGGGGTCTGAGGCTCAGGTATTGTGACTTTGGCTGGTGTTGTGTGACTCTTGCTAGGGTCGTGTCACTCTGCAACTCACTGTCAGGGTCCTGAAGCTTGTGACAGTTTGAGGCAGCTGTCCTATAGTCTGCAGTTGAGACAGTTGGACTTTGGCCAGAGTGATTTCCCTCTGCGAATCATGAGGGGTCCAGGAGCCAGCAGCTGGGGATATGGAAATCTTGGAGTCTGTGGCTGAAACAGTGTGACCTTTTCCAGGAAGCAAGTCCTCAGTAACTCACCTAGGAGTCCAGGAGCAGGCAACTGAGAAGGGAAGTCCCATTTCTGCTTATGGAGCTGTGAGTCCTTGGTTGGTTATGTGTGTCCAGTGGTAACTTACAGGCACTCCAGACCTGCCTACCTGGGCGGGGGTCTCGGGAGGGGGGGAGCGCTGCGCTCTGAAGCAGCCCAACTGCAGTGTTCGGAGGTCAGCAGCTGGGGTGGGGGAACTCCCAGTTCCTGTTGTGGGACCATGAGCCTTGGTTAGGTACATGCGTGCCCAGTGGTGGCTCACAGAGGCACCCAGGAGCTGCCTGCCTGAGTGGCAGGCTTGGGGGGCCCATGTGCAGGAGTGGTGTCACCACGGTGTCTGGGGGCTGGCAGCTGGGGAGGGAAAAGTTCAAGTTTCTGCTATGGGAGCTGTGTGCTCTTGGAGGCGGATGTCCTGGGGTCTGCAGCTCTGTGGGCAAGGAAGCATGACTTTGTGTGGTGTGGCTACAGGATCCTGGGCAGGGTCCAAGGCCAGTATGGGTGGTGTTGATGGTTTCCAAGATGGCATGGGCTCTGTTTGCGAGCCCTGCAGCCTGGGGAGTGGCCACCTGTCCAGGAGATCCCCTGATACTCTTGCAGGATCTAACTGTCCCTCACTCATACACACACACACACACAAATACACCCCACACATGTTCATGTACTCCCCTATGACCCCCTCACTCAAACACTGTCCCTCACCTCTATCCTGCCAGCCTCCATCTTGCCTTGTCCCCAAATAAGATCTTATGAGAAGACTAGAGGCCTGGTGCATGAAATTCGTGCGGGGAAGGTCCCTCAGCCCAGCCTGCAACAACGCCAGTGTCCCTCGCCCCGGCCTCTGGCCCGAGGCCCCTCCCCTCCCTCTGTGTGGCCGGGGCGTGGATGCTGGGCTCGCGTTGCTGGGGTGACGCCGCCAGCGTCCCGCCCTGGCCAATATGAGCGCTGCCATCTTTGTTGAAGAGTGATGGTTAATTTACATATTACTCTTTTATTAGATAGGATTATTCTGCAACTATATTTTAGGGTTTATTCTAGGCAAATAAAATCTAACTTTATATAATTCTATCTATAATGTTATATTTAATAAAAATATTCAGATATTCAAATGTTAACTTTGTACACTGATAAAGATTGTTTAGTAGGTTATACTTAGGAAAGTAGTTTAATATATATTGTCTTTTTTGCATTTCATTAATTATTTAGATGTTTAACTCTTTTTATTCTATTGATCTTAGAGGAGTGATGGTTAAGGAGACACACACACACACACACACACACACACACACGCACACGCACACACACATCGATGTGAAAGAAAAACATTGATCAGTTGCCTTTGCATGTGCTCTGACCGACGATCAAACCTGCAACCTAGATATGTGCCCTGACTGGGAATCTAACTCAGCACCTTCTGATGTACAGGACCATGTGCCAACCAACTGAGCCATGCTGGCCAGCGCTAGATGTTAAACTCTTGCACTAGGTTTTTACAAACTTGTGAACACTGACAAATTATTTCTCCCACAGAACTATAAGCATATGTTATAAGATTATATAAATAACTAATATTAGATCACATCACCATTTGATCAATTACATAATAAATTGTCAAGTATCCAAATATTGAGTTACACTGCTCAAGAAGCATATAAAAATTAGATGGCTGCTCAGTTACTAGCAGAAACCCACTTTTTAAAAAAAATGTATTTTTATTGATTTTTTAGAGAGAGGAAGGGAGAGGGATGGAGAGAGAAATCAATGAGAGAGAAATATTGATTGGCTGCCTCCTACAAGCCCCTTACTGGGATCGAGCCCGAAACCCAGACCTATACCCTAACCATAAATCAAACCAATAACCTTTGGTTTATGGGTCAATGCTCAACCACTGAGCCAAACCCACTAGGCAGAAACCCACTTCTTTTTTGTAAGAGAGGTGGGAAGAGAAGGGAAAAAAAATGCTTCAAACAAAAATAATAGCTGGTAAACAATATCTAATGGGTATGGAAAAAGAAGAATTTTAAAAATTTTATGATTAAGCATGAAAGAATCTACTTTTAAAAATATTTACTAAATAGCATATTCTACATATTCTTCACAAGACAAAAACAATATCATACTAGAAATATTTAAGAGCTACCCCATCTCCCATTGCTTTTTCTTAGGCCCTACCTATTAAGTTACACCCCCAAATACAAACATTAAATTATCTCTAAAACTATTCCTTTTTGTTGTTTGGAGACATTAAAATGTACTTCTGCACAACACAGGTTTTAATAATGGAGGTTTTCCATAACAGCACAAAATGAGATTTATATAGAGACATTAAATAATTAATGTATGACTTGGTAAAAAATCTAACAAAAATTAATGGTTGTGCAAATCTGACATATACTGGTATGGGTGTGGGAGATATAGACATAAAGTGAGTAAGCAAATAACTCTATAGGCCCTGCTTTCAATGCTTGAAATGACTGAAGGAATAAACCACTTAAGATCTAGAGGATTCATAGTTCCTAGGGTTTTAGTTTTATGATACTAAATATATACAAGTTTTATACTGGATAGTTTGGTATCTACTCTGTCTAAATTTCTTACCTATTGATAAGATTCTGGAATCTATAATAATTAAAGAGTAATATGCTAATTAGACCGGACAGCTGAACAACCTTCTGGATGAAACCAGGGCTGAGAGGGCCCATCCCCTTGCACGAATTTCATGCATCGGGCCTCTAGAAGAAATAGATTTTGAAAAGACTTTTAACTCAGTATTGCGTGATTTTAGTAAAGGTGAACTGGTACAAACGATAAGCACATTTTAAATACAGAATAGCAAGAATCTTTTGCTAAGTGTTTGAATGGGTTGGTCATAGCACCAAGATAGAGGTTCTGTCAAGCATCTAACCTTGTAAAACTGCTTATCAATGCTCCTATAAAAGCTTATTTATACTTATTCACCAAGTTAACTTCTTGGTTAGTTTGTGCAATAAATTAGGTCATTTCAGAAGTTTCCCTTTCAAGACTATATCATCAGGCACCCTGTTTTATTGGCCATTGAAGCCTTTGCAGGACAGACTCATTTGAGAGCATACTTCTCTAAATATATAAACTTCTTGATGTTAAAAGCTCATGCTACTTTTGTCCTATGATCTTTATTGCATCTTCATGTTTCATTCTACCTTCTATTAATGCCAGGGCAACAAGCATGGAGGTCTCCCAGGGCTGCAAAATAATGACTATCAGTACAACAACCATGTTCTTCACAAAACGTGATTTTTTTTTTTTTTATAAGACGTAACCAGTCATCAACAGTCTGGTTTGGATGGTGGTACACCTTCATCAGAAACCAGTCAAGAACATGGGTACCTTCTTTTTCCTTAAGAATAGTGTCATACATTGCTTTACATACTCTTACTATTGTGGTAACTCCACACTTCTGAAGTTACTCAATAACTTTGTTTAAGGTCTCATTGGTTGTATTGCATATAAAAGGAAATATCATGGGTTTGTATGTGATTTCATGGGAGGCAGTTCATTCAAGCCATGTTAGTTTAGTTACAAAAGAATTTTAAAAAGTGAATACAGAAATGATGTAAAGAAACTTCAACACATTCCACTTGAAATTTTCAGTGCTTTGAAGTTGGAAGTATTGAAAAAAAAATGAACCTCCTAGCAAGAAGCAAATCTTCAGTCGTCACATTGAACAATAGAAAGGAAGTGCACTGAGGCTTAATCCATCTGGGTCAGAACTGGAAAATGCTGTGCATATTTCCACCCAACTCTTCTGTGTACAGGAACTGCTCTTACGTGGCTTTCTGGTGAACTAGTAATGAATTTTTACATTTCTCTTGTTCTTGTAAAGGTTATGCTGTGCTTGGCAGTAATCTTCATTGTCCTTCAGAAACTCCACAAATGTGTGATGACAAATGAGGAATATGTGTACTCATGGAAAATTGCAGCTTAATCATACAGTGGGTACCATGGTGGCAGTGACATAGGTGGAGTGGTTGTGGCCACAAGGCAGGAGGTCCACAGTCGTCAGTTGCAGGGTGGAGGTAGTGTAGGTGTTGACAGAGGCACCAGGCTAATATTAGGTTTTGAAAAATAATTAATTCAATTCCTCAAGCATTCTTAGTCAGATTTTATTGTAATTTAAAAAAGATTTTGGGAAGATTTTTCAGCTTTTAAAGGTAAAAATGGACTTAAAATCTGTAACTATAAAATTAAATGATTTGTTTATTTAAAATTTAAGAAGTATTTGTAATGAAGTTTAAAGCATAAATACTATATCTTGGAAATAATGTATGATATAATGCTTGTCATGTGCTTATTTTATAGTACAGTGCTTAAAATATATCAAGTACTCAATAAATGTTAGTTATCATCGTATTAAACGAAAACACATGTGACTTTGAATATATGAGCCTTTAGCTAGCTAGTTGTACCCTCATGTAACATGTGTGCAGCTATTGACTTCCTGTCTCTGCAATGCAGCTTTTAAAATTTTATTTCTAATAATATCAGGTCAAAATATCTGGCATCATATAATCTAGTAATGCCATTTGTTTGACATTTGGCAAGTTGAATGTAATTCATAAAATCTTAATTGTCTAGCACGTGCTGCTTCTAGATTTGTTATGATTACCTTCATAGTGCACAGTGGCGAGATTTATTAACTTGGAGGTTCCTCAACACATGGACGAGGAGAAAGAAAAGCCTAAAAGTGAATGACTCTGGCATCAAGCTAATGATGATATAACAAAATTTGTTGCATTTGCTTGGTCCAACAGTCATTAAATTCCTGAAGAAGCAATAATATACACAGTATTACTGAATAATTTATGTCAGGAAAAAAAAGCGACACCCTTGAGTAGAAACCCTGAGATTTATTAGTGGGAGAGCATCAAAGATCCCTTTGATCCTCAGTTACTGTTCTAGATTGGAATGATGATGTTATTGAAGATAAGCCTGGTGATCCTACCTCTGGTAGCTAAAAATGCTCTACAGTAGTACTACTTGATTAGTAGCATGGTTTTAGAATATATAGCAATTTTAAGTGAACAGTTTAGAAACATTTGTCCAATATAGTACTTTATTTAAATTTCATTCAGTGAAAATTTTTTATTAAGGTAATATCAGTGTATCATAAATGAAAAGTTATCATTTTTGAAATTTCACACTCTTATAGTCTATGGCAGTGGTCGATAAACTGCGGCTCGTGAGCCACATGCGGCTCTTTGGCCCCTTGAGTGTGGCTCTTCCACAAAATACCATGTGCGGGCACACGTACAGTGCAATTGAAACTTCATGGCCCATGCGCAGAAGTCAGTTTTTGGCCTGGGCGAGTCTATTTTGAAGAAGTGGGGGGTGTGGGTCGATTG
>NW_006299220.1:291417-319806 GCF_000327345.1 Myotis davidii | reverse complement strand
GGGGGGTCCCCTCAACCCACCTGTCCCCTCTCACAGTCTGGGAGCCCTCAGGGGATGTCCTACTGATGGCTTAGGCCCGCTCCTCTGCAGGAGGCTACAGGCTGATCAGGGGAAGACGCCAGCCCCATCACCCTGCAGTTGCTGCCACTGCCACCAAGATGTTTTCATCAACATGGACTCCAGTCCCTTCACCATGAAAAAATGACAACTTTCTTTAGGCATTTTCAAGATGTCTCTTTCATAGGATATGACATTTCTTTCTTTTTTTTTTTATCCTCACCTGAGGATATGTTTCCATTGATTTTTAGAGAGCGTGGAAGAGAGAGGGAAAGACAGAGAGAAACATCAATGTGAGAGGGACACATTAATTGGTTGTCTCCTGCATGAGCCCTGACCCTGGCCCTGGCCAGGGAGGAGCCTTCAACCTAGGTATGTGCCCTTGACCAGAATCGAACTGGGACGCTGCGGTCCACAGGCTGAGGCTCTATCCACTGAGCCAAACCGGCTAGGGCAGGATATGACATTTCTTAGCCCTTCCAGCAGCAGACCTCTGTTTTATCCACCAGGAGTGAGGTGGAAAAACCTTAGATCACCTTCTTGGATTCTTATTACCCAAGCGAGTGGTGTGCCGCAAGCTTAGCCAGTGAGCGGTCAGAAAAGGTGTTTCTTGTGCAGCTCACGTGCAGAGGTGGGACTTCTGGTGTGCAGTGGCTGCCAGGCCCTCTCTCTCTGGCCTTTCACAGCTGCGACAAAGGCCTTCTTTTCTCTCTCTGACCCTTTGCAACCACGGCGGCTTTGTCAGGATGGACGTCTGGAAGATGTCCAGCCTAATTAGCATATTACCCTTTTATTAGTATAGATAAACACACATATATATAGACATATATATATAAACATATATAACCACTGGTCACTGGTTCCTGATTGGGCCAAGGAAAAATTTCAGGGAGGTGTGAAAGAGTCCTAGCAGTCCTGATGCAGGGCTTTCCTGTTCCTTCAATGTTGGCAAACATGATAATAGGAAGGTATTTATTTTAGACCATTTTCCTCCTACATATGTTTCTTTTTTGATAAGTTTTAAACTTTCATTTTTATATTTATGATCATTAAAATCTATATAAGCATGATCAAAGTATTCTATCTAGATTATATCCAAGAGTGGTGAGGGAAGACAGTATTAGCACTTTCTTATTTTATCTGTAAAAGGAAAGAAACTATGCTTCAGTGATATTTATTATATATATTTAAAGTAGCAAATACTTAAGTCTTAGCAATCAGTGTAAATATATATATACACACACACATATATATACTGTATATACATATATACATATGTGTATATATGTATATATATTTACATACATATATACTGTATATACATATGTGTGTATATATGTATATATAGTTACACACATGTATATACAGTATATATGTATGTAAATATATATACACATATATACTGTATATACATATATACGTGTGTGTGTGTGTGTGTGTGTGTGTGTATGTGTGTATATATATCCATCCTATATAATAAAAGGCTAATGTGCAAATTGCCCCCACGGGAGTTTGATCGACCAGGAGTTCGATCGACCAGGTGTTCAACCACTTGCTATGATGTGTCCTGACCACTAGGGGGCAGAGTGGAACGAAGGAAAGCCCAGGCTGGCAGCTGGCAGCCAGGGGAAGGAAGGCCCTGATTGGCCCTGATCACCAGCCAGGCCTAGGGACCCTACCCATGCATAAATTTTGTGCACTGAGCCTCTAGTATATATAGGTATGCATATATATGTTTGTCTTCACATTCTTTTCTTTTACTGGAATACATGATTTAAAAAAATGTAAAAACTACCTATGTAAATAACCACTATGTATTGTTTGTATTCAAACCCACTTTGAACTTCATATGACTTCAGTGCTCACTTTTTCTTTTGGTTTTGTGTTAAGAGAAAGCCATATTACCATATGCTTTGTTTTGCGATGTAGCTTTTGCGGGGGCTTGATTAAAGTGTGAAAATTGAGTCATTACACCTGATAGTATAAGATTGCCAATCTGGCCGAAACCGGTTTGGCTCAGTGGATAGAGCGTCGGCCTGTGGACTGAAAGGTCCCAGGTTCGATTCCGGTCAAGGGCATGTACCTCGGTTGCGGGCACATCCCCAGTGGGAGATGTGCAGGAGGCGGCTGATCGATGTTTCTCTCCCATCGATGTTTCTAACTCTCTATCTCTCACTCCCTTCCTTTCTGTAAAAAATCAATAAAATATATAAAAAAAAAAAGATTGCCAATCTGTAAGAATATCATATTCTTGTATCGATTGGATATATTTGAGGGATTTTGTCTTAATTTTAATAAGAAACAACTACCTATTATGTATAGGTGTGTAGTAGTATGTTTTCAGTGTAGATTGTTTTGGTCTTAATTCCAGCAGTTATTTTATACCCACTCAGTGAAGACTTAAATAACTGAAATAACTGCTGTGACGCTAACTTGATATGCAAGTGAAAAAGACACTATGGAGTCAAGATAGATCTCATGATAACTGCTGTTCAAAGAATGTTTATTGGCCAAGGCGTAGTTAAATATAACTACTGAAAAGTAAACAGTCTGGAAGTTATGAATTGCATTTTGTACAACATGTTTTTTGTGAACAGACTTCTCATATCATCAAATCATATTGTAGTGTGGATGTCAAAATATAGAAAAATATGAACTGTAAAGCCAGGCCTGATGTTATCTCTTTCTCCGTTTAAATATAACAGTAGCCATTTAGTTTTAGCAAAATAACATCATCCTTCAAGTGGAATTAATGTTTTTAGAGTAGTATTAGTTTATTAGTTTTATTGGTTTAATTTATAATTTTATATTTATTTATAGTTTTATAAGAACTATAAACCTAAGGAGTTAACTTTCATGTATATATGTAAGTATTATTATACAAACAATTTAACATTTGGACCAAGTGAGAATTTTTTTCCTCTTGGAAAACAGTTCTGAATTGAACATTTCTTAAGTTTTAGAAACAGTGAACAGAGTGTGTGGTTAGACTTCTAAACCTTTGAAATTCAGTCTGTTTTCTGTCCAGTTTTCCATTTACTATCCACAAACGTAATGATTTTTAAATGATGTATTGATTATGTTAACATAGGGTTATTGTGCTTATACTGAGGCTCAAAAGCATCTGGAGGAAAACCTGAAACTAATATAATGTTATATGTCACCTGTAATTGAAAAATAGATTTAAAAATTTTAGGAAAAATATTGATTGAATTTATAATTTGAAGCTGAAATTATTACTTTTTTATGATACTGACATTGAGTAGATATTGAATCTTAAACCAAAAACATGGCCTAAAGAAATACTTTTTATTTTCACACTGAGATTGGGAAGTCAGTTCAGTATTGTTTAATGGTGGCTTTTAATAAAAATATCTGATTAATAATCACTTAATATAAGCTAATCATCTTACATAATTAAAATTGTAAGATATATTTTCCATTTTAAGAGGAATAACTTTCATCATTTTGTGAATATGAATCAGTAACAGCTGAAGATCTGATCTTTGAATGTGGTGGAGTTGGAACCCTTTCAAAATATAAACCTAGCCAATTTTCAAGAAAAATCAAAATGATTCAGTTTTGAACTTTAATGTATTTGGAACATATGCAGCAGAACATTTTCTTCTTGTTATCTCCTGCCAAACTAGTTGCATATGCCAAATTAATCTTTCCCTTATGTTTGGGAAGCTCAAGTACAAGGTAGAATTAATAATTGCCTAATTGATGTCCAGCAGTTTTAATGGTAAGATAAAGATAAGTATTTTAGAGAAAATTTTTAATTTTCTCTTAAAGAAAGTATATGCAAAAATGAAAATATTTCATTCACTCAATGAATATTAATTGAATACCTACTATATACCAGGCTGTATTACTGATGGTTACAGTGGTGAACCAGGGTAGATAAAGCCCTGCCCTCAGAGAGCTTGTAATCTAATGGGGGTGGTGGTGGGAGATGATAGGGATTCAGATTCATAAATCACCTGTAGAAAATAAAATACATAATGAGAATAGAATATCTAAGCTGAGGTTGAAATGATATGAAGATTTGGGAGAAGAGAAGTCTAAATTTGTTCAGTAGCCCCTGAAATGGGAAAGGCTTGGCATATTCGTAGGACAGAAAGGTCAGTAGAAGATGGAACATGGTGGATGGTAGTGGCCAAACAAAGCTAGAGAGATAGAGACCACATTAATTGAGCTTTTTAGACCATGTAAGGAGTTTTGGTTTTCCTCTAATTATAGTGGCGAGTCCTTGGAGGGTTTTAAGTAAGAAAGTTTAATGTTTTGACTTATATAAGGAAGATCACCCTGGTGGCTATAAGGAGAATGGACTGTAAAAAGGTGAGAATGGAAGCAGGAAGCCAAGGGGGAGCTATTCTAGTGCCGTCCCATCACGAGTTGATGGTGGCTGGTACTGGGGAGCTGGAGCTAGTGAAGAGTGATTGGGTAGGAGATGTAATCCTGTGATACACTGATCGCACTTGCTCTGGATTGCGTGTTTTCATATTTAAGCATTTGTGCTTCTGACAGTCAAATTGTTTGGAATATCATAGTTTAACATGAACTGTGTAAGTCCTGAGAATGTCACATATTACTAATTTATTTTTAAATGTTTGGGGAGGACAGTGTGGTTCCTACAGCTTCCTCTTGCTATATGGCATAAAGTACACTCTGTTGGGAAAAAATTTAAATTAGTAACTTCAAGTTCTACAGATAAATTCATGCCAGATTGCTCTAATTTCTCTATTTTAAAACTTACGCTACATAAGGATATGAAAAAATAATTCTTTTAAGTATGTAATCAATGATTTCAAGTTATTTTTAATGAAGGAAAGAATGAAAACAATGACACATGACATAAAGAAAATGCATCTGTTTTTAACTTTTTGGTTTTATTTAAATAATATATTTTCTGGAATTTTTTTTCTAGCCACATTGTTCTGATGCTTGCAGATGATATGGCCTGCAACCCTAGGAATCCCAAGCCAGCTACAGTATTTAGTCACAAGAATATGGAACTAAATGTATATGGAGATGATGTGGAAGTAGATTATAGAAGTTATGAGGTAAATTTTTAATTTAGCAACATTTTTGAAATGTAGTTATTGTTACTCTTAAGTTCTAAAATAGTGGTAGAATAAAATAGTATTGTTCTTTGTCTCCAAACTTTGTACATAATAGTTATTTAAGCCTTGGTATAATTTTGTCTCTGGAGTTCATATTAAGGAAACAGTATATAAGTAAAACTATTAGAACATGAATATTTTAAATATGTATTTAGGATAAAATAATTTTATCTTTGTCTTTATGAGAGCATTTTCGTGAGGTTTCATATATTAACTTTCCTTTACAGTAAATGTATTATTTGTTTTTCATATTTGATCAAAAATTTTAAGTTTTATATTTTTGGTAAATATATTAATTGTGGAAAAATTAAAATGACTAACAAAAACTCACCCATATTTCCACTTCTTAGCGGTAACCACTTTTAATATGCTTCTAGTGTTTTTATGCATATATGATTAAAAATAAAAATGTAAACTTGAATAGTGGCACTATACTATATTTTCTCTCTTGAAATGTCATTTTAAGTTTAATAGATTGTTGCCCAGCTGGCATGACTCAGTGGTTGAGCATTGACCTATGAACCAGGAGGTCGTGGTTCTATTCCCTGTCAGGCTACATGCCCAGGTTGTGGGCTTGATCCCCAGTGTGGGGCCTACCAGAGGCAGCCAATCAATGATTCTCTCTCATCATTGATGTTTCTCTCTCTCCCTTTCTCTTCTTCTCTGAAATTAATAATAAAAAAAGGTTGTGAATATGTTTAAAATTTGAAGTGTTCTTTGATGAAGTTTTCCTCAATAATCCTTCTTTTACTAAGTTTACCAAAAGTAAGACACAATGTGCTGCATTCCCAGAATTGTTTTGAAGCAATTTTAAAAGCATATCTATGTCCTTCCAGGCAGTAAACTACTTGAGGATATGACTTATATATTACCTATATTATATCTAGCAAGTACCTTTAGCCCTTTAAAGACTTTAGAGAATATTTGTTGAATGATTAAATGTATATAAATGTTGGACTTTCTACTTGTTTATTTAGTCATTATAAAATGTAAAACAGAATTTTTCCTTCCTTTTTAGCCAATAAGACACCCTGTTAAAACACTTAAAAATTTGCTGTCTTCTGGGATAAATTTAAATCAAAGAGCTTACACACACACACACACACACACACTATGATCTAGAGAAAAGCCAAACAAAAAAGCTAGAAAGATTTTTCTGCTTTTTAAATTTAGATCTGTATAATATAACTTTAAATTAGCATTACATTCTCCATGACTTTAAATATGCTTTCAAAGAATCCCAGAGGTGCAGAAATTCCAGGTTGGGAAATCTGGTTTAAAGTGGCATGAATTTTTTACATGTTAAAGATATTCTTCATGAAATTTAACAAAATGCACTAAAAAAATCAAAGATACATAACTTGGGGATTATTCATGGACCAATCCATATGGTTTTATTTTTATGATTTATGGACCTGTCTTTCATGGTTGAACTAGAACTGACAGAAGTGATTGCCCATATTAACTGCAATAGTTATATAGCTGAATTTATTCACAAGTTTCTATATTTTTTTTTAATCTTCCTAAAGAATTGCCTATGAAGCCAGATTTATAAAATTCTTGGCAATACTTTGCATAGCTTTTAAGTTTTAAATTTAGAGTTAACTTTTCTCCCCCTCTAAGTAGTTTTTGTTAGTTTTTTTTTAAATGAAGGCAGTTATTTTGAGCTGCATATTTAAATTAATATATTTTTAGTTTATTTTTCTTTGTGTTTATTTTCAATTTATATTGAGTAATACATAGAGAAAGGAGAAAGAATGTTTTTTTAAGTAAAAAAAAATCAGGTTTCCCTATGTTCTATTTTATCTGATTTATCTCTCTCTCTCTCTCTCTCTCTTTCTTTCAGGTAACTGTGGAGAATTTTTTAAGGGTATTAACTGGGAGGATCCCACCTAGTACTCCTCGGTCAAAACGTCTTCTTTCTGATGATAGGAGCAATATTCTTATTTATATGACAGGTAATTTCAGAATTTAGATATTTAATAATAGAATATATTGCTACTCTTTTTAATAAGAAATTTGCATGGAAAGAAATTTAAACAACTTAAATGATATTTTGGTTAAAATAGTTGATTTGTTATAAAGTTCCCTCTGTTATATAGTTCTCATAATATATAACAACTTGAAATAATATTTAAGAACAGTGTAACGTTTTGTGCTGTCCCTTAGTTTCTTATTTCTGTTCTTTTTATTATTACCTTGGTAAAGCTTCTTATGTTTTACTTAATATCCTGCTTTAGCCTCCTTGCCTTCAGTTTTGTCACCTATTAATTGTCCTACTGAAGTATTTAATAGAAATTGCAAATCTATCCCTCCTCCTCTTAAACCTCTGGTTTCCAATGATGGAGTCTCAAATATTAGTGTGTATGAGGATTACCTAAATGCAGATACTTAGGCCTTTTCCTAAAATCCTGATTTAGTCTTGCTCCAGAGTGTGGCTCATGAAACTGCATTTTTAATATAGTTCCCTAGTATGAGCTGCTTTAGTCTTTTGTCTATACATTGAGTGCTGTTGTAAAGTCCTCCATAATATAGTTATATTATTTGTGGAGTTATACTATATGTAATATATAATTAATATAATTTAGTTAATATTATTACTGATTTAATTTTAGTTCTTATACTTTTTCTAATTCCCTTCCAAGCATTGGACTATTTCTGTTCTCAGATTGTTTGCTTATGCTTATTGCCTTTGCTTATTGATGTCTTCTCAGTTCACTTTGCCTACCTGATTATTCCTTAACGTTTTAGTCTCAGTGATTTTCCTTTCTAAGTCTAGGGTGACCTATGTTTTCAATTGCTTGCAGCAGTTTTAGTTTACACCTGTTGTCCCAATGTAATTAATGGTGCCTCCTTTCTTCCTCAGAAGTGTCCTGGTATGTCCTGGTATTGCCCTAAGATACTTCTCATCTCCATGGCTGGTGTAGGCTGTTTTCTTTATACTCCCATATTAATCTGCAGTTTCTATTTTAGCATTTAAGTTATGATTACTTTTTTGTCTGAATATTTATTGACTTTATTACATTTTGAACTCCAAGGTGTCAATGATGTTGTATTTTTCACCTTTTTATCACCAGTGCCCTGTCTTATAGTAGTATTCAGTAAATATGAATGTTGATCTGTTGTCATTTAAACATTTTTTTCAGGGACATTCCATTAAGCTGATGATAAAACAGGTGCAGAATGATTCTTAGATGTCACAGAAAGGCTGTTACTGACTCCTACTTAGCAGTTTCCTTTTATTTATCATTCTGCACTTATTTACAGCTTTTAAAATGCAATCAATTTATAAACCTTATTAATGAACTCAGCAGAGTTAATGAAGTCAGGAATATTTTAATTTTAGTTTATTTAAGTTACAAGAAATTTTAAAGCCTTTGTGGCAAATGGGACGAAGTATAGTCTTGTAGCTTAGCTTTATTTGATACACCAAACTAGAGGTTTTACAACAATTTTTTTTCCTGAGTTGATTGATATGGAAGAAATTCCAGTAATCTAAAATAGGATTTTGTAAACGATGGTCCACGAAAGGGCTCCCTGTTTTGAAAATCAAGTTTTAGTGGAACATAGTCGCATCCATTTGTTTTACATGTTTTCTATGACTGCTTCTACACTACAATAGCAGTGTCCTGATGACCCACAAGCCTGTAGCATTTACTACCTGGCCCTTTACGGAAGGAGTTTGCTAACCCATGGAAGAAGATAGGAGGGTTGCTAATTATAATATGGTGATAAAACTGATAATAGCTAGTATTTACTGTGGCTTACTATACCTAAGGTAGTATTCTAAACCACTGTGTGTAGTTCATTTCATCCTCACAGCAACCGAAGGTGCTGATATTTAGAACTGATATAGGGTTGTGTGGGTTGTGCACTTCACTTAAGTGTTTGGGTAGGGAGGTGAGTGGCAGCTAAAATTCAGTATATGTTTACACTTACTAAGCTGTGTGCCCTGCCATAGAGTTGTCTAATGGGAAGGAGTAGTATTTTCCCCCCACAGAGGCATACCCACTAACCACTTCTGAGCTCACAGGACTGCATATATTCAGAGAGGCAGTAAAATAGGAAACTTTTTCTATTTTGCTGCCCAGTGGGAGGTGCCTTTATAAAATCTGTAGCTACGTAGGCATGCTAATGAAGGTCTTACTGACATATTTCTCACTTTACAGCTAAAGAAACCGAGGCATAGAAAGGTTAAGTAATTTAAGATAACAGTCATTAAGTGGATAAGCTGTTGTTAAAATCCAGACAGATTGAGTCTTTAATTCATTCTAAATGTCAGAATCTTCTGGTCAACTCTCCAGGGTGGAATTTGATACTTGTAAAAACATCACTTTTTAAGTGATAACTACACTTTCTAGTAGTAAAGCATTCCAAGTATACACTGTGAATAGTGCTGGCATACCATGAGACTTGCTAGTGTCTTCTACTTCTTTCTCACCACACGTGTTTGCTCAGTGTATGAGAAATTTTCATCTATGGAAACTCATTTCTGACCTAATAATGGAGCCAATGAGAAAATGTAAATGTGCTTTTCTATAATTGAATGATAGAAAAACTCTTAGAGATATTATATCTACTATTTTTATGTCTATCATTGTTCTCTTTCTAATTGGTGTAAAATTAACTTTCACAGTATTTTTTACTTTAGAGTATGTAATAACAAATAATATCAAAGATTGCCATGAAATAAATAAATATTTATATCTGGATATATGTGGTTTGCATTAAAAAATGTGTCTGTGTGATCTTTTTGCCTCTTCCTATAAGGACATGGTGGCAATGGTTTCTTGAAATTTCAAGATTCTGAAGAAATTACCAACATAGAACTTGCAGATGCTTTTGAACAAATGTGGCAGAAAAGACGGTAATTAGCAAATAACTACTTTTCACGAGATAAATTGGTACCTAATTTTTCCATGGTTAGTAGATCTGTAGATCCTACTTTATGAGATTTTTAATTTATTTGAATCATTTCTTTTAGATTTATGTTTGTTATTTCTAGTGAATGGAGTTATTTTTAGAAGAAAAAATTCAGAGTTATTGAAGAACATGGAAAAAAGTTAACCTTTCAAGATCACAGCTCTTATTATTTAACCATCTTTTCGAGGAGCTAAGAGTCCCACTAACAACGTTCCCCATTATGTAGGGGGATTATGAACAGATATTCATTTTCCAACTTGTGCCTAATCTTACTTTTTGCACATTCTCTGGCCCTCTGTGTGATAACAATATATTACTATTTGGGAAAAAAATGTTGAAAATACCATTAGCATAAAATTTGTAATGACTCACATTACGATGATATATTGTTATTAATCTAATGCTAAGCATCCCTTTAGTGGAAAGTTGTTACAGGAACTTATTGAGTGAATTTAAAATAGAACAGTGTGGTCATGGCCAGAAGGAAGTGGGGAGCACGACTGGATGGAGTGGGCAAAGGGAGGAAAATGGGGACATCTGTAATAGTGTCAACAATAAAAATAAAGTTAAAAAATAGCCGTAGCACTGCTTTTAACTTGGTTACCTTCAAGGAACACCTATGGGTACCTTTTAAACATACGGCACAGAGGGGAATGTGACGCTTATTTTGCCTTGAAAGGGTTAAAAATATAGTAGAAGAGAATACACAACTACGCTACAAATTAAATATTATAAATATTGAATTAGAAGCATAAGCAGAATATATGGAAGTATTGAGGAGGAAGATTTTGCTAGTTACTGGTTTTATCTTATTCATAGTTTACATTTATTGAATGCATAGTAGGTGCTGGACATTGTGTGATTAAGTTTTAATAACAGCTCCATGAAGTAGCTACTTTTATTGTTCCTGCTTTTTATAAATGATTACATTGAGCTAAACAGATTAAGTAACTTGCCACGCTTTACACAACTAGAAAGTGCCAGCATTAGGATCCATGCCCAGGTGATGCAATATTGTACTGCTTCACGTAACCTTAGAAGTTCCTGATCCTCAGGGGCCTCCACTGAGTTTGTCTCAGAAGAAATGTTATATTAATTGTACCTTCTATCACCTGCTTAGATATTGTGGTTCAAGATTACATACTTTTGCCTGGCCGGCGGGGCTCAATGGTTGAGCATCAATCACGGTTCGATTCCTGGTCAGGGCACATGCCCAGTTGTGGGCTCAGTTTCCAGTATAGGGTGTGCAGAAAGCAGCCAGTCAGTGATTCTCTGTCATCATTGTTGTTTCTATCTCTCTCTCCCTCTCCCTTCCTTTCTGAAATCAATACAAAAATTAAAAAAGAAGGATTACATACTTTCTTTTCGAGGTACAATGTTAGCTATTTGCCTAGATCCAGTGTCTGCGATAAACCTCTGAGAAAACGTATCTGCTCCCTATTTTCACTTTCACCAGTGAGGCAGCTTATTCTAAAATATGTAGCTTATTATGTTTATTCTTTCACTTAAAAAAAGCCTTTGGTGGCTTCTTCAAATTTATAGGATAGGATCCAGACTTTATATTGGATACTTTATTTACAGATTGACCTAACCTACCTTTTTGAAATGAATTTCCCTCCATTTCCCCAAATTACTTTAAATCCTAGCTATATAGTACTATTCTCTCATTTCCCCAAACATTTACACTTATTCACATGTATGTGCCTTAGCACAAGCGTTTTCTTTCTTTGCTGGATACAATAACACTCACTCGTCACTGCCCATGTCCGACATTACCTTTTCTTGACCTGCCTTTACACTTCTCTCTGTTCCTTTCTCAGTGCTCTTACAGCACTTTGACTTTCCTAAGCAATATGAGGGCAGGGACTGTTGTATTTCCAGCTTAGTATCAGGCACATTGTAGGCTCTCAATAAATATTTGTATCACTTATCGTACAGTTTAGCATCTGTCTTCCAGTTAAATTTTTAAGCTCTTTGAGTATGGTGACTAAGTCATATTTGTGTGTGTGTGTGTGTGTATTTTTTTTAATTTCTATTTTTTTTCTGAATGTAGGTCAGTTTCTAGGGCAGCATGAGTACCAAGTATGTGTTTGTTGAATTCAGTCTTGAGTATTCATTTGAATTCTGAATTATGTGGCACAGATAAGGGAAGGGGAAAGAGATGGGGCACAATAACCACTCCCCACTGAGGTGGTTTTTCTGGACAGGATTATACCTTTAATATTTCTAATATCAAATTTGTATTGGGAATTCTTCTGAAAAGTTTCAATTTTTAACTAATCAAATGACTAAGATATAACTTAAACATGTTATGCTATGGAAGTATTGTAAAAGTATTAGTCAATGTATGATTAACAGCATGATTCATGTCAAAGATATTACTACTTTTCTTTCAGCTACAATGAGCTACTGTTTATTATTGATACTTGTCAAGGAGCATCCATGTATGAGAGATTTTATTCTCCTAACATAATGGCTTTAGCTAGCAGCCAAGTGGGGGAAGATTCACTCTCGGTAGGTGATTTTTCCCATTTGTAAACTACATTGTCTTTAGAATGTATAGCTGTTTCTCAAATCACTTATATGCTTAATGAGTATATCTGCTACTTCTTATTCTTAGACTTTTTAATACCTTAGAAGGAAACTTTGATTACATTTAAAACATTGGTTATAATTATGTTATTAGACATATTTTTTGCTTGGTTTTTAAAACTTTTTTTTAATTGAGGTATAATTGACATTGGTTTTAGGTGTATAACATGATTTGATATCTTATATAATAAAAGCCTAATATGCTAAGTGTCCAGTCATCTGGTCATCCATTCAACCAATCAAAGTGTAATATGCTAATGATGTGCTAAGGCCGCTCAACTGCTCGCTATGACATGTACTGACTACTAGGGGGCAGACAGTTGATGGTTGACCAGCCGCTATCATGCGCACTGACCACCAGGGAGCAGATGCTCCTACCAGTAGGTTAGCTTGCTGCTGGGGTCCAGCCAATTGGGACTGAATGAGACAGGCTGGACATGCCCTGGAGCCCTCCCTCCGTCCCTCCCTGGCTGGCCAACCTCCCGCATCCCTCCCCGGTCCTGACCGTGCACCAGTGGTGTCCCTCAGCCTGGCCTGTGTTTTCTCGCAATCTGGGACCCCTTGGGGGATGTCGGAGAGCTGGTTTCGACCTGATCCTGCAGACCAGGCCAAAGGACTGCACTCTTGCCTGAATTCGTGCACCGGGCCTCTAGTTTGTATATATTGTGAAATGATCACCACAATAAGTATACATAATATCTGTCACCATACACAGTTATATAATTTTATTTTAATGTAATGGGAACTTTTAAGATCTCTTTTAGCAATGTTCAAATATGCAATACAGAATTAGTAATGGAAGTTGCCGTGCTATAAATTACACACCCATGATTTATTTATTTTATGACTGGAGGTTTGTACCTTTTGACTTCCTTCAGCTATTTGGCCCACCACATATCTCCCTGCCTTTGGCAACCACCAATCTGTTCTCTGTATCTATGAGCTTGTTTTATTTTTATTCCATATTATTTTATTCTTTTTCATGGCTGAACAATATGCTATTGTATATGTTTTGTTTTTTTTGTAGCATCAACCTGATCCTGCAATTGGAGTTCACCTTATGGATAGATACACATTTTATGTCTTAGAATTTTTGGAAGAAATTAATCCAGCTAGCCAAACTAATATGAATGACCTTGTAAGTATTTACTTGATTTGATTATAGCACATAGGTATGCTAATCTTAACATGATCAGTGAAGTCTGTTATTCCCTGTACCACTAGGGTACTGTGCCATATGCTGAAGGCAGCCTTGTAAAACCACACCTTGAATCTCCCTTTACAGTAGTATCTCTTTCTTTACTACAAGACACCTATAGATTTAGCCCAGTTATCTTGCTCTTCCTTGAGATACTTTTCTATTTTCATTCATTTGCTCTGCTCTTTTTCTTACCAGAAATATACTTTTTTATATTCACATATTGAAATTCTGCCTATTTTTCAGGAGTAAAACCAGATCCTGCCTCCTTCAGGAAGTCTTCCCAAATTCTTCCCTGTTAGAATTTGCATAAAATAAATAAAGCTTTTCAGAGCTTTATTTTTCTTTTGTATCATTTACTGTAGTCTGTCTTTTTTTGAACTTACTGAGTGTGAGTGTCTTTCTCAATGGGAAGTTCTTGGAGTAAAGGGACCTTTTCTTACGTATTTTTGTGCACCTACAACTTTTAATACAGTGTACTGACATGGCTTGTTGAACTTAGCTCACTTTTTCCACTGATTTTTCTGTACTGGTTGTATCTTTTTAAATAAATCTATTTAGGGGTTGCTATTGAAAATAGGCATAACTGTCCTAGCTGGTTTGGCTCAGTGGAGAGCGTCGGCCTGCAGACTGAAGGGTTCCAGGTTTGATTGTGGTCAAGGGCACGTGCTAGGGTTGTGGCCTTGATCCTCAGTAGGGGGCGTGCAGGAGCCAGCGTATCAATGATTTCCTCTCATCATTGATGTTTCTCTCTCCCTTTCCCTTCCTCTCTGAAATAAATTAAAAAGAAATAAAGAAAGTAGGCATAATAAAAGCTTGAAACAATTCTAGATTGGATAATTATTGTGCATTCACTCCCCCCCACCCCCATTAATTCACATCTTGTTCATGCATTCACATATTTCTTGAGTTATTGCTAAGTGCCAAGCACTGGCTATACCCTAGTGAAAGAGGCAGGCACTGTCCTTACCTTCATGTAGCTTCAGAATGAAGGGGGTGCTGGGTAAACCTTAAGGACAGGACCATGTCTTACCAATTTTTGTTTCTTCTGTGAAGGTAACAGCAGGAAGTGTATGTAATAATAGGTACCTTATATGCTTTGCTGAATGATTGAATATGTGTCTGTCCTTGGTAATTCATTGATGTGGGTTATCAGGACTAAGATTAACTTAAAAATTACTGTGAGATCTGTGTAGCAATGAAGTTGTGTTTTTAGGCAGTAGTTTTTGGAGCACTGGTGTCTGCAGGTGCCATGGATTTGTTCTTATCATGCATAAACTATGAAAGTTACTTGATTTATGGAATCGTTTCCATAGGTTCATAGCAGGAGAGCAAGGGGGTATCTAGTGGGGAGGCTATGCTTGAACTCCCTGTGTTCCAGAGCACTTCTACTTCATTTTTTTTTTTAACATATTGGGCTATCATGTTATTTTTTAGAATATGTATATTTTTATTGATTTCAGAGAGGAAGGGAGAGGGAGACAGAAGTATCAGTGATGAGAGAGAATCACTGATCAGCTGCCTCCTGCGTGCCCCCCACTGGGGACAGAGCCAGCAACCTAGGCATGTGTCCTTGACTGGAATCGAATCTGGGGCCCTTCAGTCTGCAGCTCTATCCATTGAGCCAAACCAGCTAGGGCAACCGTGTAATTTTTAATTTGAATTTAAAGTTTGAATGAAGGGTCACAATTACAAAACGTTTAAAGAAACCACTCAGGCAGAGCAACCTCTTAAGATAGATAGAGATGTAGAAAAAAACCAGTTCTCTTGTCATAGTGTTGCATTTGCATTCTCATAGGTTTAAGCATTCAAAATATACTTTGTAGCATATGATTCAAAAACTTGAATAGTTTTTACTCTACCCTGGCAGTTTCCCTTGTTATCACCTGCTCTTATGTCTTTATAACTTTCTTAGAATGGCAAGCACTACTATAACAATGAAACCTTTATCTTTAGAAACGTATCTTCTTTAGGTTGGGAGAGCTTTAAAAACACAATGCAGTCTACTATATTGTGTTATGGCTTGATAAAAGTTGTATGTGTATTTATTATTCTTACATATATTTTTTCAGTTTCAGGTATGTCCGAAAAGTCTATGTGTGTCTACTCCTGGACATCGCACTGATCTTTTTCAGAGGGATCCTAAAAATGTCCTGATAACCGATTTCTTTGGAAGTGTACGGAAAGTGGAAATTACAACAGAGACTATTAGTTTGCAGCCAGATTTAGGAATCCTGGAAAGCAGGTATTCATCTTAATTATTATTCAAATAGAATATCCTAGTGTAACAATTTTTAAATTTTTATGTAACAAGAGTAAGTGATGAAAGTTGGTGTTTGTAAATAAAATTACACACTTCTACCCAGGCTTCACTTTATGTAGGCCCTATGCATTTCAGATTTATGGGCAAAAGCTATAAATATCAGTGAGAAGCTATGATCATGATTAGGATTATGTCATAACTCCAAAATATAATGTTTGTAGTAAGATGATTTGAGAGTTGCTAAAAAAAAAAAAAGAAAGACTAAAATGTTTCCTGTAACTGGCTGTTTCACAGCCATACTTTTCTGTTGTTGGAGGTGTATATCATGACTCAGAAGACCTTCACGAAAGGTCAGGTATGTGAACATTTCAAAAGATTAATCTCTAATGAATGTGTTTGCTGTCACCAATTGAAGTAGAAGGTATTAAGTGATGTAACATTGAATAGGGAAGTTGGCAGCTGGGCCCTAGGCTGCCTGTGTGTAATATGGGCCCTAGGAATCTGGCAGATGCAAGGCAGATAAACATAAAAAGGGAAGTGAGTGCCAAAGAATACAGGTGCCAAATACATACTTCAAACCGTAACACAATGCTTGTTGTTCAGAATTTCTTCCGGCTCCAGCAATCTGATTAGTTGTCTGACTGCCATCTGTTTTGGCTTCTAGAGCCTGAATGGTTTGTGAGCCTGGTTCAGTTATATCTGGCTTTTCCCTAGTGCCGTATTCTGTTAATCTGGAACATTTTCTCTGGGGCTGTTATAAATTTGAAGTGACCCTCCATCAACAGGTGCCACTGTTTAGGATTTGTTTTGGAGGTTTTTGGTAAAGGAATGGAAAAGAGAGGCATAAGCCAGGCACTTCCTTCTTGGGGAGTGGATTGTGTTTGAGTGAGTAGTGAGTGTGCATTCATGTGTGTGTGTGTGTGTGTGTGTGTGTGTGTGTGGGAGGGGTGGGGGGGAATTAAAACCAGGATCCCTTGGGACTTAGAGCCTCAGGATCTATTTTCCTCCTGGTGGAAGCTGTATGTCCTTAGTGAGGGGGGTGGGGTGGGGGGAGGGAAATTAGTTGTTTTTGGATATGTGAATTTTATAAATATAATTTATTTTTTTTCTCTAAACATTTTTAAAGGCAAAGTATTTTGTTAGGATTAAATAGTTAATATCCACTTTCTTGAAATATATACTTTACTAGGTATTGAACTTTAATTGATATTATTATTAATTATTTTTTATTCTGGATATTCAAGGCCTTGGATTTTTTTTCTTTTCAGTTTTCTTAAGACAACAGATCATATCACTTTTTTTTTTTTTACTGTTTAATACTTTCAAATTACCTTTGTAAAATAGTTGAACTGTATCTTAATACTTAGCAACTAAACTTGGAATTGAGTTACTATATGTCTTTTACCAAATTCATTTTATTTCCCTTGAACTTAAGTCTATAAGATGTGATATATCTTCTCTTAACCATGTGAACACTGCATTAATTTCCTTTATAGTCAAGGACTATCTTTATACTCCTTCTGTACTTATTTTCTGTCCTCTACACCTCACAAAATATTAAATATGTAATAATTGTACAATAAAAAATGATTACAGTGGAATTCTACTGTTTCATTATATATTATGGAAGAATGGAATTTTGTCTCATAAATTATCCCCATGTACTGTGATGGATGCAAAAATAGTTGATGCTTGAAGAGTATCTTAATTCATCTTTAATTGAGAAAATCATTTTAAATATTAAAGCCAGACACCAGGCACCATTGAATTAGAGCACCCTCTAGTGTTTATTAAAAAAAAACTTATTTAGAATATTGCTTACAGATGGTTTCATGATCACTGGTATAGACTATCCAATTAATTTAGAAAAATTAAGTTCCCAAAATGCTTCAGGAATTTCTACATGGATGTTACAAATATTATCTTGTATGTAGTTATATTTACATGCAAAAGTGAATGATAGCCAATGCTTTGAGGAAAAGTATATTAATGAGAGATCGGATATTGTGAAAACTATTTTATTAAGGAAATTATGGGCTAGAATGTGTATGTATTTTTTCAGATCTTAAATTAAAAATATTAACACAGTAGCTGCTATTAAAATTGTCAGTTATACTTTAAAATATTACTTTATACATTTATCAGGGAAACAACAGAACTGATTTGTTCAGACTTAGACTGTCTATATTTCATATTTGTGTACTAGAGTACACTGTACTAAAACCTAATATGGTGAATAACTTAGTACATAAAGTTGATCAAAATAGCTATATGAAATAATTGTTTTTATATGTCTTCTGAAACTTAGATATTAAGTAAGATACAGTCATATAGTTAGTAACAACACTTTATTTTGTATATGTCTTACTAATTGTGTTATTAATTTATTTGCAAGAACAAATGAAGTAAAGTATGGACTGATTATAATAATTCTGGCTTATATAATATGATTCTAACTTCTTCATCTGAATATACATAGGCTGATTTTTGACAAGTATACAGACAAATAAGCAGTCTACCCTCCTGAAAGATTGGGCTTTCTAGAATTTAGTCATAAGTCCATGTCAGAATTACTCAGATTACCAGTTTTGTGTCCTTACTATATTGGGAAAATAACCTCCAGCCTATTGCTGTAAAAATATAGGCACATTTTAATGTTCCAAATGTGGAAGTCTAAATTCTTTAGGCATTGCCCAAGAAAAAAACAGAATACATTTTTTTCTCGATGAGTAAACTGAGACTGAGAAAGGTTAAGATACCGTCTAATAAATGGTATAGCTAAGATAAGAACGCTTCATATTTCTAAAAGTATATATATTTTATATTATTCTTTTATAATTTGCCCTGAGTTACTCGGCTTGTTTTCTTTTAAAAGAAAGTAAAATATAAATGTAGCTCAACGAAATATCACAAAGTAACTACTCAAGTAACCACCTGAAAAAAGTAGAACAGTGACGGTATACTTGAAGCTGCCCCATTCCTTGTGCCCTTTCCCCATCTCATCTCTACCTTTTTGTCTCCCCCAAAGTTAACCACTATTCTAACTTTTATGGAATTCACTGTCGTGCCCTTCATTTTAGTTATATCACCTAAACAATTATGTTTTGATTCTTTTGCCAATATTATGTTTTTGGAATTCACTTATGTTGTTGTGTGCAACTGTAGTTTGTTCAGTTTTTAAGAACTGAAGTATAATTTACTTACAAAAGTCACCTTTTTTAGTATACAGTTCTGAGTTTTGACAAATGCTCACACTTAATCACCACGACAATTCACCACCTCAAGAAATTTCCTTATGGCTATTTTTATCCAATCCTCCCACTATATCCCTGGAAACCACTGGTGTTTTCTGTCCCCGTGGTTTTGATTTTCCCAGAGTGTAATATAGTTAGAATCATACATTCTGTAAGCTTTAGAATCTGGCTTCTTTTACTGGCATAATGCATTTTGGATCCATACCTGTTGGTCAGTAGTTAGTTCCTTTTTATTGCTGGGCAATACATGTGATACAGTTTATCCATTCACCAATGAAAGGATATTTGTTTTTGCCCCCTTCAGTTTTTGGCAATTATGAATAAAGCCACTTTAAACATGTTTTCATTTCACTTGAATTAAATATCTAAGAGTGGGTTTACTGGATCATGTGGAAGTGCAAGTTTAACTTTATAAGAAACTTCCAAACTATTTTTATAGTCATTGTACCATTTTGCATTTCTACAAATAGTTGTTTCACATCCTTAATTACACTTAATATTGTCTTTTTTTAAAATATATTTTATTCATTTTTTTAAATATATTTTATTGATTTTTTACAGAGAGGAAGGGAGAGAGATAGAGAGTCAGAAACATCGATGAGAGAGAGACATCGATCAGCCGCCTCCCGCACATCCCCCACTGGGGATGTGCCCGCAACCCAGGCACATGCCCTTGACCGGACTCGAACCCGGGACCCCTCAGTCCGCAGGCCGACGCTCTATCCACTGAGCCAAACCGGTTTCGGCTATTTTATTCATTTTTTACAGCGAGGAAGGGAGAGGGATAGAGAGTTAGAAACATCGATGAGAGAGAAACATCGATCAGCTGCCCCCTGCACACTCCCCACCGGGGTTGTGTCCATAACCAAGGTACATGCCCTTGACCGGAATCGAACCTGGGACCCTTGAGTCCGCAGGCTGACGCTCTATCCACTGAGCCAAACCGGTTAGGGCTGTCTTTTTTTTAATTTTAGTCTAGTTATAGGAATGTAGTAATATATCATTTTGATTTTAATTTGTAAATCCCTGATGACAGGACATTGAGCACCATTTCATGTGCTATTTGTCATTCATACATATTTCATGAAGTATCTATTAAAGTGTTTTGCTTATTTAAAAATTAGGTTTTTGTTTTTTTTACTAAATTATAAGAAATCTTTAAATATTTTGGATATAAATTCTTTGTCAGATATATTTTTGCAGATATTTTTTCTTAGTATTTTGGCTTGCCTTTTATTTTCTTAATGTCTTTGGAAGAGTAGACTTAATGTTAATGTCATTCATTTATGAATTTTTTCTTTATGCTTAATGACCTTTGTGCAAGGATTTTTAACCTTAACTCAAGGTCACGAGAACTGTCTTTTATTTTCTTATAGAAGTTTTATAGTTTTAGCTTTTATGTTTAGGTCTTTGATTTACTTTGAATTAATTTTTGAGCATATTGTTAGGTAGGACTTGAGGCTCATTCTTCTTCCTATGCATATCTAGTTATTCTAGCACCATGTGTTGAAAAGGTTGAATTCCTTACTAAGATGTGTTGACACCTTTGTAAAAAAACAAAAAATCACATGACCATATGTGTGGGTCTGTTTCTGGACTTTACAGTTGCATTGATCTAGAGGTCTGCTTATATCACTCTTATACTGTCTTGATTATTTTAGCTTTATAGTAAGTTTTGAAATCAGGATGTGTTAACTCCTAAAGCAGTTTTTATTTTTCATGGTTTTTTTTGACTATTCTAGGTACTTTGTGTTTCCAAATAAATTTTAGAAACAGCTTTTCAATTTCTAAAAAAAAAATAAAAGCCCCTGGATTTTGATGGGATTGGATTGATTCTGTATATTGATTTGAGGAGTGTGGACACCTTCACAATATTGAGTCCTCTGATCCATGGACATATCTCTCCATTTATTTAGATCTGTAATTTTTCTTTGTGTTGTTTTATGGTTTTCAGTGTGGATGTCTTTCACAATTTTCATTAAATTTATTTCCAAGAATTTTTATTTTTGATACCATTTTAAGTGATATCTTCAAAATTTATTTTCTATTTGTTGCTCAAATATAGAACAATTAATTTTCATATTGACTGCATTCTTGGACCTTATTGATTCTGTTGTTGATTAACTCAATCCCAATGAAAATCCCAGCATGCATTTTTTGTAGAGATAGCAAAATTTATATGAAATTGTAAAGGACCTACAGTATTTAGTGTATCATTAAACATGAATTCTAGTCATGATTTATAATGTTTACTAGGAAATGAAATAAAAATTTAAAAGTACATAATCAGTAGAAACATCTGTTTTGGAGTTGGGTAAAGTAGATTGTGAGAAATATGAAAGTTTGTCATTAAACTATTCACTAAAAATTGCTTATAATAAATTGATATGATTATGAAACTTTATGAACCAAAGATTCATCCAAATGGCTCAGACAGTAGTTAATAGGATTTCTCCCCTACTATTCTACATACTACTTTATTTTTCAAAGTGATGAATTTACTCATAAGTATAATTCTGTATTATGGGCCATTTATTTTATATTGTTATTTATAAATGTTAGTCACTTCAATTAGTCAGTTATTCAAGACTTCATTAAAGTAGACTTTCAAAGCATAAATTAGGTTGTGATTATTTGATTCATTAAAAACCAAAACTGATAATATATTGCCCATTTTCTCATTTTACATACACATAAAGTTCTTATTGTTATAATTTCAAAATAATGTGTTGATCATTTCATGGGAAGATTTTTGTAAAGCAATTTATTTCAGTATCTATAATTAACAAAACATCCGTTGAGTTGGTTTATGACTTTAAAGAATAAGTGCATGTATGTAAATAGTATAGAAGAACATAATACTATGCCCCTTTGAATAAGTAAACCTCTCTTAATGTAAATTAGTAAATATGTTTCCTAGGGATAGTAATTTTCAATGAGTGTTTATTAATATTTAAATTGTATCAAAGCAAAGTTCATTTTAATTTAAACACTAAACATACAGAACCTGAAATTTTTGAACTATGAAAAATCTCAAAATCACATAGTATTATTTATAAAATAAAACATTAGAATTTAATCCATTGGGATATTTGGGGAGTAAAGGTCTGAATTATATGGAAAAGTAGACTATGGAACCTTTAAGGTTTGATTTTATGTTCGGTGACTCTCTTGGCCTACTTACTAATTACAATATTATTGCTCTATTCCACTAAATTAAGATTTAACATCCTAAATGAATTAAATCAACTTCATGCCTATTAAATGCCATTCTAGAGGATATTACAGCATAATAATCAAAGTCAGGGTCATTGGAATCAATCTGAATTCAGAACCTTGGGCTTTTACTAGCTGTGTAATCTTTTTTTTTTTTTTTAATATATTTTATTGATTTTTTACAGAGAGGAAGGGAGAGAGATAGAGAGTTAGAAACATCGATGAGAGAGAAACATCGATCAGCTGCCTCCTGCACATCTCCTACTGGAGATGTGCCGCAACCCAGGTACATGCCCTTGACTGGAATCGAACCTGGGACCCTTCAGTCCACAGGCCAACGCTCTATCCACTGAGCCAAACCGGTTTCGGCAAGCTGTGTAATCTTGAGCAAACTACTTGACTTCTTTGATTCTCAGTTTTCTCATCTTTAAAATGGGGATAATAACTCCACTTCAGGAGAATTAATTTTCATTTTGTTTTATAGCTCTAAATTATGTGCCTCAAATATAGTAACATGCTCAGTGAGCAACATTATCTAGAGAACATATTACATGTACTGATGAAAATTATTGCTAGAATCCTATTTTAAATATATTTTTGGCTATTTGCAAAAATTATTCTTTTATTAATCAAGTATTAGCATGTAGTTATTTCATATTTGCAAGTTTCTCATTTGGAATACTATGAAGAATTGGGAAGTTGTGTTTTACCAGAAGGTGGCAGTAGCATTACATATTTGTATATATGGAGCAATCATTTTTTTAATGAGGAAGGTTAAAGGTAGAATGTACCACCAACTAAATCATATTTGTTTCTTCACACCACTGACAAAGAAGAAAATGACTTTTGATATTGAATATTCAGTTTAAAAAAGATAGTAAAAATATATTTCTATATGTAATTGTTTTGCTTTAATAAGCCTAGTAATATGGAACTTTGGTTATAAAATAGGTAAATCTACTGGATTTTAAAAATTGACTTTTTTGGCATATTTTTAGAAATTGTTTGCATAATAAGTTGAAGGTTCAAAAAATCTTATGTTTATGTGAAGATTATTGGTGATTACTTAGTAAAAAAGATAAAGTAGTTATTTATAATTTATCAGTGGGGAGATCTCAATTGAAGTTTTAAAAAATGATTTACATATAACACTTTAGGATTGTAGCTGGTGGGGAAACAAGGGGCAGAAGATATTTACATTATAATATAAATCTGTAATCTGATTCCAGAAATTGCCATTTTGTTGAAATCATGGTATGCTTTCTTACCTGATTTTCAAGTATTCTATAGGTGAGGCACTGCCAAATTGTCCCTCCCAGTGCTAGAGGGAACCTTTAAGGCAATTTGATAAAGTAGAGAGATATGGGAGTGAATGGACTTGTGTTCAAATTTAGTTTAGTTTCTTACTTTATCTTTTCATGTATATTAATTAATCTCAGATATTTTATCTGGAAAAGGGTGATCGACTCTCTACCTTCAGAGTTATTGTGAGGATTTGGGGTAATGTATATAAAATGAGCATACTTTGTTAATGCCATGTAAAAATCATCGCAGCCAGGCTGACATTTCTCTTCCAATGCAAAAGGTTACAGTGGTAGTGCTACCATCTTTATTTAGTGCACTGTAGCTCTATTTATATAACTCAGTTGGCATTTTTATCATCCATGCTGCGTATTTTCCATTCTGGACTTCCCATACTTACTTATGTAGTTGATTAAAAAAACACACAAAATTCTATTTCAGGACATTATGCTTATTTCATTGTGTGTTTTTTTTCTTACTGTTAATTATCTTAGAAGTATTACTTCATTATTGTAACCTATCAGTCTTTTATAATACTCATTCTGATATCAAAATGTTAGCATTAAACCATCTACAGTTTTAATTGTAGTGGGCAGGGTAAATATGAACCTGGAAAAATGACAGGGCCATGAGGTCTTTGCTAGTGATATCCTTCATGATTAATATCAATTTTGAGGCACACCTATTGAGTGAATTGGAAATACTATGATTTTTTAGGGGTAATCAATAATTTGAAATTTCATGACAAATTATTTTTAATAAAACCACACTGTATCTAAAACCACAAGTAAAATCATTTATATGAGTTTTCATTAAATTGATATAGTAAATATTATTTAAAGTATATTTTATTACAAATGCAATAGATACATTTCTGGAAGGGAGAGGACATTTCATTTAAATGCTTATTTTAAAATTAATTTTCTCATAAAAATAAAGAAAAATTAGGAGACTGAAAAAATTCATATTTGTTTTTGGCCATGTCTTGGTAATATAAGTAGTAATTAAATTTTTATGTGTGAAAGGGAACATATTATGTTTTTTTCATAAAGCAAACATTAATGTTTAAATCTATTATTCTTCTTTCCCTGTTTGCAATTTATGTATACAAAGTTCTTGTCAGATTCAGTGGTATTCTAAATTTCTCACTTTAATGAAATTGTCGCATATTATTCTGAAAGTACTTTCACAAAGGGATTCATGCAGCTACTATTGTTATGGGATGTCTTTTTTCAGTGAGATGGATCAACCTCATTTTAACTTCTATATTAAGAGCCTCTCTTTGTTCTTCATCTGATGGGATTAGCTTCTAATGTTAATATTTTCCAGCATGAATTCTCAAAGTGAAAACAAACTAAAATACTATGAGCTCAGAATATATGATCTCAAATGACCTGAATTTGTCACGTGATTACTAAGTGTGGATGCTGGCTGAGAATTCGCTTTCGTGGACCTGGTTTAATTGGTCTGAAAGACATTGCCAGTCAGAAATTCAGATACTCGGTGAGCAGTTTAAACTGGGTTGTATTCAAATAAGTATATCTATTTTTTTAAACGTTAATTTCTTTATACCAAAGATATGTATGCTAAGAGTATATGTATTGACAGATGGAGTAGATTTCTGTCAGGTGATTTAAAGTTGCATGGTTTAGGACAATTATTTGCACTTTTGCTTTACGGTATTGGGACAGATAGTAATGAGCTATATGTGAGAAATAAATTATGAGTGTAGACAATCTCTGGCTTAGAGATATCACCCTCAAGTTCTGCTCCTTGTAGTAAAGAGTTGTAACTGCTCTTGCTGCTTTGCATAAACATGATACATATATTTAAAATCTTACTAATGATAGGGAAAGCTCTAACTTAGGCTTGAATAATAATTGATGTTTGTAATGATTTCTCTTTAGTACAAAAAATATCTTCTAAATTATAGAAAATGATTAAAATGTAACGTATAATTTTAGTGTTAAGGGTAGTCGTTTTTTGTTTCTAATTCTTTGAAAATTAGGCACAGTAAAACCTTGAGTACTTCCAGTAATAAAGTTGTCAATAAGTTTGCTCTGAATATGAAAAATCCTATTTTTACCTTAGATATAAAAACAACTTGACTTTAATGGCTTTTGACATTCATGGGTTGAAATTTCATTAGAAGGAAACAATTCTCAATAAAAGGATACCCTATAATATTCAGAATTAGGTGTAACATTTCAATTTTTCCAGAACAAGAAATATAAATGAGTTAGAGAAGTGGTTTGAAGTTAATAATAAAGAACGATCAATTGACTTCACTTTTGGAATTGTTGCTGACTGGATTTTTCTGAAAAACTCCTCTGTTATAAAAGACCTAGACACTCCATAAATTGCCAGAAAAGCACTTTTAAATACATAGCTGAGCTACCAAGAAAATAGTTGTGTGGAGACAAAAAATATTGTTTGATGAATGGCATTTCTGGCTTTTCCAGATTGAAATAGAAGTGGTGGCACCCCCTTTTTCAGTGGAAGGTGCTGCATAGGTTTAACTTCCCACAGATTCTAGGTAGTCGCAGCTGGTGTTCCAAACATGCAGCTTTCCTAAGCAGTTGGCAGTGAGCTCAGGCTCTTTGTCTCTCTTTGCAAGTTCTGCTTAGATTTACTATAAAAAGATGATCTATGGGTGGGGTCCCTCTGATAGAGCTAACCCTTGATGTGTTTGTCCAGTGGCATCTTAATCCCAGCATACTTTTACTGGGGATCATATGCTTTATCCTGCGGCAGGCCCTTTTATCTGTGAGGCAGAAGAAAGTATTTGCAAGAGCCCATTGCTAAACAGTGCCTCTCAATAGTAAGCTCTGCGTTCCTCAGTATTAGGGAAACCTCTTGGAGAAAAACATATGAGGGGCTAAAACCCACGTAGTAAGTAAACATGGAAGGCAAGGCTTCCTAAGTGGTCATTACTGATAGAGAAATGTAGAGTTTTGCGTTAGAATGGCTTTGTGTGAGGGCCAGGACACAAGGCTGAGGGTCCATTTGTGGGTAGCTGGGCTTTAGAAAATAACTGTCAGCTTAAAATTGGTTACCCAGTTAAACTATCGTTAAAGAATAAATAAAATATAAGGACATTTCCAAACATACAAAAGCAGATTATTTTGAATCAGTACACCCTTAATTAAACAACACCTAAAAGAGTGAACTCTTTGAGGAAGCAAAGGAGCTGGAAGAGAGGTGTGAGTGGAAGGATGCTGTGCTCATATATTAGTAAAAACGTAAGTTGAAGCAAAAACGAAGTCGGCTTTGTAATTATGATGATAATAGCGATGATAATAATTATTTGGAAAATAGACTAAAGTACTAAGCATTTAATAACAGTATTATATAAGGAGAGGAAATGGAGGAAATGATTAGTTTTAAAGTATTCTGAAGGTTTCCTTTTTGGGGAAAGACGAGTAGTAAATTTTAGTAGCTTTAGATAGTAAGGTAAGTATGCATTTTACATTTTGAGAATGGCCACTAAGTGAATAAAAGTAGAGGAAATAAGATAAAAAACAGTATAGGAGAAAATGGTATTAAAAAGGGTGGTCATACTACATTAAAAACCAAACCCCCAAATGTGCTGTTTACATGAAACATCTTTAGTAGATGGGCACAGATATTACTTGGAATGTGGCTAGAGTAATACTTTGAGGGGATTAAAGAAAAAAGTAATTAAAAGAAATGTTAAGCCAACAAATAAAAAAAAAGGTCTTGCTTTATTTTTCAATTGTAAAAAATAAGTGTCCTCTCCCAACAAACTGCAAATAGTAGGCTTAGATGATTTTTATCTGTGACATTTATCAAACTCATGTGGGGCTGACATATACAAATAGAATAAATAAATTGTGCTACCTAATTTATTTGATGGAACCAGTTAATTTTGAAACCAAAACTAGACAAGGACAGTATGAAAAAAAATATAGAGCCAACCTCACTAATGACCACAGATATACAAATCTTATATAATCCTATCAAATAATAGAGAAACATGGTAATTAACCATAACTTCGCTACCCTTCCCATTGGCTAATCAGTGAGATATGCAAATTAACTGCCAGCCAAGATGACGGCCGGCAGCCAGTCAGCTGAAGCGAACATGAACATGAGGCTTGCTTACTCCAGTGATGGAGGAAGTCAGTGTTCCCCGCCTGCCCTGCCGCAGCTCAGCTCTGAGCTCCAGATGAAACAATGTTGCAATTATAGAACCTAAACCCCAGAAACCTGCTTTCAGCCAGCGTGGCCTCAGAGCTTAGAGCAGCCAGTGATGGCAACAGAGTTTCAATTATAGAATTTAAACAAACCCAGGTACCTGCTTTCAGCCGGCAGCAGCCTCAGAGCTGGAGCCTGCTCTCAGCTCCAATGACAGCTATAGAAGGTAAATTAATCCCAGAATAAAAAAAGAAACAAAAAAGAAAAAAGGAGAGGCTGGGAGCTTCAGGCGCCCACCAG
>NW_006299220.1:290928-291286 GCF_000327345.1 Myotis davidii | reverse complement strand
GCTCTGCTCAGCCACAAGTCGGTCTGATGGCTGCCAGTACAGCGGTGGTGGCGGGAGTCTCTCCTGCTTCCTCAGCGCTAAGGATCTCCGACTGCAGTTTAGGCCTGCTGGCAAGTGGACACTCCCGGAGGGCTCCTGGGCTGCCACAGGATGTCTGATTGCCATCTTAGGCCCAATCCCTTGGGGAGTGGGCCTAAGCCTGCAGGTGGTCATCCCCTGAGGGGTCCCAGACTGCGAGAGGGCACAGGCTGGGCTGAGGGACCCCTCCATTCCCCCGAGTGCACAAATTTTTGTGCACTGGGCCTCTAGTATTTATAATAAAAGCCCATTATGCTAAGTGTCTGGCCGTCCGGTCAGC
>NW_006299220.1:286285-290864 GCF_000327345.1 Myotis davidii | reverse complement strand
CAACCAGTTGTCCAGTCGCTATGATGTGCACTGACCACCAGGGGCAGATAGTCGACTGGTAGTCCAGGTGCTATGACGTGCACTGACCACCAGGGGGCAGACGCTCCGACTGGTAGGCTGGCTTGGTGCTGGGGCCCAGCCAATTGGGACTAAGTGAGGTGGGCCAGATACGCCCTGGAGACCTCCCAGGGTCTCTCCCCGGCTGGCCAACCTCCTGCATCCCTCCCCGGCTCTGATCCTGCACTGGTGGGGTCCCTCCACCTGGCCTTCACCCTCTCGCAATCTGGGACCCATCGGGGGAAGTCAGAGAGCTAGTTTCAGCTCAATCCCACAGGCCAGGCCAAGGAACCCCACTAGTGCATGAATTTGTGCACTGGGCCTCTAGTCTTAAATAAAATTCAAATCTAATAATATATAGATAAAAATACTTCACAAAATAAAATGACCACATAGAAGTTATCTTAAAATTGCAGGAATTATTTAGATTAGAAAATAGATCATAACAGTAAATTAGAAATATTTTGTAATTGTTTCAGTAGATGCAGAGAAAGCATTTGATTAAAATTCGTCAGTCATTAATGATTAAAAAAGCACTATGACTTAGCAAACTAGAAGTAAAAGGGAGATGCCTTGACTTAATAAAGGCCATGTATCTAAAGCCAGGTAGCAAACTATACTTTAGGGTGAATTTGTAGAAGCTTCTCAATTAAAGTCAGACAAGATAAGGATACATTTCCATCTATTCATCATTGCACAAGAATTCCTAACTAATGCACGAAGACAAGGGATAGAATAGGAGGTATAAGAATCAGGAATATGCAAACTTTCCCTGTGTTTGTTACAGACCATATAATAGAAAACCTAAGAATCTATCATTTAATAATAATTAAACTTAATGAGAGTAGAGAAATAGTAGGAAAAGATGTCATGCTACCCAACGCATAGTAAATAAAAGATTGATAAAACTTACTGCAACAAAATTAAAATATACATAGCAAGAAAAAAGGGAAACAGTGTTCAAAGAGAAGGACAATCTGGGTGAAATTATTTGCAATATGTATGTCAAAATATTTCTGTCCATAAGTAACTCAGCACATTGGTTAAACAACAACACAATAGAAAAATGACCAAAGGAAATATAGTTTGGAAAAGAGGAAAGACTCATATTCAGTGATCATATACATCTGTTTTTAAAAGGGAAATAGAAACTGAAACAGTGAAATATAATTTTTATAGAAAATTAAGTGGTGGTGATGGATGGAAATGGGAATTTGACACGTTTCTCATGGCAGTGTAAATTCATACAGCCCCTTTGGATAGCATTTTGGTTGTTTCTAGCAAAATTTAAAATGTGCATAAGTTATGACCCAGCAAGTCCACATCTAAATACTTACTCTAGCACAGGGGTTGGCAAACTTTCTGTAAAGGGCCATATAGTAAATAGTTTAGCCATTGTAGGTCATATAGTTTCCTTGCAAATACTCTGTTGTATTGAAAAAGCCGTCATAGATAATACATTAACAAATGAATGGCTGTGTTCAAATGCAAGTTTATTTATAAACACTAAAACTTGAATGGTATATGTCTCATTTGGTATAAAATACTATTCTCTTGTGGATTTATTTTTCAGTCATTAAACAATACAAAAACCATTCTTAGCTCACAGGGCTTGTAAAAACAGGTTACAGGCCAGATTTGGCCTGTGGGCTATAGTTTACACCTTTATAGAACATTACTTGTACAGATGAAGTAGCCTGGAAGGATACTTATTGCATTATTTCTAATAATAAATAATTGGAGGCAGATGCCCATCAATATTGGAATGTCTAAATAAAATGGAGCATTTTCCTATACCCTATATAGCTATTAACAGTAGTGAACTATAATTGATAATCATATTGACATGCTTGGATCTCAAAAACAATATTGAGAAAAGTAAGTGGTTGAATTACATATATAGAATATAATTTACTAATGACACTAAGGATATTCTAAATTTTTTTTCCTGCGTACAGAGATATGTATGTAAAAGCAAAGTAAAATGACTAGAACAATACATACTGGTATACAACTTTAGTTGTACATTGCTAGTAGAGTGCTTAGCACAGAGTAAGGGCTCGATAATTTTGACAGGTTTTTCTCGGACCACTTCTCACCATTGTTATTTTAGAACTAGAGGCCCAGCACACGAAATCTTGCGCAGGTAGGGTCCTTAGGCCTAGCCGGCGATCAGGCCATCTTTTGCCTGCTCGCCAGTCCCCAGTCCTGCCCTGCTGCTGCTCACCCCAGTTCCCCATTCGCCATCCAGCGATTGGAGCCTGCAGGCCAAGAGGAGGGACCAAGAAGTCTGCCTTCTGCCTGCTTTCCAGTCCCTAGTCTCACCTGTCTGCCTTCTGCCTGCTTGCCAGTCCCCAGTCTCACCTCGCCACCACCCACCCCGGTTCCCATGGTTCCCCATTCGCCATGATCAGAGCCTGCGGGCCGGGAGGAGGGACCAAGAGGTCTCTGCCTTCCGCCCATTCACCAGTCCCCAGTCCTGCCTCACCACCACCCCGGTTCCCCCATGGTTCCCCATTGGCCATCTAGGGATCGGAGCCTGCGGGCTGAGGGGAGGGACTGAGAGATGGTCAATGCACCTCATGGTGACTGGTCGATCGGTTGTTCCGGTTGTTAAGCCATTATGGTTGCTGGCCTTTTGTTATATAGGATTGCCTTTGATTCTACAAAGATAATTCCATATGTTATACAAAGTTAGCTGGTATTATGAACTTTTGGAAAGCCTGACTACAACTTCTACCAGTAAGAGGTTACTTCTAAAGTTCCTTCATGAGAACTAGAGCTTGTTTTCTGGAATTTTGTTATAACTGCTTTACCGAGTTGCTTGGGAGCTCTTCTTTTTAACCAGTTCGTGCATTTTTATACCACACTGCAAGCTGACAGTAAATTAGATGTGTTCAACAACTGGGCTGTAAATTAATGTACCCTTAGTTCTCTTGGGACTTACTTTCTATTGTCTGCGTCAAACTATGTCTTTCTCCTGGCTCATCTTCCTTTTGTTTCTTCAGAGTTATCTTTTAATACCTTCTCTCACAGGTTTTTAGTTGATAATTAGAAGAATGGTTATGCTGTGACTTTAGGAGGAGATCTCATTTCAAGGAAGATGATGCATTAGATTGTTGTCTCATTGCTATAAAACACATCTTCACTACAATAATCTTCAGTGACTTTTGGGACCTGTCTGGAATTATAAGAGCATTTTGTGTTTGTCTCTATTGACCAATAAAATTGAATTCTCTTCTCCCTTAGAGTGTCTTTAAACTTTCAAGAATGTCATAGGGTCCCAGGTTTGTCAAGTATATCTTGTACAACAATATGTGTTGTCACTTATATGAATGCTTAGGCATTTTTTTAAAATGCCATGTAGGAGTGGAGATTTTTCTATCCTGTTTTCCCCCCCAACAAGATTAAATAAAATTAATTTGGTTTCTTTATGTAGTTTTAAATAATTCTTTTGAGTTGTGATGCTTGTGAGGTTGTACTAACTTTGGCTAGCTTCCTGTGTTTGTTTTTGATATGTTTAAATAATTTCTTGATGATTTTGAACTACACTAAATTATGTGTCTTGACTTATTTATTTATTGATCGTAATTTTTAGTTTGTATTTGGCACAGTACAGTGTCTCTGTTTTCCTCTTCCTTTTTTGGGTATGTATTTTAGTGTTTGAAAAGATGTTTTGGCCTTCCGCACACAGTAAGCTATGTCATTTTACACATGATAATGTAATATCCCTGTCGCAATATAGAATAAAAAGTTCACCTGTTTCTGAATCAGAGATGGCCTGAGATATTGGCACAGTAAGTAATTTCACAGTGTAATTTCAGGAGTGCTTATATAGCACAGGAGGAAGATTTTTGAGGAAACCGGGCATTTATAAAAGTAAAAGAACACAAAAGAGATGTGGGTTTGTAAAGACTAACTTCCTAGGTTTCAGAATTTTGCCAGCAGTATTTTACGTACTTATGCAGAGGATTTTTGACAATATTTCTATTGCATTTTGACCTGAGATGGTATATTAGATTGAAAATCCTTTCATAGTATAAATACATTTTGTTTATTGCTGTTTCATACAAAAACACAGTTAAAAGTAGAAAAGTACAAAAAAAGGATACTCAGCTTTTTCCAGGCAGAAATTGGTTCCTTATTAAAATATTTAAGTATATCTTCTTAGTGAAGGATCTTGAAAAGAAATAATACAAACAGTTTTCCCTTTTTGGAGGGACTCAAAATGTGAAATGAAAGCAATAATGAATGGCTTTAAGGAAGAAAACTACCACTTTGTGAGAGAAAATTCAGGTTCCCTAAGGATGGCAGCCATATGTAAATTGAAATTGACATTTGTAGCTTTCTCAGTTTCTGCATTATACTGTAAGCATTGGATTACTTGATCAGAGACCTGGTTTGAGGACTTGAGAGATGGGGCTTAGAAAGTATGGGCGACCTTAGGTGACAGTCTTGAGAAAGCACTAATTCTGAGAGAATGGAAGGTACCTTTCAGAGGCAGTGGTTCGTCCTTAGAGGT
>NW_006299220.1:272189-286235 GCF_000327345.1 Myotis davidii | reverse complement strand
AGAGAGAAGCAGCTGAAGTTGAGTTTAAAAGGAAATAATATAAAATGACCAAAAAATAAAGCAAATTGTTCCCACCACCATCACAAAAAATACCATTTATTAATGCAACTGCACTCTGGTATTGTCACAGAGGAGGGTACTGTTGTTTGTTTGTTTGTTAATCCTCAACTGAGGATTTTTTTTTTCCACATTGCTTTTTCAGAGAGAGTGGAAGGAGGGAGGAGGAGAAGGTGAGAGAGAGAGGGAGAGAGAAACATCAATGTGAGAGAGCTACATTGATTGGTTTTCTCCTGCACATGTCCCAACTAGGGATGGGGAGCAAAACTGCAACCCAGGTATGTTCCCTTGACTGGGAATTGAACCTGAGACCATTCAGTGCCCGGGCTGAAACTCTAACCACTGACCCACATTGGCCAGGGCAAGAAGGGTACTCTTGAACTGAGAAACCTAACAAGCCAACTTATCTCCCATCTTTCTGCCATCATGAAATAAGTTGCTATTGTTGGTCCTGATAAAAAATCACAAATAATCTTCAACAGAAAAAGAAGGAAGCATCTGTACAAATAGAGAGAGACAGAGAGAGAGAGAGAGAGAGAGACATAAAGAATAAAAAAGAAAAAGAATCAAGAAAATGAAACTGAAATAAGAGAGATAAAAGGACCAGAGAGAAAGTGATAGAGAAAATTCAATATATTTATTTTGAGAACTTGAACTGAAAGAACAAATGAAAAATGAGCAGAAACATATTTCAAATTATAATGAAAAAAAACTTTTTAGAAATAGGACATCTGAATTTCCATATTGAAATATTCCTATGTGTTTGGGAGAATGGTTCTAGAACAGCTAACTTTTAGCTATATCCTCTATCTTAGCATTAAGCCTTAAAATAAAAGGGAAAAAAAATAACTTGAGTCTCCAAGCCAAAAATGTAATAACTAATTTTAAAATGTAAAATAAACCTCTAAATGAAAATAATTAAAATGGAAAGAATATTAGCTTGACATCATACTTCTAGCAACATATAAAGCAAGAAAATGATGGACACTTTTAAGAAATTAAAAATGAGTAATAATTTTAATTTATTGTGAGACATTAAATAAGAAACTCTCAAGTCTAGTGATAATCAAGATTATTTGTGAATTATACTTTGCGTAATTTTTAAAAAATGTCCTGCAGTTCCTAAGAAAACTTTCAAATTTATCCTTGATGGATGCATGCTTAGGTGTTTAGATGTGAATTGTCATATCTGCAACACAAACAAAATATAGAAGTATGTTCAGAATGTTTCATAACAGCTACTTGGCATTTAAAAAATGTGATTCAAATTGCTAGATATCCATTTTTTATATTGACAGAATTTTGTGAGTGAAAACTACTTCACCTTATACATATTACTTTGATTTTTGGAATAAACAACCAAGAGTATCTTTTTCATACTTGTGTGTACTCTTAGAACTACGTCAATGATTTTATCTTTATTTTTTTTAGCAGGCGCATATGGAAGCTGCTGGTGCCTTAATAGGAGTCAAGGCACTGGCACCAAATTGTACTGGCTAATCATTCTATTCTTCTCCATCCCAACCACACAGTAAAAAGGAAACAAGCAAATATGTAACTTTTACTTAAAAATATCCTTCATGAGGAAGGGAAAAATTATAATTGGATTATTTAGCTTTTAATATGCAGTTATAATAGTTATTTATATGTGCTTAGTACAGATCCTTTTTCAAATACATGATTTGCAAAACTTTTCTCTCTTTCTGTTTTGTTTTTTACTTTCTTGTTAGTGTCCATTGAAGCATAAAACTTTCAAATTTTGATGATTATCTATTTTCCATTTGTTGCTTGGTATGTGTTTTTGATACCTAAAGATGTAGATAGACTTTTAAAATATACATTGTGAAATGTTTTAAAATAATGTTTGCTTTTGTCAATGAATATTTTATTTTATTGTGGTAAAATATACTATACTGTAGTATAAGCATGTCAAACTCAAAGGCTAATGTGGGCCAAATAAACAATGTTTAAGTTTATGTGGGCCGCAAAAAACTAAATCTTCAATTTTTATAGAAACGTAGGTTTGTTTTGATAGAGACATGCTGAATAAAAGGGCTGAAATAAATGAGTAATTGTTAACATAAAATAATAGAGCATTTTAAAAAAATATATTTTATTGATTTTTTACAGAGAGGAAGGGAGAGGGATAGAGAGTTAGAAACATCGATGAGAGATAAACATCAATCAGCTGCCTCGTGCACACCTCCTACTGGGGATGTGCCCACAACCAAGGTACATACTCTTGACCAAATTGAACCTGGGACCCTTGAGTCTGCAGGCTGATGCTCTATCCACTGAGCCAAACCAGTTAGGGCTAATAGAGCATTTTAATAAAAATTAATATTTTTTCTTGAATATTACCTTACCAGACACTGAATAATTGCACAAATTAATAAGTGTAACGCAAATAAACCTATTTTTCTTGCCCCCGGAAAGCGAAATATTTTCTGTTTTGCATACAAAACAAGTCAGTGCAAGGCTAATGATATGGCAATAGGCTGCTAAAATATTCGCTGCTACTGTTAGTGGAGAGAAATGGTGCACCTGTGTGTAAGGCATTTAAGATGAATGCAGCATGATTATGGTAATCAGTCATTAGCGAATGTTACAGTTCATTATAACTAGCTAGTGGACCGGTGCACAGATTCATGCACTCAGGGGCGGGGGTCCCTCAGCTGGGCCTGCGGGTATCAGGCCGAAACTGGCGTGAGGCACAGATTTATGCACCGGTGGAGTCCCTTGGCCTGGCCTGCAGGGTTTGGGCTGAAACCAGCTCTCTGAAATCCCCCGTTGGGATCCTGGATTGTGAGAGGATGCAGGCCAGGCCGAGGGACCCCACCAGTGCAAGATCGGGGCTGGGGAGGAACTGTGGGAGGGTTCTAGGCATGTCCAGCCAGCTTTACCCTGCCCTGATCGGCTGGACCCCAGCAGCAAGCTAACCTACTGGTCGGAGCATCTGCCCCCTGGTAGCCAGTGCATGTCATAGCAAATGTTCAAATGGTCAAATGGTCAGACACTTAGCATATTAGCCTTTTATATATATATATAGACTGTGTATAACAGGGTATTATAAAAAGTAAGTTACAAAATTTTTATTAAAATGTTTCTTACATACCGTTTATATTGGCTGGGCTGCAAAAATATTCATTGTGGTCCACATGCAGCCCATGGGCTATGAGTTTGACATGCTTGCTGTAGTACTTTTCTAGGGCTGTCATAACAAAGTACTACAGATGGTAGCTTAAACAACAGAATTTTATTTCCTCATAATTCTGGAGGCTAGAAATCCAAGATCAGGGTTTTGGCAGAACTGGTTTCTTCTAAGGCCTCTCCTTGATTTATAGATGGCCTAGTACCCCAGTGTCTTCATGTGGTCTTTACCTGTCTTTGTTCTAGTCTCCTCTTCATATAAGGACACTATTATATTGGATTAGGGCCCAACCATAATGACTCATTTTAACCTTAATGACCTCTAAAGACCCTTTCTCCAAATACAGTCACATTCTGAGGTACTCAAGATTAGGGCTTCAACCTAAAAATTTGAGGAGGGCACAATTCAGTCGTAACATATACATAACAAAATTTATCATTCTAATCATTTTAAGTGTACTTTTCAGTGGCATTATGTACATTAACATTATTATGTAGACATCACCACCATCCATCTCCAGAACTTTTTTTAATCTTTCAATATTGAAACTCTAACCATCTATACTAATAAAAGGGTAATATGCTAATTAGACCGGATAGACAGGACGTCTTCCAGATGTCCTTCCTGACAAAGCCAAGGCCATGGCTGGCCTGCAAACTGCCTGCGGCCACTCTCCCAGTCCGCCCCACCCCCCAGTGGGGACCCTCACTCCAATCTGGGGCGTGGCCAGCCTGCAAAACCTCAGCTGTCCCAAGCCCAGGCTGGCCCCACCCCCCAGCCAGGACCCCCACCCCTATGGGAGCATGGCCGGCCTGTAAACCACTGGCGGCCCCTTGCCCCAGCTGGCCCCGCCCCCCAGCTGGGACCTTCCACCCTGATCTGGGGTCCCCTTCAGGGCAGGCCATCCAGCCTTCACCCATTCACCAGTCCTCTATCCTATCTAATAATAGACAAACATGGTAATTAACCATACCTCTGCTATGCTTCTCATTGGCTAATCAGCAGGATATGCAAATTAACTGCCAACAAAGATGGCGGCCAGCAGCCACAAAGCTGAAGCGAACATGAGGCTTGCCTGCTCCAGTAATGGAGGAAGCCAAGGTTCCCTGCCTGCTGCGGCCCAGCTCTGAGCTCCAGTCTAAGCAACAATGTTACAATTATAGAAGCTAAACAAACCCAGATACCTGCTTTCAGCCAGCCGGGGCCTCAGAGCTTAGAGTGCCAATGATGGCAACAGAGTTTTACTTATAGAAGCTAAACAAACCGAGGTACCTGCTTTCAGCCAGCACTGGCCTCAGAGCTGGAGCCGGCTCTCAGCTCCAGTGACAGGTATAGAAGGTAAATAAATCACAGAATAAAAAAGAAAAAGGAAAAAAAGAGGCTGGGAGCTTCAGTCGCCCGCCAGCCTGAAAACGGCCCTCAGCCTCTCACCCAGACTGGCCAGGCACCCCAGTGGGGACCCCCACCCTGAAGGGGGTGTGACCAGCTGCAAACAGCCATCAGCCCGTCATCCAGGCTGGCCAGGCACCCTAGCGGGACCCCCACCCTGATTTGGATCAGCCTTCAGGGCAAAGCAGCCGACCCCCACCTGTGCACTAGGCCTCTGTCCTATATAGTAAAAGGGTAATATGCAGACTGACCCTAACAGCAGAAAGACTGGGAATGACTGATCACTATGACACACACTGACCACCAGGGGGCAGACTCTCAATGCAGAAGCTGCCCTCTGGTGGTCAGTGCGCTCTCACATGAGGGAACTCTGCTCAGCCAAAAGCCAGGCTGATGGCTGCCAGTACAGCCGTGGTGGTGGGAGCCTCTCCGGCCTCCTCAGCAGCGCTAAGGATATCCAACTGCAGCTTAGGTCTGATCCCCGCTGGGAAGTGGACATCCCCCAAGGGCTGCCGGGCTGCCAGAGCTTATATCTAATTGCCATCTTAGGCCCAATCCCCTGGGGAGCAGGCCTAAGCCAGCAAGTGGTCACCCCCGAGGGGTCTAAGACTGTGAGAGGGCATATGCCGGGCTGAGGGACCCCCTACCCCCGAGTGTACAAATTTTTGTGCACCGGGCCTCTAGTCCTATATAATAAAAGGGTAATATGCAAATTGACCCTAACAGCAGAATGACTGCTGGACCAGTCACTATGAGGCACACTGACCACCTCTTGGTCCATTTCTCTGGCCGACAGGCTCTGATCGCCTGATGGCCTCCCGCTGCAGCGGTGGGGCTGGCAGGTGGGCGGGAACAGCTGACCTCTCGGTCCCTTCCCCTGGGCGTCAGGCACCAATCACCCGATGATGAATGAGGAACCAGGGGTGGGTGGTGGCGGGGGGTAAAAAGGCTAATATGCTAAGTGTGTAACCATCCGACCAGTCGCTATGATGTGCACCATGACCACCAGGGGCAGACGCACAACATAGGAGCTGCCGTGGCATGTACAGAGAAATGGCACCACAGACCTGGCGCCCACAAAGCAACATTTGGCTAACCCTAAGTGGGACACAGGCCCCCCACCACCCTGGAGCGACAGCTCACCAAATCACAGCTGATGCTGCCAAGACCCCAAGGCGCAAAATGTGGTCCACAGTCCAGCCCAGCCCAGCCCAGAAACGGTCACTGTGGGTACTGGGTAATGACATCACATAGCAATGCCTGGCTTCCTCTCCCTAGCAACAACTAACCTCCTTGCAGTTTCTTCAGCCCAGGAACACGACTTGCTTTATAGCCAGGTGGAAACATTTCACACTTTAACCAAATGTCTGTGAAGCGTTTTCCCATGCCTCATCTCATTTGATCCTCACAGGAGTCCCGGAGTAGGTAGGTAGAGACTCCGTAGAATCCTACTTTCTTTTCATTAGCCAGAGAAGGAAGATTTAGAAATTTTAGAAACTTGACCCGACTGAAAAGAAGAAATGGTGGAACTTGAAAATTACTTCAGATTTTCTCTGCACAGAATATAGTCAAACACGGCTGCAGTTAAATATTTTACCCTTTGTTCTCCCTGTGTGATCTACAATAATAATCTGCTTCATGTTGATGTTTACTGCTGTGTTGCTGACAATTATTGACTTGTGCTTGTGCGATACATATAAAGCACTTACTGGCGCCAGTCACACATGTGTGTTTCCATCTGTCATTGTTGATCGTGAATTTGGTTGGCACTTCTATTATAGAGAAAGGGCTAATAGTGATATTAAAATATTTCTTCTAATTTCCTTTCAATGTGCACAAATTCGTGCACTAGGCCACTAGTTAGATAATAACTCCCTATTCTCCCCTCCTTTGCTCCAGGCAGCCATTACTCTACTTTCTGTTTCTATAAAACATTGTTTGAGACTAATTTTTTCATCATTAGTGTGACTTCAAAATTCCCCCAAATTAATTATTTTTATGCTAATTATGCCACATATATTCAGATTTTTTGCATAGTTAAGTTCTTTAAACTCCGAAACCATATCCAAAATTTTGTCCTTATTTGTCTTTTTAAATTTTTTTTTAAAATTACAATTTACATTCAACATAATTCTGTGTTAGTTTCAGATATACAGCAGAGGGGTTCTTGAGAGAGATTCCAGATTTCTCATTAGCCTTAGAGACTTGGACCACTCTTGTTTGATTATTTTTCAAGATAATTCAAGGTTTTGATTTTTAAAATTTAATTTTTAAGTTGATAAGTTGATGTGTAATTTGCAAAGAAAAAAGGTAAAAGGAACTTTAAATATGTTGAAGTCTTATTGTTTTGAAATGTGTTTATTTGCTATTTTGAAAAAGATCAATAATTACTTTAAAATATCTTTTCTAATTCTCTTCATTTGAAAAGATTTGGTTTTTATTCCTATTCTCCACTTTACTATTTTATACTGCATTAGATATGTATCATGTCAACTTTGTATCTTATTGTAAATGTAGATATTAAAGAAAAGATTTCCATACAAAATAATCTGTCATAGAGTTATTATTGTCTTTATTTTATTCATATTTTCATTCAGCGTATATTTGTTTTCTATTATATGGTAAACATTGGATATACTACAAAGAAGAATAAGATATGGTTTTTGTCTTTAAGGAGGAAAAATTGTACCTAGATGGGTCCAAATAAATTATTATGTTGGAAAGAAGAGTAAATAAAGAAGGAATTGGTGGTAGTCCAAATGAGAAATAGTGGAGAAAATCAGAGTCTAGGAACTGCAAGGCCTATTGGTGGGTGGCCGGCAGTGGTTGGATATGAATGAAAGAACAGATTTGTACAGACAGAAGGACTTGCTAGTGATGAGGCTTGAACATGTTTGGAGCACAGGTTTTGAAGGCCTTTAGTATGAAAACAAGTATACCCTACAGGCAGAGAGTTTTTAGACATTTTTAAGTCTTAGAGTGAAAGACAGAATCTGAGACTGTTAGGTGATGTTAGCTACTCTTATTACATAGTAATTAAATGCAATGTGAATGTATTTATACTTGTATAATTTTAAAATTACCATTAGGTGGTTTTTCATAGATTTTTGGGAAATACTGATTATTCCAAAAATATTAACTCTATTTTAATATATTTTATATTTGACATATTTAAATACTTGACATATTTAAAAATAATATTTACCTTCACTTTGTGTCTTTTAATTCCTTTTTTCTAGAGATAAGGAAGACTGGATGGATGAGGAACTAACAGAACCCCTGAAATATGCTGAACAACTTCCAGTAGCTCAGATAATACACCAGGTTTGCTTCCAGTTTATTCTTTTTAAAGAAACAAGTTTTTTAATCTCTGAAAAGTAATTGCTTTTGTTAGGTTTTTCAGAATCAATGTGCTATTGCTGAAGGCATTCCAGGCCGTCTATCCGTGTTTAGACTCCACCTATTACATTTGGGAGTCTCATTTAAAGTACAGTATTAAATGGCTGCTTGCGGTGTAACAGTAGAATTCTTGCTTATATAAAACACAGGGTAAAATCAGAATTATCTTTTGTGCATTACTTAACAATAAGAGTTAATTCAGGAAACTTTCATTTGAACCATTGTATATAGTACTTATTACTGACAAAGGAAAAGAGTTGAAAAAATATAATTTGGTGTAATTTTTTGACTAGTTAAAATGAGAAAACAGTATTTCCCCACTTTTTCTATACCACCCCATTATCAACTCTTGGGAAGTGTAATTTTAGATGTTATGTGGGCAGTTTTTTCATTTCCAATTATAATTCCTCTCATCTCTTCTACATAACTGTAATTTTAGAAAAGGCAGTGTGATAAGTAAACTTACATTTTGTACTGTGATTTTGACAGCATTTAAAGTCTTCCTTGCTGGATTAGAATCTAAGAATTTGAAATGGTCTGTTGACAAGAGTTATGGCCTTTAGACTTATCAGAATTTCCAGAATCTGTAGATAATAGAAGATATTAAAATCCCTTGGAGGTCAGAAATTTTCAGAATTTTAATGAATGTTATTATTATAAGTCTTTATATATGTCTTTGTTAATCATAAGAATTTTTATTTAGCTGATATAGGTTGATTAGAAGAGTGCCAATTTGAACTTATTAAAAGAAACAGGCTTTTAAAAATGTTGGCTATAGAGAATTTTACATTGACATTAAAATTTAATATTAAAATTCTGTGAGACATTACAAAAAATCGTCAGAAATTTGCCCCTTTGGGGAAGCCTACCTGTGCTTGGTAAATCAGGTTCTGTTTATATGTCAGGAATTCCCTAGAGTTGTCAGAGCCTAAGTGACCTAACAGCCTGCAAATGTCACATTTAAAATTCTGTCTTCATGCCTGAACCTCAGCATAAATGAATTAAACAGCAGAGCAGGAGCAAGTCAATATGTTCTTAACAGTAAGAGTGAGCAATGAAACAGTTTGTGGTTTGCTCAGAATAGGTAAATAGATGCTGCTCAGACCAGATCACCTACAGTAAAATCTGAAACAGGAAGCAAGAATTAACCTTTAAGGTGGTTAGTTGATCAGATGAAATGTCAGTCATATTTTTATAGCAGGAAAGATCCAATAAATTATGGTTTATGTAACAGCTGTTATAGACTGTATGAATTCAAAGATGAATTTTTGACCCTGATGAGAACTTTTATAATTTTTGCAGTATAAAAAGCTGTATTAATTTAAGCACTAAATTATGAACATTATAGTTATAATTCTGCAGTGTTCGAATTAATAAAAATTCTGATTTTTTAAGAAATTTTCATCATAGGGATTCATTTTCTTTTATTTTTATTGAATAAAATTACTTCTGTTCTCAAGGGGTAATCAGGAAAGGTCATTGTTAAACCAGACTCTTATCTATTCCTCTTGCTACTTCCCTTTACTGTCAATACTACAACTTTGGGACTGTTACCATTGTCTGTCCAAGTGGTTGTTAAGAAACATGAATTATGTTGCTAGAAATTCACTTATAAGTGGATTATTTGACAGCAACTTCTCCCCCTAAAAGCATGTGATAATTAGGTTCAGCCAATCCCATAAAAGCTTTTTAATCTGTAGCATATGTAAATGATAGTATTATTATAGCATATATCTAACCTCCACTTGAAACTATTTTTATACTATAGTAACTACTTTCCTCTAATCTTGATACATGCTTTATCTATTCATATTTTGGAGCAAATGTGTCATTTCTACTTGAAGTAATGTTATTTATTCATGTTTTCTATCGCCTACTTGATTGCGTTTCTGGACATTCTTGATATTCCTTTCAGCATCTTTCCTTGTACCATGTATGCATGCATCTGAGTGGATTGATAGGTGTTTTTAATGGTACCCTGAGAGTCAGGAGCACATCTTTTTCTACTACCCAGGAGTCAGAAGCCAGGGCCATTGGTAGCAGTTTAGGTAGAAACTGCTAGAAAGGAGGAACAGGGGCGGAAGCTGTAACGTGAGGAGCAACTTAAGAAATAGGAGAGGAATGGGTCTTGGTCAACTAAGTAATTAATATCTTGTTAAGTCAGACTGCATTTTATTAGCAGGAGTTAGGCAAGATTCTTCTTATTGCTATTTTATATTGCCAAATTGTGTACTATTTTTTAGGGGTCCTAGCAAATATGATTGTACATCTAGGAAACCCATGAGACCCAAGTTATAAACAATAGAATTAACCAGGTAGCCAGATACAAGATAAGTAAAACTGATAAGCTTCTCTTTTTTGCAATAAGCACACAGAATGAAAATGGGAAACATTTTCTTTCACAACAATGAAAAGAACAATAAAATACTTAGGAGTAAATGTGATAAGTAAACCAAAGGACCTATATAATAATCTTGAGAACATAATATGTTTAATTAACAGAAAGGTATACTAAATTATTTGATGATATGGGAACTTAATATAAAAGTATGATTTTTCCCAAATTATTGATTCTAGTTAGAATGGAAACAAGTTGTGTGTGTGTGTGTGTGTGTGTGTGTGTGTGTGTGTGTGTGTGTGTGTGTGTTTTTAATGTTAGGGAAAAAATGACTGACTTCTAAATGGATACAGACTTTCTATTTTTTTGGAGTGATAAAAATGTTCTAAACCTAGATAATGGTGATCATTGCATAGCTTGGTGAATATACTAAAACCTTTGAGTTGTACACTTAAAGGGTAAACTTAAGGTATGTGAATTATATTGCAATAAAGATATTTCTAAAGTTAAAAATCATCCATTTCTGGCAGGGATTCTAGGAATAAGATACTTGTATACCTGGGTAAATATCTCAATTATTTTTATCTTCTTAGAAGGCATCTTGCAACATCCTATATAATAAAGAGCTATTATGCAAATGGTCATCATGCCCTCGCGCTGGAACTGCTCAGGCAATCAACACTGGGGAGAGAGGAATGGGGACCATCCAGGCACAAATGAGCTCGTAAGAGAGGAATGGGGATCAGCCAGGCTGCGGCCCACTAGCATGTACCACTAACATATAAATTAAAGAACTAATATATAAGAATTGTAGTACAATGATATTCATATCAGCCTTACTTGTGACCACAACCAATTGGAAACAATGTGAATGCACCTCTGTCTAGTTGATATAGATCACCTAGCTAACCTGGAAACTCCAGTATGTGTGTGGATTATATCAGTGATAAAGGTCACATTACAGATCAGTGAGAAATTAAGGACTATTCATTAAATGATGTTGGAACAATTGATTAAGTATTTTGGCAGACACTTGGAGAATCCTCCCTGAAAACACTAGCCTAGTAGAAAAATAATACACATTTTGACCTTTGCACGACCCCAGTTTAATAGCCATGTCTCAGTCTGTTTTGCCCCACTAGAAGCCCAGCAGTTGACAGTGCTGCTAATAATGCATAAAAGTCTTCTGGTCAGTGTTTTATTTTCTCTTAACTATGAAGATACAACCAAGAATCATCAGACTTTTAGGGAATATCTTCATTATGCAAGACAAAGATCAAAATAAGCACACGGAAATTTGCAAATTAGCAAATACAGATAATGCCAAGCACTGAAGAAAACATCGTCATCATCCTCATCATCTTCATCATCATCACAACCACTGCCATCACCACTTCAGAAAGAAATGAGAAAATATTTTATTTATGAAACAGGATACTATACAAAAAAGGAATATTCAGGAAACAAGGAATAGCTCTTAGAAATTAAAACTATGAAAGTAGAAATAAAAATTTCAGTAGAAAGTTTTGAAGGCAACGTTGAGGAGGGTGGGACAAAAAGACAAAGAGAAGGAAAATTGGAGGAATACTTCTTGTGAGCAGAGTCACTGACAGGTATTTATTCTGGATTATCTTGTCGAAGATGTTTGTATACTGAACAGTCTTGGAAGATGAAAATAGTGACTCCCCCAGGAACAAAGGGCAGATTTGCTTACTGTGTAGTATAATAAAGATAATGTTTTCCTCCAGGGCAAAGGTTGGACAGATTTTTTGGTGGCCTCAAAAAATATTCAGTATTTCCTAATCTGGGGATTCTTTGTCTGTTACAAAAAACCTACTGTATGCATAGCTTCTACCTAGTCCTGCCACTACATTGTCCCCATGGGCCTGGGAGGGCAAGGAGAATTGGCACAGACAGGAAGCTCAGGCAGCTGTGCGTAATACAGTTCTTTGTCTCTAACCCAGGAGACAAAGAAACTTCCAGGCCAACTTGTTACCTTGGAAGCAAGATAACATTTCATATCCTTCACAGTTTTAGACAATAATTGATGAAATTCAGCATATGACTAACAAAAATACTAGAAAAAGAGGACAAAAATAAATGAAGGGAGGCTATTCTAAATAATACACTAAATTTTTCCAGAACTTACTGGTTTACTAAATATACTTTAAAACAAATAGATCCAATGCCACGGAATATTATTTTGAAATTTTAGAAGAGTAAAAAATACAAAGGCACTAAAATGTTCCAGAATGAAAAAAAAAGAGGCTACAATTAAAAGAATAAGAATCATGCTACAGCTACAATAATCAAAACAATAATCAAAACAGTATTGGCAGAAGCAAAGCAGACGCACAGACCAATGGAACAAAACTGAGAACTCAGAAATAAACCCACATGTATATGAGTAATTAATTTTCAACAACGGACCCCAAAAAACCCATACAATGGAGAAAAGAAAGCCTCTTCAATAAATGGTGCTGGGAAAATTGGAAAGTCACATGCAAAAGAATGAAACTAGACTACTATTTGACACTGTACAAAAAAAATATAACTCAAAATGGATTAAAGATAATGCATTATCTTTAAGACCTGATACAATTAAATATAAGTCCTGATACAATTAAATACATAGAAGAGAACATAGGTTCTACATTTATGGACCTTGGTGTCTGACAGGGCTTTATGAATTTTACCCCAAAGGGAAGGGGAATACAAGCAAAAATAAACGAACGGGATACATTAAACTATAATGCACTGCACAGCAAAAGAAACCATCAACAAAACAAAAAGGCAACCAACCAAATGAGAGAAGATACTTGCAAATACCTCTGATAAGGGGCCAGTTTCCATTATATGTAATGAACTTACACAACTCAACAACGAAAGAACAATCCAGTTTAAAAGTGGGCGTGAGACATGAACAAACACTTTTCCAAGAAGACATAAAAGTGGCCAACAGATACATGAAAAGATGCTCAACTTGTCTAGCTATAAGAGGAATGTAAATCAAAACCACAAGTAAGCATCACTTCACACCTGTTAGAATGGCTGTTATCAACAAGGCAAGAAATAACAAGTCTTAGGAAGGATGTGGAGAAAAAGAACCCTTCTACACTGCTGGTGGGAATGTAAATTTATAGAGCCACTATGAAAAATAGTGTGGAGGTTACTCAAAAAATTGAGAATAGAGCTACCATAGAACCCTGCAATCTCTCTTCTGGGTATCTACCTGAAAAAATTTAAAACATTTGTCTGTAAAGATATATGTACCCCTATGTTCATTATAGCATTACTAATGGTAGCCAAGACATGGAAGTAGCCCAAGTGACCTTTGGTGGATGCTTGTATAAAGAAGATACGCTACAATACAGTGGAATGCTAATCAGCCATAAGAAAAGTTGACATACTACCATTGGCGACAACATGAATTGTAGTTGAGAATATCATGCTGAGTGAAGTAATTTAGATGGAAAAGGACAACAATCATATGATTTAATTCTTATGTTGGATACAAAACGGGAAGCAATATGAATGAACAAAACAAACAAAAACACTCATTGACAGCTAACGATATGGTGGTTACCAGAGGGGAAGGAGAAGGTGCAGTGAGGTTGAAGAAGGTGAAAGGGATTATATATATACTAGAGGCCCGGTGTACAAAAATTTGTGCACTTGGGGGGGGGGTGTCCCTCAGCACAGCCTGTGCCCT
>NW_006299220.1:268391-270576 GCF_000327345.1 Myotis davidii | reverse complement strand
CCCACCAAATTCTCACTCTGCCATCTGCATGATGCAACTGGAAACGTAATTCATTGGACCACATGACTTTTTTCCAATGCTCGACTGTCCAATCCTTGTGTTCCTGTGCGAATTGAAGACGTTTTATCTTGGTAACTGCAGACAGCAAAGGTGTTTGAACAGGCCTTCGGCTTCCATATCCCCTACGATGCAGTGTACGGCTAATTTGCCTACAAACATCATGTGGTCATAATAATCTGGCCACTCATGTTCAAATATATTCCATGTTCAAAGGCTGTTAAATTACGTTGTTTACCCTTATCTTCAGAAAAAAATCACTTCTACTGTCCAGGTAAACAACCTGCTTCCCTATTTATAATGGTCTGGACTTCTAGCAACTTCAGCGTGAAATTATAACTAATTTGCCCACAGACGTCAGGTGGTCATAATAACCTGGCCCCTGGCCACTCAGTGTATGTAGATTATGTATTATAATATTGTATACTGGAAACATAATTTTATTAACTGATGTCACTCCAATAAATTTAATAAAAAATAAAAATAAGTAAAAACAAGAATCAAAATGCTATCACACTTCTCAACAGCAGCATTTAAAACAAGAAAGCAGTAGAGTGATGACTGCTTATAACTATTTAAAATAATTTCTAATTTAAGATTTTATTAATTGCTAAATTTTCCTTCCAATATCATGATGCAGGAAATATTGAGGTCAAAATAAATAGTTTTTTCCATTCCTCGTTTCTCAAGAAATTTCTGGAGGTATGATTTGTTGAATAAAAGATACCAAAAACCTGAAATCATATTATCCAGGACACAAGAGATTGATTCATCAAGGTGAAATGGTAGTAAAATTCCCAGATTGATGGAGAAGGGACGTCTAAGTGATCACTGTGTAGAAGCTTAAAGAGTATAGACCAGGAGTGGGCAAACTTTTTGACTTGAGGGCCACAATGGGTTCTTAAACTGGACCGGAGGGCCGGAACAAAAGCATGGATGGAGTGTTTGTGTGAACTAATATAAATTCAAAGTAAACATCATTACATAAAAGGGTACGGTCTTTTTTTTCCAATAGTTTTATTCATTTCAAACGGGCCGAAAGTTTGCCCACGGCTGGTATAGACTATTCAGTTATATCTCAATCAATCTAGAAAAAAAAGTAAAAACCCATGTATGCTTTAAACAACTTCAACTTACTCAAGTATTATATACTTTGTGCCTTGACAGATGTTTATTATCCACCTTTTTTTTCACTGTTCTTATCCATATCCCAGGCTTTTTCTGGATATCCTCCTATTTTAATCATATGGCTTCTTGCAAATCTTTTAGTATTTTATACAATTAGTAGATGGCAACATCTCTTTTTCTTAATGCACCCCTGTACTGTGTGTGATGATGACACAGGATGTCAAGTGTGTTTCCCTCCACGTCCCGCATGGATTAGGGTTCGGGTCTGAAAGAGGAGCCGCACACAAATGAGAGAGAAAAGAGACAAGAGACAATTTGGAAATGTTGGGTAGCCAGGCGGACAAATCCAACTCAAGGAGAGGGACTTCCACTGATGCTCAGGCTGCTCCAACTTTTTATTTGATCTGGGGTAGCCCTAAGGTAAGGAGGTTTCAATGACATACAGATTAGTTCACCCACAGGCAATTTCCAGTAATAGGCAGACTGTCTTATCAATAAGGATTTACATGATTAAAGGTGGGGAGGTTTCTTCAGCTACCATTATCTAGATTAACTGGGGGTGCACAGCTCCGACCTTTGCTAGGGCTTCAGTGGTCACTATCTACTCTTCTCTGCTAGTGAAGACGATAGGTGGTCTCCGACACAGTGTAACCTTACTATTCTCTTTCAATCAGACAAGCTGCTCAAAAATCACTGTTAGCGCTATGTATCCATTAAAGATTTAGTTTACTGGAGAGAAGTACTGGAGAGTGCCCAATTAGATGTTGGCTTAAATCTCAAAAGGTTATCTTGCAAAGTGTGGCTTCATCTATGCTTTGTTATACCTTTTTAATCCTAGAGATAATTTTTTTCTAGTACATCTAGTCCATATAGTTTCCTGTTTTGTCCACTATTTTCTTTGGGGGTATTCTTGGCATTTGAGTGGAACAGTTCTTTTACTGTGCAAGACTGGTCAATGTATTATAGGAAATTTGGCATCCCTGGCCCTCCCAACCTCTGG
>NW_006299220.1:261817-268351 GCF_000327345.1 Myotis davidii | reverse complement strand
TTGGCGGGCCAGGCTGGTAGGGGTGGCAGTAATGGGCAACCAGGCTGGCAGGGATGGGCAATTAGGGGCGATCAGGCTGGCACGCAGAGGCAGTGAGGGGCCGTCAGGCTGGTGGGGGGGGGTGTCAGTTAGGGGCTACCGGGCAGGCAGGCAGGTGAGCGATTAGGAGCCAGCGGTCAGGATTGTGAGAGGGATGTCCAACTTGGGGGAACAATCAGACATCCCCCAAGGGGTCCCTGATTGGAGAGGGTGCAGGCTGGGCTGAGGGCACCCTCCCCACCCCCCACCCTGCATGAATTTATGCACCGGGCCTCTAGTTTAAAAATAAGTATACAGATGTTTCTCGACTTACAGTGGTGTTACGTCCCAATAAACCCATCATAAGTTGAAAATATTAAGTCTAAAATGCATTTAATACAACTAACCTACCAGACATCATAGCCTAGCCTCACCTACCATAAACATGCTAAGAACACTTACATTAGTCTGCGTTTGGGCAAAATCTTCTCATTACTGCTGCCCAGCAGCATGAGAGAGTATCGTACCACATTTCACTAGCCTGGGAAAAGATCAACATTGAAAATTTGAAGTATGGTTTCTACTGAATGCTTACTATCACTTTCACCCCATTGTAAAGTTGAAAATTTATAAGTTAAACTATCCTAAGTTGGGACCCTTTATAACAGACTCTCTTCTCACTTCTCGACATTCTGAGATGTCTTGGATGCTGCATTTCCAGCTGTGCACATGGATTTCCACCATTTTCAGTTCTGCCCTTTTTTATGATAACTCTTTATATTGTTTTACTATAGTTATTTTGGCATTTTAATGTTTTTCTATTTCAGTAAGGCCTACCGCAGTATGGCTAAAGGTTGACTAAAATGTCTATCAAGTGGAAAATCTCTGACACTATTTTAAAAATGTGCCTATTGAATTATCAGTATCTGGAAACTCATCAAAAGGTTGCTGAATCCTTTTGATGGGTTTCCAAGTATTGATACTATCACTCCCCTGTCCAAGGACTAAGATTGCTTTAAAATGTTAAAGCTTTCCCTAATTATAGCATCTTTAAAGCTGAAGTCTAGTGAAAAATAATATTGTTGTTCACTTATTTTCATTCAAATTATAAGGCAGATAATTAAAATTAAACTACTTAAAGGCCATGTGCTATTTTTAAGTATCAATTGGGATATTGTTTTAAATGTATATAGATTAATCTCAGCTTTCATATTATAACTTCTGACAGTCACTTCAAAAATGTCACTTTTGAAGGAATAAATGAAACTGTGAAGCTGTTTGAAAATACTGATCAATATTTCAATACTATTTCATCAACTTTATGTAAGTTTGAAAAATGTTGTCCACCTATAAATTTATCATCAGAGTTTCTGATATATTAAATTTCTCTATTAGAAATGAAAGGTGTGAGCCTTACTGGTCATTAAGTATCCTATATAATAAAGAGGTAATATGCAAATTAACCCTCATGCCCTCGAAAAATGGCTGCCTACGACCAGGCCAGCAGGGGGGTTAGTGAGGGATGACCAAACAACTGAACAGCAGGTCTGCATGGGGTGACCAGGTCAGCAGGGGGGACACCCGGGTCCCAGCTGTGGGTGCCAGTTGGGGGCAAGAAGGCCAGCAGGGAGGGCAGATGGGGGCAAGCAGGTCGGCAGTGGAGGGAAGTTGGGGGTGAGCAGGCCGGCTGTAGGGGCCAGTTGGCAGTGCACAGGCTGGCAGTGGGGGGCAGTTGGAGGCAAGCAGGCTGGCAGGTGTAGGGCAGTGAGGGGCAATCAGGCTGGCAAGGGGGGGCCACTTAGGGGTGACCAGGCAGGCAGGCAGGTGAGCGTTAGAGCCAGCGGTCCAGGATTGTGAGAGGGATCCCTGATTGGAGAGGGTGCAGGCTGGGCCTCTAGTTCTAAAATAAAAACAGATACCAGTTTTCACCAAATGTCTAAACATTTAAAAGGTGAAAAGAGCTGATGTTTGTGAAGATGCAGTGAGATGGACATGCTCATAAATTGCTGATGGGAATATAAGTTAATGCAGTCTTTCTTGGAAGTCATTTATTTGTGTGAATTTATAAATAATAATAGTAATTCTACCTCTAGGATTTTATTCAGAAGAAGGGATTCAATTATGACAGAAAGATTTATGTTTAAAACCGTTATGTTCATTACAGCATTTCTTAAGAAGCAGTATAATGTAATACAAACAGTGTACTGGAATTGAATCCAAAATTACCAGTTAGTGACTGCTTGATTTGGGGCAAGTCTCTTAGTCTTTCTTTTGCAAATCATACATTGGAAATATGATGATGGTAACGGTAACAATAACAACAACAATGAAGAGAGTGACAGCTTCATCTGGGTTAAATGTTGCTGGATATATCTAGTTAGGTTCTTCAGTTTTCCATAGCAGCTGTTCCTGATATTTGTTACACTTCTATTCTCTTTAAAGCTCAGCTTAAGACAGCCTCCTAAGTCTGGAGAACAATTGCGGTCATTAGGCAAGAACACCTTTAATACACTTTCAGTGTACCTTCAAACTTATTTGTATCTTTATGAGTCTTTCTGTCCATCTCAAAGGAAGACATGTGTGAATTGTATCAGTGATAACCTTGCTTACATAGTCAGGAACCTGTTCCATAAGTTATGCTTTTCTCTCTTGTCTTTATACTCCCCACTGCTGAAAAGTGTTTTAAAAAGTCTTCCTCAATCCTGCTCTCTCTTAGCTTCACTCTTTTTTTTCCCTTTTCTCTCTTATTGATGTTTTAAAAATAGACTAGCTCAGTACCAGAAAAACAACCCAATTAAATGAGCAAAGGACATCGTAGATATTTCTCCAAAGAAGATATACAGATGGCCAATGCACGCATGATAAGAAACTCAACTTTACTAATCAATAGGGAAATGCAAATCAGAATCACAGTGAGACATCTCTTCACATGCATTAGGATGGCTGTTACCAAAATAACAAAAACAGAAAATAATAAGTGCTGCTGAGGATGTGAAGAAATTGGAACCTTTTCCAGTGGAAATGTAGAATGGTATAGCCACAATGGAAAACTATGTGGTGGTTCCTCCAAAAATTAAAACAATTACTATATGATCCAGCACTTTTACTTCTGAGTACATACCCAAAAGAATTATAAGCAGGGATTCAAAAAGATATTTGTACCCCAATGTTTACAACAGCATTATTCACAGTATATCAGTGAATAAATGGGTAAAAAGTGTGGTATATAGTGTCAGTATATTATTCAGCCTTAAAAAGGAAGGATATGCTGACAAGTGCTTGAATTTTATGATGTGCTAAGTCAAGTAAGCCAAACAAAAAGTACAAATATATGATTCCACCTAGATTAGTCAGATTCATAGACACAGTAAATAGAATATAATGATTACCAGGAGCTGAGGGAGGAGGGACTGGGGAGTTTTTGTCTAATGGGTACAGTTTCAGTTGGGGATGATGACAAAGTTCTGGAGATGGATGGTGGTGATGGTTGCACAACAGTAAGAGCGTACTTAAAGGCACTGAACTGTGCACTTAAAAATGATTAATATGGTAAATTTTATGTTATGTATATTTTACCACAATAAAAAGAATAAACTAGTTTTATTCATTTTACTCCCTTTTCCCTCCCTCAGTCTACTTTAGTATAGTCTGTATCCCAGCAACTGCTCTGTAACTGTTCTTGCAAAGTGCACTAAAATTTCCCAATTTTCATATCATCCAAATCTTTGTAGTATTGAACTCTATTAATCTCTCTGAAAACTCATTTTGTTGTTGTTTTCTTTTTTTGTTGTTGTTCTTGGACCACCACTGTACACTGGTTTTATACCCATCTCTCTGATTTCTTCATTTGAAAAACTTTTGCTGATCTCCTCCTAGACCTATCTTTATGATTCTCTTGTACAAATTCCTATTGAACATGCGCTCCCTACTCTTATATCTACCATAATGGTTTTCAGTTTCACTTACATACTGGTGGCCCCCAAATATTCTCACCTCCTTCTTGGGTTGCGGAACAATGTTTAATTGCCTGTAAGATAGCTTCACTTGGGTCTTTAATACATTGTCTAAAGCAGAATTTAACCTTTTCCTAATGGTTCTCTTATTATGTTTTAAGAGAACCTTTATTCTTTTCATCCCTTCCTTTCTCTCTCTCAATATCTATCTATATAAAACCCTAATATGCAAATCAACCAAATGGTGGAACCACCTGCAGAAGGACCAGTAGGTGAGAGGTGGGGCAAGCGGGCAGTGCCAGGCCAGCCAGCCAAGGCAGGTGCCAGCAGGGGCCCCATCGCCCAGCCAGTTTCACTACAGGTAGGCCCTGATTGCTGGCCAGGCTTAGGGACCCTACCTATATATTGGGAACAGTCTCTTATATTTAAAAATTAAAATCTGGCAAGGCTACTCCAACATTGAAAAAGAGCAGGCAGGTGGTATGGAGTGGACTGTGAGAGAGATGTCTGACTGCCAGTTTAGGCCTGGTCACCAGCAGTTGGACATCCCCTGAGGGGTCCCGGATTGTGAGAGGGTGCAGGCTGGGCTGCGGGGCCCCTCCCTCCCCCATGCATGAATTTCGTGCACTGGGCCTCTAGTTCATATATAATTGGTTTTAAATTCCTTTTTATTCTGTTTCTTAAATGTTTCTGAAATTAATCTACTCCTTTTCATATTTACTGTGTACCTGTAAACAGGTACAAACATCATATTTCACAGTTAATCATAATCATCATGAGAAATAATTAGTACCACTGAAAAAGTTATCACTTCTATTTTATACTTGAATAAATTGAGGTTCAGAGGGGTTTAAGTAACTTGCCTAAGATCTTCTACTTGTAAGTGGCAAAGCCAGAATTTGGATGTAGGTCTGAGTTCAAAGCCATTTCTCCTGTGAGCATTGTAACAGTTTTTATGAAGGAACTGGTCCCCAGGACATTTGATGAATAAGGTGTCAACAGATGTAATACATGTACGGTTAATTAAAACCATATTTTGGAAGAACTAAATATCAACTGAGCTAGCTCAATATTCAACACATGAGTATCCATTTATTTAGAATCTGTTGTAAAGAGAGTCACCCTCTTCATAATTCTATTCTTGATTTCTTTCTCCACCCCAACCGTTTGGCTCTCCAATGAGGGCTTGAGACAAGGTAGAGATCTGAAGGGTTATGGCACAAAAAGGGATAGAAGAGGGTGCCAAAGGTTAGCTTTGCTTATTTAAAATTTTATCAATAGTTGCTCATTTGATTTGAAACCAAATTGTGGTATGTTTGAGCCCATGTTCGTTGTCTCACAAAACTGAAGAATAGATTCGTAGACAAAACTGGTTAGTGCAAGTAAAGTTTATTAAGAAAAGCCAGTCCTGGAAAAGGTGTAGCGAGGGTTTCAGGAGCAGGCCAGTGTCCAGAGCTTCCTTTCCATGTTACAGTTGGATGTTAGTCTATTGGTCTACGTGTAGAGTCCCACATGGCCATAAGCCACGTGGGCACAGGGGATGTGCTCCTCTGCCACAGGAACATCAGGAACCCATTGCGTGCCAGAGAGAAGAGAGGAAGCATTTGCTTTTTAATCTAGGGGCAGGTACATGTCTTGCTAGCTCCTGATTGGTCCTTTCAAAGAATTCTGTCTTAATAACATTCTTGGGATTGATTATACGTCTTAATAACTGTCTATGACTGGTTATCTGCAAGTTGCCTGTCTTAGCAACATTCATACATTTTAAAGCCCATGTCTCCCTTATGCACCCTTCCTTCCCCACCCAGTTGGGGTGCCTTAGTAACTCCCAATTAGTTGGGTTCTTGGCTCTACTTCCTTTCCTCCCTCCCCCTTGGTCCCAATTCCTGACTACCTAGCTTCCTTCTCAGAATCAAGAGAAGACTTTCTTCTATGTGGTCATCTAATCTGAGGATCCATTTTTAGTTCAGATAGTTCAGCAACATTAAGGATTTATAGGCCATTGTGAATTATTCTGATAATCTAACAATGTAACTTTATTTCAAAAATATCTTTTCTGATTTCTGTAAAACTGATGATAAACAGCACATTTGGAATACAACTCATTCACTGTTTTCCTGTACTAATTCTTTGTCTGTTCTTCACCACGGAGGGCAGCCAAATAGATTGTGATTTGTACAAAGTTGTAAGAAAAATGAGTGTCAAAGAGCTCTGATGATCTCTAATTTGTATGAGTGGACTTGAGGATTAACTACACGTGACTAAAGTAAACAATCAGTAATTAAAAACAACTAGACAAATACACATTTCTTTCACAAGTCAAAGTAATTTAGAGTTCATTACATTTAGAAAGAAAACATCCCTAATGAATATTAGACATTTGACCTGTGGTGTTACTTTGAATATTAAGAGCTTGGTAGTAATTAACTTTACTTCCTTTGCATTACAACTTTATCATCTTAGCTACTAAGACAAAAGGCTTTCAGAAAAGTTTTTGGTATGTCATTGAAAATACATTATAAAATTTTTCTTTTTTAAAATATATTTTATATAAATAGTAAAG
>NW_006299220.1:234365-261769 GCF_000327345.1 Myotis davidii | reverse complement strand
ACTGGCTTATTTCACTTAGCATAATGCTCTCCAGTTCCATCCATGCCGTTGCAAATGGTAAGAGTTCCTTCCTTTTTAGAGCAGCATAGTATTCCATCGTGTAGATGTACCACAGTTTTCTAATCCATTCATCTACTGATGGGCACTTAGGCTGTTTCCAGATCTTAGCTATGGTGAATTGTGCTGCTATGAACATAGGGGTGCTAATATAATTTGTAATGAATATGAATTTTCTGTCATTAACAGATATGATATAATCATGATGAAAGTTATAAATTGAGTTTTGGTCTTTTAAAATTCATTGTAATTTTATAAACGTGCCCAATAAAAAGGATGTTTTTATTTTCTATATTCTATTATATCAAAATGTATCACATAGTTTCTGATGTATTCTTAGGTTTTCCAACTATATTTGCCTTAAGGGTTAAGTGTAGATCATAATATTAGGGCAGAAGTGTGTTTTAGTAGAGGCTTGTTGGTATTTGAATAAATGTTAACTTTCTGTGGTTGAGGCAGACAGTACTGGAAGTGAGAGATAGTCCTTTCACTAGATCCTGGGAAGGGACAAGTGATTTGTTCCTTGGCTAGTTTACTAGCTACATATTTGTACTTACTTTTAAGATAGAGAATCTGTAAAAGGAAAAAAAGTTCATTATGCAGTGAAAAAAACAGAACCAGTTCACTCTTCCTGGTACAGCAGAGGCACCTTTCTCATAGGAAATTCTATGATCTACTTTTAGATAGAAAGGTAGAGGTCAAGGAACCCTTTCTGCATGTGCTGTTTTTCAAGCACCTTTGTTTCAAAATAATCAGTGGCATATTTTGGGGTGTCATAATCTGAACCCATTCAATAGCAATTTTCTAGAGCACGGAAAACCATGGCCCATAGATCAAATCCAGCCTGCCACCTGATTTTGTAAATAAAGTTTTATTGGAACACAGTCATGCCCATTTGTTTACATATTGTTTAAGGCTACTTATACACTAGGAGGCAGAGTTGAGTACATGGTATAGATATTGTATGCCCTACAGAGCCTAAAATATTTACTATCTGGCTCTTTGCAGAGAAAGGAAAAAACCTTGAAATAATTTTTTTATCATCATCATCAATATTTATGAACATTGCTAATTTATAAAACTTACATATACCTTAATTTTACTTAAGAAGAATTTGTCAACTTCTCTATACAAATGTAAATGAGAATGGTCTTTTTCATGACATACAAACATAAATACAAACTATGTTCATATACATCTTTACTTTTATAAGAAAGAATAACATGCCCTGACTGGTTTGGCTCAGTGGATAGAGCGTCGGCCTGCGGACTGAAGGGTCCCAGGTTCGATTCCGGTCAGGGGCATGTACCTTGGTTGTGGGCACATCCCCAGTAGGGGCTGTGCAAGAGGCAGCTGATCAATGTTTCTCTCTCATCGATGTTTCTCATTCTCTATCTCTCTCCCTTCCTCTCTGTAAAAAATCAGTAAAATATATTTTAAAAAAAAGAGAATAACCATATTTATGAGCCACTTAGCTAAAATGGCTTGAACATAGTAGGCATTCAAAATATTTGCTGAATTTATTATTGATGAAAAATCAAGAAAAATGTAAGACAATACAGTACAAAGGGATTTTTCTAGCTTTAAAATAAAATAGCAGTTCTGAATTTTAAAAGCACCTGTCAACCTATTAGGAAAACATTTTAGGTCCATCTTTCATGTGTAGGAAATAGAAATATACACCTTAAAGGTGCAGAAAGTGCATAATAGTGCCTGTTATTATGCACTTAAAACTTCTTTTGCTACATGGATTACAAAAAAAGGTAAGTCATAGTAGTTTTAAGGTAGCCATTTTTATGTAGATGTAAAAATCAAAGCATATATGTGTGGAGGTATTTCTTGCTTTAAATAATCAGATTTGCATATGATTTCAAAGACCTCTCCTCTCCAGTCAGTTGTGCCTACTTCTGTGTGCCAGTGTAAAGTGGAGATTGAAACATTTAATCATGTATGCTGTATCTCTTAGTGAAGAACTAAAAAATAAGTTCATGTAGTTCAAACTTCAAATTGTTTTGCATATTTTTAAAGAAATATTTTTAACTTCTCACTATGACTTCTTTTTTTGTATATATTTTATTGATTTTTTACAGAGAGGAGGGGAGAGGGATAGAGAGTTAGAAACATCGATGAGAGAGAAACATCGATCAGCCGCCTCCTGCACACTCCCTACTGGGGATGTGCCCACAACTAAGGTACATGCCCTTGACTGGAATTGAACCTGGGACCCTTCAGTCCGCAGGCCGACGCTCTATCCACTGAGCCAAACCAGTCAGGGCAGGCTTCTTAAATAGATTGTATTATTTGATTAGTGCAATTCTTATTTTTCCTTAGGTCATATAACCAAGAGTATAACTAGTAAATGTGTATTTACTATTTGTATTTGAATGTTTTATATTTCTTATTTCAAGAGGAAACTAGTACTAAGTTGATTACCTTATTGTATTCAAAGCTTGAGACCTTCCTAAGGTGTAGAAATAGATAAGACCAAAATGTATTAGAATCACACCCATTAGTTGGCCATTGGTGCACAGAGAAGCAGAAAGTAATTTTTACTGAGGTATGAAAACAGGCTTCATCTAGAGGTGATATTTGAGCAGGGTCTTAGAGAATTGATCTGGAAGAGTGGGAAGAATTAGACTAGAAAATTTCATTCTCTTTACTTTTTAAAAACCTATTTTGTTAATATCATAATTAGTTATTCTCCCCAAGGAATCCGAGGAGTATCGGATACAATGAATACTTTCGTTATAAGTTTTCTGTTTCTGCATAGCAAACAAATTTAGTGATTTTAAAGCATTTATTATCTCACAATTTTCATGGCCCAGGAGTCTGGACACAGCTTAGCTTAGTCCTATGCTTACCGCCTAACAAGGCTTCAGTCTAGGTGTCAACCAGATTGCAGTCTCATCTGCGGCGCAGGGTCCTCGAGCAAACTTATTGGTTATTGGCAGAATTCAGTTACTCATGGTTGTAGGACTCACTGAGGCCCTCAGCTCCTGCAGACGGCTTGCCATTCCTCCCCAGGTCCACTCCACAACAGCAGAGCATCTTGTCTGCTCCTAGTGTATCTGATTTCTGTCTCTGATATTGAGACCTTCCTCTAAAGGGCTCACCTCATTAAGTCAGCTCCTGCCCCCAGGATAATCTCCCTTTTGATTAACTAAAAGCCAACTGATTAGGGACCTTCATTACATCTTCAGAATCCATTCATCTTTGCTCAATTATGTAACCTAATTACAGGCAATATCCCATCATAGTCACAAGTCCTGTGCATACTCAGGAGGAAGGGGTTTTATAGGATGTCTTTGATTTATATCATTAACATCACTTGAAGAGTACAAATTATATTTTATAGAAAGGATGTAGTTTAGATATACTAACATATTATCACTGATTAAACAATTAAAAACAGCTATTTTCTAAAGTAATTGTAATTGTGACCTTATTTAAAATACAGTCTAACTGCACTGATGTGCTTATTATATTTTAAGAAAAGCATCCCATTGAAACCTTGAAAATTTTTATTTGCTTACCAATAAATATATACAATTATGAAAATCCTAGTTTTCTCTTTTTACATAAAGTTAATACTTAGATCTGTGGTCCGTTAACTATTTTGAAGTTCTGTGGTAATGTTCTCTCAGCAACGTGAAAGAAGAGACTGAATACTGTTCCCAAGTGGCAGTGCAGTGTTGCTTAGCTACCTATCTAATTTGAAGTATTAGGCATTTATATAATAGGTGGCCCTTGAGCCTTTAAGTGTTTGCTCATGACACATTACAGTGTTTAAATATGGTTTTCACCTTTGTATTATCACTGTTATTGTGAAAAGTTAAAAAAAAGTGGCCGAAACCGGCTTGGCTCAGTGGATGGAGCGTCGGCCTGCGGACTGGGGGGTCCCAGGTTCGATTCCGGTCAAGGGCATGTACCTGGGTTGCGGGCACATCCCCAGTGGGAGATGTGCAGGAGGCAGCTGATCGATGTTCTTCTCTCATCGATGTTTCTAACTCTCTATCTCTCTCCCTTCCTCTCTGTAAAAAATCAATAAAATTAAAAAAAAAAAAGTGTACTTAATAGCAGTCAGTAGAGAACCTTAACTACATACAGTCATTTTATGAGAAGCTCTAATAAGGACACAAATGAAGTTATAAACTATACTTAAATATGAGCTTGTTGCTGGTGAAAATGAAGTCCTTTCACGGAGTTGCAAGGAAAGCATTCTGGGGGACTGTGTCTGGGAGGGGAAGATGCAGTGGTCCTGGGTTCAGCTCTGGTGTCTCATCTCTGTCCATCCTGCCATGGGAAAAGTTCAGCCTTGTCTTCATCAGGCCCAGAAATAGGGCCAGTGTCCAGACATTTTGTGCTAGTGGTTCAGTCCATGTCTCTGTCCTCATCTAGCTAGCCCATTCTGTGTTCCTGGCTGCACTCTGGCCGGCTCTGTGTCCAGGCCTGTGCAGTCTCCTTGAGCCCCAGCACCCCATAGGTGCTGTGGGAGAAAGTGCTGAGCATGGGTTACCAGGGAGAGGAGAGGAGAGGAGGGGAGGGGAGGGGAGGGGAGGGAAGTGGAGGGGTAGGGAGGGGAGAGGAGAGGAGAGAAGAGGAGAGGAGAGGAGAGGAGAGGAGAGGACGCTCTTTGTTAAGCTGGGATTCTATTATCTTGGGTTTGGGAAGGACTAGACTCTTCTTGAAACGAACCAGTCAACTTCCCAATCTTTTGTGGGCTTGTGTTGGATCCTCCTCCTAATCAGTCCATTTCCTCCATCTTCCAGGGTCCTGTGTCCCTTATCCAATCTGATGCTTTTCCCAGGCTAGACAGGCCTTTATGGTCACCATCTTAACTCCTAATGTCCATGCCTCCTAGTAGAAGCACCTCCCCTTAGGCCATCTTGGCTTCAACAGGGCATGTGTCAGCAGAAGAATTTCTCTTTATTGTTCTATCCCTCCCCCCAGTAATCTTCAGGGAATGGACAGGTGGTTCCCTGGGGAGTGTGTGAAACTGTAGCCTCCTAGTGAAGCAGGCCCAGTATTGGATTCAGCTTCCCAGTTTATTAGGGTTTTCAATGTCTGATTCCTTTTGCTCCCTTCTTTTACTGTCTAGCTACCTATGCTAGCATATCTCAAAAAGCAATAGTAATTATAACAATCTGTCATTTGTCAATAAAATCATGTAGAATGTCTAAAATATTACCTATAGTTGTCTTAAAAATAGCAGCATTGTTATACTTCAAGAATATTATTAAGTACATACTGAAAAAGCACTTTATTTTGTTGCTGTCATGCTATTGATGTTACTTTTTCTTAAAGTAGGGTATCAAATACTAAACAGTGTTATTGCAGTGCATCTCCTAATTTGGAAAAAGTGAATATATGAAGATTTTTCTAGGTGGGCTCTTTTAATACAAGTTTTTTCTGTAAATTCCTCTCCCCCACCAAAATGGTAAAAGACATACATATCCATTGTAGAAAACATACTTTCAAAAGTATAGATATATGGAGAGAAAAGATTAAAACTATCCCTAATCCTACTTCCCCCAGAGAAATACTATTAAAACTAGTATATTTTCTTCATTTGAATATTGTTATAGAAATAAAGATCATATTTTATACTTAGTTTGCATCTTGCTTTTTTTTCTTATCACAATATAAACATCTTTTCAAGTCATTAAAATTGTTTGAAAACATTTTTATGGCTAATTATGTGGATGTATAGTACTTCTCATTTTATTTATATAGATCAATGGTTCTCAACCTTCCTAAAGCTGCGACCCTTTAATATAGTTCCTCATGTTGTGGTGACCCCCAATTTCATTGTTACAAATTGAACATAATTAAAGCATAGTGATTAATCACAAAAACAATATGTAATTATATATGTGTTTCCCGATAGTCTTAGGCGACCCCTGTGAAAGGGTCGTGCGACCCACAGGTTGAGAACCTCTGATATTGATTATTTCCTGTTTTTTTTTATTATATAAATAACACTGAGAAGAAAATCTTTTTTGTTAAATTTTTGTCACCATTTCTGAGCTTCTTAATATAGATCCTAGCTAGGAGTATAATAGATCCCAGAAGTGAATAAGTAAGAACATTTTAAAGACCTCTGAACATGTTAATAGATTACTTTCCTGAAAAGTAGACCATCCTTAATAACATTTGCTAGTCTAATTTTAAAAAGAGAAAGAAATTATATATCATTTTTAATTTGTTTTTGTGACCAGGAAAACTGATTTTTTCCTAATATTAATTAGCCACTCATAATTATTCATTTCTCAACAATTTTCTTTTCCCATTTATTGATAAATCTTTGTATATTTTCTTATTAATTTTTGGGAAATATTCATGTACTGAATTCAACCCCCTTTCTGCCATATTAATCCTATTTATTTACCTTTTCATTTGACTTATACATTTTGCAAAATGTAGATCTTTTCAAAAGTTTTTTATAAAAATATTTTTACCTTTTCTTCCTTGTTTTTATTCATTGTTTTTAAACTTATAACTTCCTTTACTGTGCATATTCTCCCACATTTTATATCTTCACCCCATTTACCTGTGGTTAGTCACTGGTTCAAGGCTTCTCAATGTCTCAAATCCCAACACACAGCTGGGCATTCACGGAATGACTCTCCATGGCCCAAACTTGCTACTTCTTGCAACAGGGTTTCCTAAGTGCCAGGGTCTTGGCCTCTGCAGTGAACAAAGAGGATGCCAGTTTCTACCCTCGTGGAGCTTTTATCACCTTCCTGCACCAGCCCAGGCTGGGGCATCACCCTTTTCCCAATGCCTGGCTTTTCTCATCACCATGACTTTGCTCCTTGTGCCACTGCCTGGGTGTGATCCCCTCATCTTCACCAACCCAATTATGATGCCTCGATACCTCGTTCAAGAGCCAGCTTTCCCAAGTAGTCCTTCCTGAGTAGCCACCCACCTGACAGTCCCCCCAGCTTGCTGGCCCTTGGATCCCTGTTCTTCTCTCCACATGCGCTCCTTTGTAACTACTCTCCATCTTTGTGATTAACGTAGCCCCATTATGATGTGTCCGTAGGTGCCACTTTACAAAAGTAATTTAAAAAAATTCCCCCCATCTAATATTTTTTCATCTAATTCTAAGTCATGTAAACTATATTTTGGTTTATAGTGTTGGCTTAGAAACAGAACTGTTTTTTCCCCCCAAATGTTAATCCTTTGTTAGAACACCTTGCCTATTGGCTTGTAATAGTTTTTATTGTATACTAAATTCTTGGATACTGGGCTGATCGCCTACTTTCTATTCTGTTTCATTGATGTATTTTGCATCAGAACAACATTATAGATTGGCTTTATCATATTCCTTTTTATATTCAAGACTGTTTACCCCTCTCTTTAGAGTAATACAGATTGTTTGCCTTATATTTCATGCTACTTAATATTTCTTATTGCTATTGCAACTAATTTTTTTTCTATTTTTTGAATTGTTTTTACTGGCATATTGGGAGGGTTTTTAAAATATGTTTATCTTAAGTCTGAGCTCTTTAATATCAATAATTATAAGTTTATTTTGAGTTGTTTGATAACTAATCAAACTATCCGCAAATAATGAGAATTTACTTCTCCTTCCTAAATGTTATATCTGAATTGGCCAGAAATTCCAGAGCCATATTAATAATGTTAATAGTGGGTGTTCTTATCACAGAAAAAAAAGGTCATGGTTAAGGAAAAATCATGGTTAACTTTCTATTAAAAATAAAATCACAGTTAAAAACAAATCATTGTTAGTTATCCTAGATTAGATGAATTGCTTTGCAAGTTTACCATGGGTAAGGTGCATCAAGATCCTGGGAGATGTTCATTTCTCCAGAAGGGGGCAACATCTGATTGACATAAATGGCTAACTTCAAATGGAAAGGAATGAGGCCTCCGACCTAGATTGCAGTTGGGAGGAGGAAGGATAGAGGGAAGCTAGGGGAGTTAGTCTCTAGATCCCCCCACTTCATTTCCTTGAGAGCGATTCCTGGCATGGTGACAAGTGGAGTTGGTCTGTTTCCAGGAAGACTATAGACAAGAGCCAGAAGTGAGCATCCCTGCAGTTCCTTTAAAGTGAGGGGGTTGAATGGGAAAGACATGTGTGAAATTTACCTCCAGGAGACAGTACAGTAGTATTTTTCCTGGACAGCTCTATCAAAGGCTGGCCGTAAACACTGTTAGGATGCGACAGGTGGTTGAAGAAGTTCTTACTTTGTGAAATTTAGCTCAAATGAGTATTTTTTTTTTGGGGGGGGGGTTCTCAGGTTTATTGACCATCTCTCAGGGTGACGATGAGGATACAGGATGGCAGTCGGGTGGCACTACTTTCAGTACCAGATCTTGAGTCTCTTCTCTCGCTTGATTTTCTTCTGCAGCTGCAGGATGCCATAGAGTAGGGCCTCGGCGGTAGATGAGCATCCTGGGACGTAGATGTCCACAGGCACGATGTGGTCACAGCCCCTCACGACGGAGTATGAGTAGTGGTAGTAACCTTCTCCGTTGGCGCAGCTCCCCATGGACAACATAGCGAGGCTCTGGCATCTGGTCATAGACCTTGCGGAGTGCAGGGGCCATCTTGTTAGTGAGTGTCCCGGCCACAGTCATGACATCTGACTGGCGTGGACTGGCTCAGAAGACCACGCCAAAGCGGTCCATGTCATAGCGGGGTGCTGCCATATGCATCATCTCCACTGCACAGCAGGCCAGGCCGAAGGTGATAGGCCAGAGGGAACTCTGGCGGGCCCAGTTGACCAGGTCATCCAGCTTGGCCACCACATACTTGCCCTGGCTGCTGGGAAGTGAGCTGGGCTTGGAGACCACGGCTCCGGCTTTGGACATGGCAGGCTGAGTGCTGCTTGGGCTGTCAGCAGCCAAATTAGCATGGACACATCGTCCCTGAACAATTGCACCCACACAGGAGCGCAGCACAAGGAGTGGGCAGAGCAGGCCGGGAGCCGCCAACGCTGCCATCTTGGCTTCACACTCTCAAATGAGTATTTCTTATTCTAGAAGGGTCAGAGGGGATTATCTTGACAGACCTCCCCCGAACTGAACAAAGTTCATGGTGGACAAGGGGTGGATTAGCTGCCCTTCACACTCTTCTTACCATTATTTATACCATTGTTTCAGAAACCCGAGATTACAAGTATGCAACTTAATTTTCTTATGAAAATAAAATTTTAGGGTTTTTCCTTCCACATTGTCATCTCAGTGGATATATTCCAAAAAAAATTTATTTTTATTGATTTCAGAGATGAAGGGAGAGGGATAGAGAGATAGAAACATCAATGATGAGAATCATCGATCAGCTGCCTACTGCATGCTCCCCAACTGGGGATCGAGCTCACAACCCAGGCATGTGCCCTAAGAGGGAAATTGAACCGTGATTTCTTGGTTCAGAGGTTGAGGATGCTCAACCACAGAGCCACGCCGGTTGGGTGATAGATTCCACCTCTTGATGAGAGCTGCTATAAAGCAACGTATTGCAAAGGCTGTAGACGCAGGGAAGTATGGAGAATTGGGGTTTTGGGTTTTTTTGCCACAGTCTTTCACAATTAAGTGAAAGAAGGACTCAATGATGTCCTTAGGACACTATCTTTTTCCTCACTGTAGATTTAATTTGCTGTTACAAAATTATGTTACCCAGCTCTCTTTGTATCTAGCCTGTTGTCCTTGTAGCTTGTTTTATTTTTCTCTCTGTAACATTAAGAAAAATATATTTTGGTTCCTTGTGTATCTTTTCCTTTCCTTGTGCGTCTTTATTCAAGTCCATCTCAACTAAAATTTTTCTAAATTATCTTTTGCTTCCTTATTAAATCTTATTCAGAGATATGTTCTCTGCATCTTTAGAATATTTCTTTCTCTGTGTGGGTGTATTTTTACTCCTCAACCTCCCCCCCGCCCCCCCCTTAGAGCACTGTTGCCAACAGAAAAGGTGGATGCCTCTCACTGATTACTTAGGTTTGAACAGTCTTCTCAGATCTGCGTCTGAAGAATAGGTGGTTACACATTTCCCAGTGATTGGCATGCAGGCATCAATGTGGTTTTGCTAGGCTAAACTAGGATCATCTGCTACCATGCTCCATATGCCTGGTTTGGAGGCACTTTAAAGAGATGAAGTACATGAAAAAAACAAACAAACAACACCACCACATTTCTTAACGTGCACTACGAAAAGTGAAGAGGTTAAGTGTCCTGGTTATATAAGGGAAAACCAAACCATAAGATGTGGATTCTTCTAAGAGATTTGTGAACGTTTGTTGGATGGAGTTTACATGATGACTGAAGCAAAGTTCAGATTACAGTTTCTCTTCACTCTATTCTAAATTATGATTCTCATCATAACAACCTTACAATCTTAGCTAGTAATTCATGAAGTAGAACTCGTAGAGATCACAGTCACTCACAGACCTCCAATTTCAGGGCCATAGTGCAGCTGTTGAAAGACAGTTAAATGAGGAAGACTGGTTTGCCTGTCCTTTTTGGGCAAGGAAACATACAAGACTCTTGGCTTAGTGTTGAGGTGTAGGGGATGGAGAAGAGGATGTAAAATGGACTCAGACAGAATTTGAGCCCTGGAAGTTTACAGGGAGATAAGCAATAAAGATAACTGATAATAGATAGTAGTAAATGTAGAAGGAGCTACAGATTAAAAGAAAAGCGTATATCAGCTGGGAAAATCTGGAGGAGTTGGCATTTGAGTTAGTGCGTTTTGAATAGGCACAGTGGAGTAAGGAGCATTCTAACTCAAGGGAGTAACATGGCCAAAGGCCCTGGCCCCCAAACAAGTATTTGTTGAATGTCAGGATAAATGGATTGGGTAGCTTTTGTTTTCTACTGACTTAGTGTACTGTATGAGTATCTCCCATGTGCCAGGCACTGTGCAGGTCGGTGCTGGGAATATGACAAGATGACCCTCATAGAGCTATTGTCTAATAGGAGAGACAGATAAAACCAACAAACTAATGAACATGTAAATTCAAAAGGAGGACTGTTAGGCTGCTGAATAACCTGTCTGAATGGAGATGGTTGGGTAGGGTGGTCAGGGAAGGCCCCTTTGAGGGAACAAAATATCATTTGAAACTGATGTTGATAAGAGCCACCTTGAGATATTTATCTGGTTTGAAGTCTTCTCCATTGTTTCTATCTTAAGACATTTAATTTGGCTCAATTACTCCCCCTTAAAACACAGCTTGTGAAATGTCTGTTTTCTGTTAGTATTTGCTTTACCCATTGTTGAACTCTTTGCCTCTTGTTAAATTTACCATGTGATGTCATCCTTATTTTGCAGAAACCAAAGCTGAAAGATTGGCATCCTCCTGGGGGTTTTATTCTGGGATTGTGGGCACTCATCATCATGGTTTTCTTCAAAACTTACGGAATCAAGCACATGAAGTTCATTTTCTAGGCGCAATGATGCATAAAGAGGACTGCATGGAAGACTACAATCTTGGATAAAAATTTATGTCATATCTTTTTAAAAATTCATTGCTCTTGTGTGAATTGGCAAAAAATATAAGGAAACTAAATTTGGTGCACTTTTGTTTTTTAACTTAAAGAAAAATAATTGTTAATGCAAGTGTTAAATGCCGCTAAATATATTTTCATGTTTTTCTTTGGTGTGTTATTAAAAAAATGGGACAAAGAGGTCAGAATATACTTATTGACTCATTTTGAAAAAGAAAGAATTTCCCGTTAGCCCCTTTTCATTTGGAAAAGAAAAAAGAGGACATTAAATTCTCACCAGCAGAGCTAATTTCTGATCATAGTTTTGGGTATGTTCTCCCAGTCTTTTTTCTATGTACTTATTTTTGCGGGTCTAAAATAGAGATTGTATAGAACCATTTTGTAATCTCGCTTTTCATTTCACAATATGTTATCAACCATTTGCTTCTCCTTGGAAATTCTGTAAGAACACATTGGGAATGGCTGCAGAGCACCCATTTTATGAATGTACTGTAATTTACTTAACAGTGTTCTATTGTTGGACCTCTTACCTTGTTCCCAAAATTGTCCTTTGGTTCATTCTTTAATGTGTGAATATTTTACTGTCAGTCACTAATGGAATTCTGTAGCTTTAATTTTAATTAAATACGAAAAATTAGTTTCTTAATCTATGGTACTGACAGTCTTCAGGACCTTATTTGCTGTCAGTTTATCTGGAAAGCTTAAGACCCCCGGGAATTTCTGCCAAAGTCATATTGACTGCTCAAGAGAAACAACCATGATATACTTCTAAGCATTCATTCATTCATTCTGTGATCATCTAGAACTGACCACTTTCGCTTCAGTTTCCCTATTGAAAGAGCAGTTGTTTCATTCTGTTTAAGGTAAACCTTGCCCACTGGCCAGATCCATAGTTTTCTTGCGACAGTCCCATAAAGTGGATGGACTGTACGGAGGATTTACTCTTATAGCCCTGCCTTTACATCTGACTGGCTTACCACATAAGGCAGTAAGTAAGTAGCCCCTTTTCTGGTCTCTGACAAGATCCAAGAGCCCATTATCTCCATCATTTACCTGCCAACTTCATACCTTCTAATAACTGGAAATAGTATTCAGAATATGCTTTGCTGTCAGCCTCAGGTATTGTTTCTTCTCAGATAAAGGGGGAAAACCCTGAAAGTTGCATAGTCATGTCCCATGGAATACCTATTTGGATTCTATGTTTTTTAATTTTTTTATTTACTAAGTTATTACAAATGTGTCCTAATCCCCATATTACTCCCTATCCTCCCCACTCATGCCCTCACCCTCCTGTTGTCTGTGTCCATTGGTTAGGCTTATATGCTTGCATATATGTCCTTTGGTTGATCTCTCCCCCTTACCCCCAACCTCCCCTACCTTCCCTCTGAGGCTTGACGGTCTGATCGATGCTTCTCTGTCTCTGGATCTGTTTTTGTTCATCAGTTTATGTTGTTCACTATATTCCACATATGAGTGAGGTCATGTGATTATATGTTTTATCCAAGAACTTACGTGTCAATCATTATTCATTGCAAGGTCTGTTGTATATGGTAGGTAACATTAAAAAGACAGCTCTTTCTCCACAATAAGCTCCTTCCTTAGGTTTTGTTTTCCTTTTAGCACTCAGTTATTACCCTCTAATGATAGGCAAAGTGGTCATACTTTTCACAAGCAGAGGATTAACTGTGTTCTCTCCCAGGTTAGAACAAGTGATATTGAAGCTTCCTTCCAGCTCTGGATCTTCATTTTAATTGGTCTTTGGTGCACTAGAAAGATGAAGAGGGAAAATTATACCTGATTATGTGGAAAAGGATCCTTCTGTACGTAGGAGGGGGTGGGGATGGGGGGAGACCTAAATTCTAATAGCCAATTATAGTAGTGCTAATGGACAAAGACGTTTGACCATTTCACCCTTTGCACACCCCAGGTCATGACCTGGTGGGGTGGGGCTACTTAGAGGAAATGTGACTGTTCCTGAATCAGAGTAATTCAGTTTGAACGTAATGAATCAAGCCCTGATGGCAAAGACTGCTGGGAAGTAAAAGGATTCCTCTTCAGAGGTTGTGTTAGCTGCCCTTCTTAGTTAAAACCAAACTGGGACAAGAAGTGTTGGATGTAATGCACAGGATCCATTTTGCCCAGGCAGAGTTGCAAAGGGCAGGTGTAGCTCTTTCTGCTTCATTATTGAATTTTCAGAATATAGTTAAAGTTAAAATATGTTAAGTATTTGGCTCGTAACCATGATCTTTTTGCATAAAGTATACTCTGCTTTCAATAATAAGTACCTTCTCTGCATATGGTAAGTGGGTAATATTGTAAGTGTAATTAAATGGCCCAGACTCTAAATGCTAACATAAAAGCACACCCTTAAATATATTCTATTGGAGTCACAAAGAGCTAAACAACCAAAACATGTTTTCTTTTTGTCTTTCTGTTGTATGGATCAGATGAGATAATGTTATGACTAATCACTTTGGAAACTAACTATATGGTGGTGTTATTTGTTTCATTTTTGTTTAGGAAGTTGCTAAGGGGGAAGGTAACGGTACTGGTGCCCTCTTTTCTGTTGCACTTATTTACCTTTCTAAGCTACTCAATGTGATTCTTGTCTCTTTGGTGTTTTTACCCTCCCCTACGGTGTCCTTCAGGGAGGAAAGGGATGTAGAGAAATGCATCCCTGCAGGCACGTTGTGACCTTTGGGGGGAGAGGTGGGGAATATTGATGCCATTCTGCAAAGGCAGCCTGTGTGAGTAAAGGAAACCAAACGATGCAGATTTGCAAATTATGAAAGACATCCATTTGCAGTTTGTGAAAGGTAAATGTAGTTTGGATGCAAAGCTGATTAAATTGGATCAAGAAAAATTTGAATTAAGTACATAAAATAATGCACGCATTTATGGTTTCAATTTTTATATATCCTCGCTGGTTGAAAACGATGGTTCCCACAACAAGTATAACTCAGCTTGTTTCTGCTTACTGCGTGTTTTTTACAGTGGTGTATGTGGGTAACATTTCTTCCATTATGTATGTTGTATAGCACAGTCACAGTTACTGTGAGAATCGTAATTTGAATTTTTGACTCATGTGTTTCTGGAATCTTTACAACAAATGTTGCATTAACATACAACTTTTTTTCATTGATTTTACCAAAATTAAATCCATCTGTAACAGATACTGTTTTAACTTGTGAAAGAAATATTTTATAAACATCCCACAAGGTATGGCTATAATGAGATCGGTGTGCAATTCTTCTGCATGGAATCAGCCTCATTACTTCATGGTCATGTCTCCTATCCGAGGGCATTTATCACAGAGGCAGTGTCTTCAGTACCTCATTGCTGCCGCCTGCGCTGCCTGCATGTGTATCTGCTGCATAAAGAGTCTTTCAGTTCATGGACAGTACATCTTGGTCACCAGTCTCTTTTTTTTTCTTTCAGTGCAAAATTTTCACTCTTTTGGAAATGTGCTTTGAAATATTTGGGTTAATTTAACTGTGTATACTTTTGAATAATGGGATCGATAATCGATGAAGTTGTAACTAAGAAACCAATCATTAAAAATTCAGTTACCTCGAACACGGAAAGCTTGTCCCATCATTCCTGTTGTCTGGGCCAGCCGGTCACGCTGACTAGTATTTCCTTCTGAGGCTTGTTCAACACATTGAATGCTTCAACAGGCACTTAGTTGGCACTTACTGTATGCAGGATCTGAAAATTCCTGTGACAGTCCTCCCTTCAAGAGGTGGGGTCTACAGTCCCCTCCCTGGAACATGGGCGGGCCTTCAGGATTGAACTCGGACGAATGGAATGTGGCAGAGTCATGCTGCATGGCTCCCAAAGCTTGGCCCGAAAGGTGGCCCAGCAGCAGCCTGGTGCGCTCAGGACACTTGCTCTTGGAGCCCAGCCACCTAGAGAAGCCACATGTGTGTGCTGGCCCACAGCCCTACTGGGCCCAGGCACCAGTCCAAGCCACCTCCAGAGATGGAGGGAGGGAGACTCCAGGCGTGTCCTGGCTGCAGCCACAGGAGAGCTCCCCATGCGAGAACCACCGCGTGGATCCCTGGGATGGTAAGAAATAATAATTTGAAAAAAGTTGGGTTTTTACTCATGTAGTTTAGGCCGGTTTGTTGTATAGGGGTAGTTACTGAAATACTGTGTTACTATGGCACCCAGTCTAGTAGATGCTATGAGGGATACTATGAGGATTCTTTTTGAAAGCATTACAAATTCTTAAAAGACACATGAAAATAACTAATTAGCAGAAAATGACAAGTGCCACGTAAGGGGATAGAATAGGGGTTTTAAAAGGAACTATTTTTAATTGCCATACAAACACATTATTAGTATTGTACTTACTGTCAGGGGAAGTGGCAGAGAAGGCTGTAAGAAAGAAGTGGCCTTTGACTAAGCAACCAGATTAGATTTCTCTCTTGCTTCCCCTCTCATTCCCCACTATTGCACGTCCAAAATTATAAATTTTCTTCAGGCCTGTCCCTCCAAGTCAGCCTTTACTGTCATCAGAGGAATATGCTTTGTAATCTGAAAGTTAAGTTGGGGGAAGGTGACCAACTCTACTTGCTGCTCTACAACCTACAAATTTACCCCCGCCCCGCCCCCCGTTATCCCTGCCCCCACCCATTTGGTCACAGAGTTTGAGTTATGAATCCCATCCCTTGTTCTGGGATGGTGCCTCTCTTCTGGTCCAGCTGTCTCCCTTCACATAGAAGTGCTTTCCCTTTCATTCTATAAAATGTTCAAGCTTTCTCGTCTTAAAAACTTTTGAAATCCTATGTCCACTTTTAAATGCTAATACAGAAATGCCACATAGGGCTCCTTTTTACTTTGTTTCCTGATCTTATTTTGAATAAGTGGGCAGCTTTCACTGACTTGGCTTCCCTGCCTTGTATTCATTTGCAAACCTTTTTCTGAAGCGACCTGCTCCCACTGCTCACCTGCAATGATTTTTTGCACTGACATCAATGGTCTAACTGCCAAATCCAATGGAGTTTTTCCTGCCTGTATTGTACTTCTCCCTCCTTAATGTTTAATATGTAACAATTGCTGGTTCCTTCCACTGTTGCCTTAATGGCCCTGCCTCGCCCCACCCCAGGCTTTCTTCCGTAGGCTCTCACCTTCTCCGTGTGCTCCTCCCCACATGGTCTGCATAGTCCTGTCCTCAAATCCCCCACCCCCACCCCCGTCTGTGGTTTCCACTATTACCTCTACCTCATTTGCAGCCCAATTTCGGTGTCTTCATTTCTCTCTTGAATTCCAGAAGGGCCCCTTTGTGCTGGGAAGGCCCACAGAAATCTCAGACTCGGCATACCCCATACCCCACGCTGAACTTAACACCGTTCATTATCACCTTGTTAACCAGCTCTTCTCTATCTATTCTTCTTTTTCTTGTTTTAGATTCTGAATCCTCTCTGAATGGGTACAGACTGTGCAGAATATCCATGCCCCGTGCAAACGTTCGCCATAGCATTCTGCAAAGGAAGCTCTTAATAATCAGGTGGGCAAAACGCATACTCTGTGGATGTCAGTTGGCTTCTTCTGCCAGCCATACCAGTGCTTGCTCAGTGGGTCCACGAGAAACAGTGGGTGAAGACTATGTATGGGCGCGACAGGTTGGATTTCTCCTTACCAAGTCGTGCTCTGGCTACTGCTACTGCTGAGCGCCTCGTTTAGCAACAGCAGAGACCTACATTCACTCTCAGCCACTAACTGGGCTGGGGCCTCCATTCCCCAGGGTGCAGGTCTGTTACATGGACTGTCACACAGTGGGCAGAAGTTTGTCCACACTGACGTAGATATATTCTGGGTATGGATTTGCATTCCCTGCTCTTTAAACTTCTGCTAGCGTCACCCTCTGTGAGCTCACAGAGATCTGTACCTACCATCATGGCATTCTGCAAAGCATTGCGTCTGATCGAGGCACTCATGTCACAGCGAGGAAGTGCAGCGGTGAGCGAATGTCTATGGAATCAGTCACATTTACCATACACCCCATGACCTGGCAGTGGCTGGCCCCATTCAACATGGACTGGCTTAGTATGTGATGTCTGCCTTCTGACCGACTTTGATTGATTCACCCCCTCCCAGACAAGATGGTATTAAAGGGTAAGATTCTTGACCGCAGTCATTTAAATTGTTCAGGTTATGCCTCTGGGTTAAGGGGAAGTCCTCTTCCCTGCCAGAGGCCAGGGCAAGGGACGAGCACCTTCTCACCACCTCCCCCTAGTTCTGTAGCCTTCCCTGGGAGGCCTGCTGAGGTTGAGAGGGAGGGAGTGCCGCCTCCTGGCAGTCCACGCTGAAGCTGGCCCAGGTGACACGCACCTGGAAGCCATCCGCCAACAGTCCTGTGGACTCTGTTTTAAAAACCCTGGATTCTTCTAGCTTTAGGCAGCTTTTCATCCTCCTTGCAATGAATACAAGAAATGGAAGGATTCAGGCAACGAGGTTTTTTGTAACCCTGCCAAGAATGGAGATGGATCAAAAGAGGAAAAAAGCATCTTCGAGGCAGACTGTAAATATCCCTGTTCAGTTCGTTACAGAAGTGCCTACAGATTAAGAAGGCTGAATAGAACAGTGATGAAGAGCCTGAGCTTCACACTTCTGCTGCTTGTCAGCTTGATAAATGCACATTATACAAGGAAACAAATAATTAAAATTATAAATAAGAAAAAACACTTATGCAACAATAAAACTAAAGATTGGGGAGAAATATTAAGGCTGAAGTAAGAGAAATAAAATCAAAGGCATAAATGTATCAAACAGGTTAAAAGACAAAGCCAGAAGTTCAGAAATTATAAAGTATTACTAGGGAAAATAGGATAAAAGAAATAATATTTTAGGTGTTAAAATCAGGAGCTAGAATTTCAAGTATATAGTTGTGAGTAAAGCTAAAGTAGAAAAAGGGAACAAAGGTGTTTTAAAGTGAAAGCCATGGAAGGAAAATTCAAATGGAATATAAAGAGCAAACCAGGCAGCTGAAACAATTTATTTTAAAGGAAGATTAAAATGAAGCTAAAACTAGTCAAAGAAATGTGACGTTCTCTAAGTGCTAAACGTTTAGAGACTGGCACACACTAAAAGTGAATGTAGAAGACAAGAGATGAACAATTTAAAACACGGGAAGAGCAAACAATTTTTTAAGAAAGCAAATTGCCTGCTTTTTAGAGACACTTGGCTTTTGTTACTGTTATTCTTCAGCTAACTCAAGCAGCCACAAGTTCCTGTACATTGCCCCTGTAACTGGTTCTGGAGGTCAGATTCCTTGCAGAGCAGCCCTGGGAGGTCCTTTAGGCCGGCAGCTAAAGGTAGCAAGCAGCTCAGAATGCTGAGCCTCTCTTCCAGGCCCCTGTGTCTGCGTGGCTTTCAATGCAATACCTGGAAGAGCTGGGCACGGAGACCGGATGGGAAGACACGGGCCCGGTGTGGCCCAGCCCTGCTGTCTGCCTCGGCTCTGTGAGCAGCCCTGTGACCTGCCGTTCCGCAACTGCCTAGAAGCCCGGCACTCATTCTGCACAGACATCTGCCTGCTACAGAGCTCTCGGTGCTGAGGGGATTGTGTCCCCTTATGTTGCCGGCTTGCAGCTCCGGCACTCACACTGTTTTGTAATATTTCTGGCCTCAGAAAGCAAATCAGTGGTTTTCAGACTTTGGGCTACCACCCACAGCAAGAAATAAATTTCACATTGAGATTCAGTACATATATGTATGCATATATCTGTGAGTAAACAAGGCGTTTTACCAAATAAGTCCCCTAATGTCACACACTGTTTCTATTCTTCTGTGTTCTGTATTATAGAGTCGTCCCAGGTGGGAGCCGGATCAGGGGTTTCTACAAATATTTCACTCCCATCGGCAGTAAGAAGTACATTTTACATTGTGACCTAATGCACATATATGTTTATGTACCTATATAATTAAAATTTTATAAAGCAATACTCTTTAATGCACCCTTTAATTTTCCCTTCTACTGTACTATAATTCAGTGGATGGATTCTGGGTAATCTCTGGCTATATTTGCATCTCTAAGCCTCCTGCCAACCAGGCGGTGGTTCTCCATACTCTCATTGGAGAACCACAGCCGTGAAAAATGTCCAGCAGGGAGGTGGAATTATTACAAACACCATTGTACTGACATTGCACTTGGCTGCTCCCTGGTGCTGATCTACTCTATACATTGTCTCCTATCCCTCCAATATTTGTCAGTGTCCTGACCCGCGGGACAACAACGGGGGAACGAAGAGACACCCTAGGAGAATGAGGCAAGCAAGGGACACGAAAGAATGGAGGCACGACAGTGTTCTGATCAAGCCTCAAATTTTATTCTTACAGCGGCAGAATATATACTGTTTTAGGGACGGGGGGTGGGTAAAGGGGGTCTATGGGCAGTAACCTATTACTAGAGATTTAGTAGACACCGGATGGCTGTGCTTATCAGTGGAGATGCGTGAATTAGCAGCCTTCGGATGGCTGTGTGCTTATCAGTGGAGATGTGTGATTGTCAGCGGAGATTTAGCAGTTGTGTACTTAGGGTGAGGGTAGGTTATCTTTTAACTCCTGGCCAAATTGCAAGACACAGGTGGTTTCTGGTAATTAGGAATTTCCGAAGGAACCAGAAACTTATAGTTTTTAAGATGGCTTTGTCTAAGCCAATATTTCTAATGGCTCCCGACATGTCATTGTCTCCTATCCCTCCAATATTTGTCAGTGTCCTGACCCGCGGGACAACAACGGGGGAACGAAGAGACACCCTAGGAGAATGAGGCAAGCAAGGGACACGAAAGAATGGAGGCACGACAGTGTTCTGATCAAGCCTCAAATTTTATTCTTACAGCGGCAGAATATATACTGTTTTAGGGACGGGGGGTGGGTAAAGGGGGTCTATGGGCAGTAACCTATTACTAGAGATTTAGTAGACACCGGATGGCTGTGCTGATCAGTGGAGATGCGTGAATTAGCAGCCTTCGGATGGCTGTGTGCTTATCAGTGGAGATGTGTGATTGTCAGCGGAGATTTAGCAGTTGTGTACTTAGGGTGAGGGTAGGTTATCTTTTAACTCCTGGCCAAATTGCAAGACACAGGTGGTTTCTGGTAATTAGGAATTTCCGAAGGAACCAGAAACTTATAGTTTTTAAGATGGCTTTGTCTAAGCCAATATTTCTAATGGCTCCCGACATGTAGTGTGAATGCCTTCTCTGTGAATGACACAGCCTCTGTCTCTGAGGCATTTACAGGTGGGGATGCGGAGGAGGGCCGTGGAGAAGAGAGCTCCAGGGAGTTCCAGAGCTGTTACTGAATTGAGAGTATTGGTGGGATACACATTTTTTTTTTAAAATGACAGAAAATCCAACACAACTCTGCTTAGATTAAAAAATAGACTTTATTTACATAGTTAAGTGTTCAGAAGAAGTTTGTCTTCAGGCCCAGCTTGATCCAGCACTCAATGCTATTCTTAGATCTATCTCTCGTATCTGTTTTCCGTGATGGCTCCATGCCTAAGGCGATTCTCCTTGTGGCAGCAAATAGGGCTTTAGCACTCTCGACTCTAAAGCACTGTGAGCTGGGGAAGAGTGTGCTCCCCTCCATAGGGTCATGTTTCCATCCCTGAACCAATTATTGGGTGTGTGTGTTGGGGGGGAGAGGGGGTGACACAGGATGTGTGGTAGGTTTAAGCCAGTCAGGGCCTGCTCCTGGAGCGGTGTATAGCGCTACGTCCCCATAAACTATATGGTTACAAGTGGAAGGGATTGTTTTTTCAAAGAAAATATGTGGAACTTTGGCCTAAAATGTGGGAAGTTGGAAGCTGGGCTGCCAATGGCAGGTATTTACTCCACTGAACCTTGAAGGCTGTGTGGGGACAGAGGGAAACATTGTGGTGGGAACATTGTGTCACGAGATGGGACACACGGCAGCACTCGAGGCGCCAGGAGTGGCAGAGTGAAGCCTGGAGCCACCGTCAGCCACCTGATGTAGCCAGAGCTTTGGGACGCACCTGGCGGCTGTGAGAAATGGTACTAGAGCCGATGAGGGAGACCAGGCTGCAGGATGAGGACTAACTCTGCAGCTGGTCAGAATTCAGGGCAAGTGCTGAGCAAAATCAGTCCAGCGGACCCTTGAACAACCCAAGTTTGAACGCTGAGTGTCCACTAATAAGCAGATGGTTTTCAATAAATACAGTAAATGCATAACATTTTCTTTTCTTCAGCTTACTTTATTGTAAGAATACAATGTGTAATACATATAACATAAAAACATGTGTTAATAATTGACTGTGTTATCAGTAAGGCTTCCTGTCAACAGTGGGCTATCAGTAAAATTTTGGAGGGGACTCAAATGTTATACAAAGATTTTCGACTGTGTGGGAGGTTGGAGCCCCTACTCTGCACTGTTCAAGAGTCAGCTGTACTTTATGAGTTGCATGGTGCACTGGGGACAGAATGAACCAGAGAACGGCAATCCCGGAAGGCCATGTAGTCTAGGCCAGAGTGGAATGAGTGCCTCACAGGCAGAGAGGAGAAGAATTGGTGCAAAAGCTCTGTGCTCCTTCACCTCATCACTCTGTGCAATGAGCTTTCAATTTTGTTGACTTATGCAAAGGCAGGGGGTGTCTTTTACTATTTCACTGGTTTCCAACAAAGATAAAATAATTCCTGAAAACTTACTTTTAAAAGGGAAGAAACTGCCTGTTGGGGAAAAGAAACCAATTGTTATATGACTCACACTACAAATCTATCCCATCAAATGGTTAAGTTACTTTGAAGACTTTTCTAACTCACCAGTCAAGCTCCAGAGGCTGCCCTGGTCACACTTCCCATCCCCCCAGCCCCACAGAACCTTTGGGTTCCACTGTCCCATATGAGCATTACACATCCACATCCCCACCAACCACAAGATGATGAGGACAGGGACCTCCTATTGACTGAAATAATTTACCTTTCTCTCTCTCCCTTTCCCAAACTCCTCTACCTGGTTTCAAGCATTGTGATAGGTGTTGGAGATTTGGAGACGAATCCCAGCTACACTTGAGCCCCAGGAGCCCCCGTCTACCGTGGGGAGTGAGACAGTTAACAAAAGCGGGGAGAGACCTCTGAACAGAATACAGTGGGGAGAGAGGTCAGCTCCAGCGGTGAGACCAGGAAACACTCCATCAGTGGAGCACAGGAGTCTTAAAATACCAGGTGCCGGAGAAGGTGGGCAGGAGAAAGAAGAGGCATGGTGTGGGCAGCACTTCCTGGGCAGGTAGATGTTTTAACAAGGGGAGGTTATGAAAATGACCTCCTAAGTCCCTACAGACATACGTAGCCACTTCTTTTAGAGCAGGTCCAGAGGACCTCTGCTGGGACCGAGGAATCGTGGACAGGAGCTTTTCGTATGTTCTCATTTGATTCTTACTGCAGCGCTGTAGCAAAGACACAATAGGAGAACCCCAGCTTCACAGAAAAGGGAGGGTTAGCAACGTGAGAGGCGCACAGCTGGGAGGGGGCAGAGAGTGGGCCTATGAGATGGACTGGCTGACAGGCCTTTCGCTCTTCTGGAGTGCACAGCCACCCCTGCTCTCTGCTTGCAGTAACTCTGTCCTGGAGTTGAATCAGATTGGAAAACTGGGCTCCCTCTTCTGCCCTCAGCTATTTAACTTCTTCACTTTATTTGCCAAAATCAGTCTGAGACCACACACACACACACACACACACACATACACACACATGCATGGCAATAGTGATGATTAATTTAAGGGGAAAGATATTTGGTATTAAGGATACAGGCTTATTATTATTAAAATAAGTCAAATAACATTTGTTTCTCTATTGGAGTCATGTAAATTATACTGATAACAAGGAGCAACCTTATACAAACTGAAACACTGATACTTAGTTATTTTTCTTTAAAAAATAATTTTAGTAGAAAAAAGTGTTCTTAACATTCCTAGAACCTTTTAAAGCAGTGGTTCTCAACCTGTGGGTCGTGACCTTTGAGGGTCGAATGACCCTTTCACAGGGGTCGCCTAAGACCATCGGAAAACACATATATAATTACATATTGTTTTGTGATTAATCACTATCCTTTAATTATGTTCAATTTGTAACAATGAAAATACATCCTGCATATCAGATATTTACATTACGATTCATAACAGTAGCAAAATTACAGTTATGAAGTAGCAACGAAAATAATTTTATGGTTGGGGGTCACCACAACATGAGGAACTGTATTAAAGGGTCGCAGGACTAGGAAGGTTGAGAGCCACTGTCTTAAAGCATTGTTTTACTCCTATGACTTCCATGCTTAGCAAACTTCATGGATACACTGCTAACATCACCAAATTCACCCTTTCAGTTTGGACTGTAAGGTCCGTGATAATTTTACTACAGCCTCTATTTCCAGTTTTATTTCTAAGCTCTCTTATCCAGCCCTTGTAGAGTTCCTCCTTTTTTATCCAAGCTCACTTCTCTCTGCTTACCTTTAGCTTTGGTCCTGCTTCCTCCATGGGAACTGTTGCTATTGACAAGCCTGTCTCTGTTGAAAATAACTTGACAGAAATCTGAAGACTTCTAAGGATCAACTTCCTGATTTTGCAGACTGTGGGAATGAATCCTTGCCAGTGAACTGTCTGTGATGTTCTCTGACCCTGTGAGTGAGCCTGCTTCCCGTCTCGATCTCTTCTTATTAGATACAGAATGGATAGTTCTAGTCTCATGAAGGGTTTAGTTGGGTGGGCCATTTGGGAATCATCAAACCCACACCTTGTTACCACCTCAAAGCAGGACAGTAAGATGTGATAATGAAATGGTAGTACATACAAAGAAAATCAAGGTCACCCTCCCCAATACCTTGTTTCATCCTATCCCTTACTAAAAATGCCAGGCCAGATGCTCACACCCGCTTTGAAATCCAGGGAAGGAATGAGGCAGACATGTGGGTCGAAGAGGTGGAAGGAGGTGGTGTGACAAAAGGAAGAGAGGACGCTGAACACCAGAGCAGAATACTGCCGAGAAAGGTCACCCTGGAAGTCAGCCAAGAGTCACAAAAAAGGAATTTGAAAATTCTATTTGATGGCGGGACTTAAGAGAATACAGGTGCCAATTTAGGGTTTTTTTAGTGTTTTTTTTTTTTTCTTTTTTAGGTTTGTGACAGGCCAAGGGATGATATAGATAGAGCCTTTTCTTTCAGTGATATGTTTGCTGAAGGCTCTTGTAAAAAAAAAAGGGGGTGTGTGTGAAATCTGTGTAAGGACAAATTCCAGGTAGATCAGTTCCATCCAAATCAGGGGCTTTCTCTTATCCTGCACAGAAGGCTTGGCTGAGAAGCCATCTCCCAAATAACATTCTTATCAACTTTACACTTGGCACAAACAATAAGAGATTAGAAGTGTGAGCAATGACAATTAAAATTGTTTTGACAGGCCGACACCAATAAAATTAGATTTGGGGTAGATAAATGTTAAGTTCCTTATTTAGGTTGTTTTCCCCCCTGAGGTTGATATGGTTTGGTATGCAGGATTATAGGAAGATGCTACTGGGAATTGTAGTTGTTCCTATGACAACTTTCCTATTTTAGAATCCATTTAAAATATTTAAAAATGTCATATATATAATTATTTTATATTTTGTTCCTGATAACTAATTAAAATATACAAAGTGTGGTTACTTACTTCTGTTGAATCTCCCCTAGGGTGGCATATTTCCTTGAGTATTTTGTGATTTTATATGGATTACTAGAGGCCCTCGGCCTGGCATACGCCCTCTCACAATCCTGGACCCTTCAGGGGTTGTCAGTGAGGTGGTTTCAACTTAATCGCCACAGGCCAGGATGAGGGACCCCACTAGTGCATCCGTGCACTGGGCCTCTAGTCTATCTGTATATATAAAATCCTAAGCAACTGTTATGACCAGATGACCAGCCGGTAGCTATGACACACACCTACCACCAGGGGACAGATGCTCAATGCAGGAGCTGCCCTCTGGTGGTCAATGTGCTCCCACAGCCAACCTCCCACAGTCCCTCCGCCCTGCTGGCCAACCAACCCCGATCGGCCCCCATCGCCAGCCAGGCCGAGGACCCCACCCATGCATGAATTCGTGCACTGGGCCTCTAGTATATATATAAAAAGGTAATATGCAAATTAGGCCAGGACGCCATAACGGGTCATGACCAGACAGGAGGAGGTTGCGCGTGCAGGTGAGGCCCTGAGTGGAGACGGAGACAGAGACAGGGTGGCCGGAGTGGACACAGACAGGGACAGGGGGGCCGGCTCATAGCTGTGCAGCTGAGCGCAGGCTGGAAGAGGGGAGGGTGGGCCAATCTGCAGCCTCCCCAGCCGATCGCAGGCCCTGAGAGGAAAGGGCAGGCCCGCCTGCAGCCTCTGTGGCCGAGTGCAGGCCCAGAGTAAAACGTTGACAGCAAGTCCTTTCAGTGTAATTGGGGCATTAGAGGCCCACAGAACGACCATTTCCTTTTCTATGAAACACATAACTCTGACACACTATTTACAATTAAATAAGTTCCATATATTTTGATATTTTACAGCCCTGGAAAGTTACATATAATGATCAGCAAAGTGAGAAGATGAAAAGAATTTTTAGGCTTTTAAAGATGTAACTAATTTCTGTCTAGAAGACAAACCAATTCAAAAAGTGATGGTTTTATTGTCCTATAGGACATGAGCCCGATTGTATCTAATTTAGCAGTTTACTTCAGGCTTTCATCTTTGGCAATCTCCTTTGAACAGCATTATCATCCTGCCAGTCCCTTCACTGAGTTAAACAGAACTTTTGCATCTGCTATTATGTATTTGAATAAGAATTATGTATTTAACAAGTGCAAAATTTTGTTTTGACACAATAAAACAAAAGATCATTTGATTCTTCCCTGGAACACAGAAAAGCACAAAACTTGAGTCATTGGTGTGGCTTAGGCTAATTTTCTAAATATTGTGAATAAAATTCATGTAGGGATCTTCACAGAGCCAAGAATTCTCTCTTTCAGGCCTACATATTCAGCATCTCTAAGGAGGAGGCCTGTTATTCTGTGTTTTGTTTTCTTTTGTTTTTTAATACTCACCAGAGGATATTTTTTCACTGCTTTTTAGAGAGAGTGGACTGGAGGGAGAGGGAGAGGGAGAAAGAAAGGGAGAAGGAGAAGGAGAGGGAGAGAGAAAGAGAAAGAGAGAAAGCCCGCTTGTGGCCGAGGGCAGGCCCTCTCCAGCAGTCCTGCCTCTGCATGTGAGCTGGAGAGGAAACACCTTTTCTTATCGCTCATTGGCTAAGCTCTCCGTATGCTACTCACAGTGTTCTTGGTAACTTGGGTAATAAGAATCCAAGAAGGTGATCTAGGGTTTTTCCACCACACTCCTGGAGGAAAAAATGAAGGTCCTCTGCTGGAGGGGCTAAGAAATATCATATCCTGCCCTAGTCAGTTTGGCTCAGCGGATAGAGCCTCGGCCTATGGACTGTCTGTGTTGATGAAAACACCTTGGCAGCTGTGGCGGCCAGCAGTGGGGCGATAAGGGTGGCGCCTTCCCCTAATCAGCCTGGTTGCCTCCCACAGAGGGAGGCCAGACTGTGGCTTAGGCCCCTCCCTGGGGAGCGGGCCTAAGCCATCAGTAGGACATCCCCTGAGGGCTCCTGGACTGTGAGAGGGGGCAGGATGGGCTGAGGGACACCCTCCCCCTCCCCAGCACACAAATTTTGTGCACTGGGCCTCTAGTATGCAAATAAGATTTTTGGTTAACCTCTTCCTGCCCTTCACCCTACCCCCTTTCCTCTGAGATTCATCAGTCTCTTCCATGTTTCCATGTCTATGGTTTCCACTCCTGCATTGAGCGTCTTCCCCCTGGTGGTCAGTACACATCATAGCTACTGACCAATTGG
>NW_006299220.1:227255-234115 GCF_000327345.1 Myotis davidii | reverse complement strand
TCTAATATTAGTACAAAAAAAAAGAGAATAAAGGGAATGTAGGAGAGATAATAGGTGAAAAGATAATGGCTAATAATTTTCTATTATTAATAAAAGTTGGCAATATATAGATATAGGAAGTAACTTGTTGTATAGCAAAGTAAGTAAAGAAAATGTTTGTGTAGGCACATCATGGCATAACTTCAGGACTCCATGAACAGCAACAAGGTTGTATAAGCAGCCAGAGCTGAACAGAGTAATAATAGTAAATGATAGACTTGTCAGCAACAACATAAATCAGGAGACTGTGTGGAACAATATCTTTAAAGAGGTGAGAGGAAATCACTATTAACCTAGAACTTTATATCCAAAAATCAAGGATGAACTAGACCCTTTTAGGCATATGGATCAGATATGTTGTCCCTACAAATAAATCTTCACCAATGGAACTTTTAAAGGATTTATAAAAAGTACAAAGAAACCCATATAAAATTTGTGATATGCCAAAAGAAATGTAGAGCGTAGAAATAAAGAAGTATACATTTAAACAATTTATATATACATTTTTCTTCATTTTAAGTTTTTAATGAAAGTTGTATCTAAGATTGTCTTACTCCTGCATCTTCTCAATTGTTTGTCCTTGTATTTGCCCTTTTCCTTTCCTACTGGGTGAGATTTGGCTTTAACTTCAAGGCTCTTTTTACGTCTCTGTCCAGCTTTAGTCTAGTGATAACCAGCTTGCTCGGGTGAATGCCCACGTGGAAAGTTGTACCATTAGCTTTCTCCTATGCACTTGGTCAATGTAGATGACATTTTTCTTCCTGTAAACCTGAACTGCTTTGCCAATTTGCTGCCCTATGTAAATGTCCCTGAACAACCTGAACTTCATCATTCTTTTGGATGGGCATGGATCGAATATTGTACTTCTGTCTCAGCTCTTTGGAAAGAGAAGACATCATCTTCCCGAGAATGTGGGAAGGTGAATTAAAATGCCTTTAATGGTTCTTGCTCCAGTCAGAAGTCACAAAGAGACTGAACTTCATTTAGACATCTTGATCCCTCTCCCTGGCTGCTGCTCAGACACCGAAAGAGTATGGGGACTTCGAGGTTGAGACCCGTTGTATCTGTGAATGGATGGCTCCAGATTACACCCACTTTCCCATCAAATCTTCGTTCTGAATACATTTATATTTTTAATTTAATTTTTTTATAAATTTAAACTATATATGTTATATTAAATGAAAATAATTTCTTATGTGTGGCATTGAAAATGAGGCAGATGGAAATAGACTGTACGTAGGGAGTTTATGATTGAGAATTATTCAGGCAGGGAGAAAAAATTAAAATTATTGATTAATCATAGAATTTCTTAAGTATATAACTTCCAAACTAATAATAAAAAGGTGGAATAACAGTAATAGTAATTATAATAACCATACAAAGTTGAAACAAAGAGGCAATAAAAGAAAGAAAAACTTAAAGAAGAATGAGTGGAAATTGCAAAGCGAGTTAATAGTAACAAGTCTAAATATATCATTAATTCCCACAACTTGGAAATGAACTTAACCCCCTATAAAAGAAATTATCAAATTTGAAAAAGAAAAAAATGTTTTGTTGTTTATGAGAAAGGCCTAAAATATAAGGACATGAAAGGTTGAAAGTAAAAAAAGAAAAAAGAAAGATATTCCCCCAAAAATATTAAGCAAAAGAACACTGGCAGAAAAATACAGACTTTGGTAAAAAAGCAATTAGGGGTAAAAGTGGTTAATACCAAATTATAAAAATTAATTTTCCAGGAAGATAAAGCAATTATAAACTTGTATATTCCTCAAAATAGTTATAGCAAAATATTTGTAGATTTATGGAAGGAAATTTAATATCATATTGGAGAATTTCAAAATACTTCACTATTATTATTTGACCAAGCAGACTAAAAAATTAATTATTGCTATTTATAAGAGCACCAATTTAAATAAAAAGGCAAAACACAATTGAAATAAAAAGCTATAAAAAGGATACAAAAGAGTAGACATACCAACATTAACAAAATCAAAGCAAATGTAGCTATATTAATACCAGGCAAAAGAGACTTTAAGAAATGAGGTATTACTAAAGACAATAAATGACATTTTATAGTAACACTTCAAGAAGAAGATATGACAATCCTAAATATGTATGTACCTAATGACACATTTTGAAAATATAAGGCAAAAGTTTACAGCCTAAAAAAAAAATTTGCAATAATAATTTTAGATTTCAATACACCCATCTCAGTAACTGATAGAATAGCAGAAAAAAAAATAGTAAATATATAAAAGATCTGGGCCACACTAGCAATGAGCTTGATTTAATTGATTTAAAGAATACTATGCACAGCCATGACAAAAATAGCTACTTTTTTTCAAGTACACGTGGAATATTTATCAAAATAGACAAGATCTAGGCCATAAAATAAGTCTCAATAAATTTCAAAAACTGAAATCATGCAGCGTATGATCTTTGACCATAATGGAATTAAATTAGAAAATAGTAGCCAGAACATTTCTATAAATACCTATGTATTTGGAAATTAAGCAACACACATTTAAATAACCAATGCATTAATGAAAAAACACAATTGAAATCAGAAAATATTTTAAACTGAATGATAATAAGATTCAACATATTTAAAACTTGTAAGATGATGCTAAAGCAGAATTTAGGGAAATATTTATAGCTCTAAATTCATATATTACACAAGACAAGAAGAATGGTTGAAGAATCAATGGTCTAAACCTCTACTTCAAGAAAATAAAACATGCACAGTAAATTTAACTGAAGAAAGGAGAAGGGTGAAAATCATAAAAATAAAAAATTTAAGGACACATTAAGCAAATATACAATAAAGAAAGTCAAGAGCCCTCTGGTAAATTATAATGAGAAAAAGAGATATACTAGATATCCTATAGAAATTAAAAAGAGACTATTAGAAAAAACTTTATTCAATTTAGATTAAATGGATAAATTTACTATAAAACACAATTTACAATTGACCCAAGAGGAAATAGAACTCTGAATAGTTCTATATGTATTAAAGATATTTAATCTATAATTAAAAAATCTCTTCACACAGAAAATTAAAGTTCTAAATGCCTTCAATTCTTCCAAACACTTTGGAAAGAAATACCAATATTACACAAACTCTTTTAGAACATAAAAAGAGGAAACAATTCCTAATTTATTAATGACACCAGCATAACTTTTATACCAAAACTTACAAAGTTATACAAGAAAAGTTATATCAAGCTATTTCACGAACAATAGTAAAAATCCTTAAAAAATATAAGCACTCAAATACAATAATATAGAGAAAGAATATTGCATCATGAGGCTTATTCTAGAATGCAAGTTGGTATTACCTTTTGAAAATCAATGTAATTTACCACAGTTACAGAATAAGGGAGAAAATCTATATGCTTATCATAATAGGTGCAGAGTAAGCATTTACTTTAATCCAAAACACACTAACGATACAAATTCTTAGCAAACTAGGACTAGAAGGAAATGCCCTTCATCTAATTAAGTATATCTACAAAAAACCTGCAACTAACATCATTTTTTGGTGAAACACTGAACAATTTTCCTCAAGGTTGGGAAGAAAATAGAGATGACCACTCCTTAATTCTAATCAACACTGCACTGGGAGTCTTAATAAGAACATAAAATATTACTATAATAAAAAAATAAAAAATATAAATTTGGAAAGAAAGGACTAAACCTGTCAGTTTACACAAAAATAGGAAGAAAAGAATTCACAAACTTTTCAAATCACAGAGTTCATTTAGTGTTTATTCTGGATATAAGATCAATATAAAAATTAATTTTTTCTATACTAATAAGAAATAGGTAGAAAATTAAGTTGAACAAAAATTATTTAAAATTGCACCAAACAAACCTATCAAACACAAGTATCTAGGATATATATTTTTAATAGGATAAAAATGTTCAAAGCCTCTATATGGAAAACTTCAAATCGAGTTCATGAATTGAAAGACTTGATACTGTTAAATTGACCATTCTCCCCCAAATGATTCTTATAATCAATTCAATCTCAATAGAAATCCCAGCATGTTTTATTAAATGTGGAAGGTGCTAACTCTGATTCTAAAATCGTATGTAGAAATACAAAATGCCAAGAATAATTAAAGCAATATTGAAGATTAGTAAGCTGGATACTTCCCATTTTTAGATATAAATACTTATGCAGTTACTAGAGGCTCAGTGCATGAAATTTGTGCATGAGTAGGGTCCCTAGTCGCCCCACCCATCCTCTGCGCCCTCACCAGGCCCCTCCCGCTGGCCCCTGGTCCCCTGTCTGCTGGAAGTCCTGCTCCCGCTGCCACCACTCCCATGCTGACAGAGCTGGCCCCGCTTGCACCTGCTGACTGCATGGAGCAATTGGAGCTGGCACCAGCAGTGGGTGTGAGTGGGGGTTGATGCCCCCATTGCCCCTCAGGAGCAGAGGGAGGTGAAGAGGCCCTCAGGGGCAATCGAGGCCAGCAGCTGCTGCTTACACCTGCTGATGGATCCGAGTGATAAGGGCCAGTGCCGGCAGTGGGTGCGAGTGGTGGCTGCTGCTCTGATCGTCCCTCAGGAGCAGGGGGAGGGGAGTGTAGAAGCCCTGAGGGGCAATCAGGGCCAGAGCCAGCAGTGGGTGCAAACCAGGCTGGGACAGGCAGCAGGTGCGAGCGTAGGGCGGGACTGTGGCAAGTGGGAGCAGAAAATTTCCCGTAACCAGCAGAGGTTCATCCCGATGACAGCCACCGGTGCCCTACCTTGGTCTGGTGCCCCCACACCTGTTCCACCATCCTGCAGCGGCCCATGCACACCATGTTCTGCACTCTGCTGCCTGCTGCTGAGGCCTGCCATGTTCTGCGTGCACCCTCTGGTGGTCAGTGCGAGTGGTTGAGCAGCCTTAGCATCTTATTAGCATATTATGCTTTGATTAGTTGTTTGGTTGTTCTGCCGTTCGGTCTATTTGAATATTACCTTTTTATTATATAGGATATTAATTAAGATAACATGACAATTGTGCAAGAATAAAAAATGGTATAGAATTTAGAGTCAAGAAACACCAGCATAATCTTAAAGCAAAGCAATCCAACATATCTATGTAACCTGATTTACTACCAAAGCACCACTCTAATTCAGTGGAGAAAGGTGGTAACTATAATAATAAAAGCATAATATGCAAATTGACTGAACAGCTGAACAGCGGGGCGACCATCTGGACAACCTTCCAGACGAAGCCAGGGCTGCAAGTCCCGAGACAACTGGGGCTGCAAAGGCCTACCTTCACATGAATTTTGTGCACCAGGCCTCTGTTTACAACAAATGGTGCTATGTCAATTGGATTTCCTTATAAGGGAAAAAACACACAAACAAAACCTTGACCCCTACATCACATCCTATCCCCAATTCAACTTGAGACAGATCATAAATCCAAATATGGAAAGGAGAAAAAAAAATAAAGTTTCTATAAGAAAATATAAGAGATTGCCTTAATGACATTGGGCTTCATAAGAGTTCTTAAATAGCACACAAATTATACAGGCAATATGGGTAAATTGGAATTAAAGTTATTAAATTAAGAACTTTTAGTGATCAAAACATGCCCTTAAGACAGTGAAAAGGCAAGCCACATAGTACAATATTTAACCAACGACTTGACTCTAGATCAGGGGTGGGCAAACTTTTTGACTCGAGGGCCACAGTGGGTTCTTAAACTGGACCGGAGGGCCGGAACAAAAGCATGGAAGGAGTGTTTGTGTGAACTAATATAAATTCAAAGTAAACATCATTACATAAAAGGGTACGGTCTTTTTTTTTTCTTATTCATTTCAAATGGGCCGATCCGGCCCACGGGCTGTAGTTTGCCCACGTCTGCTCTATATCATAGAAAGAATTCCTATACATAAAAAAAAAAAAAAGACAATTCAATTGGAAGAATAGGGAAACACTTTGACAAGGCATGTCACAAAAGAGAATATGCAAATGGTCAATGAGCATATAGAAAGATGCTCAACATTATTATTCATGAAGAATATATAAATCTGCCGAAACCGGTTTGGCTCAGTGGATAGAGCGTCGGCCTGCGGACTGAAAGGTCCCAGGGTCGATTCCATGTAAAAACTTAATAAAATATATTTTAAAAAAAGAATATATAAATCTAAACCCATAAAGATTTACAACTATGGGGGGGATGAGGACACATTTGTAATACCTTAACTAATAATAATAATAATAATAAAAGAAGTTATTGTTAAAAAAAAAGATTTACAACTATATAGAAAGCAAAAGGGTTAAATGTATAAGGATTGGCAATACCAAGCGTTGGTAAATACGTTCATAACAGGTGTATTCATAACAGCCTTAAACTGGAAACAACCCAAAGACCACCATCTTTAGAACTGGTATTCAAATGTGATACTATCCAACAACCACAAAGGAACTACTGCGATATGCATTGACAGGGATGAATCTTACAAACATAATTTTGACTGAAAGAAATTAGACACAAGAAGTACATACCATATAATTCTATTCATATACAATTTAAAAACAGGTAAAAGAAATCTGCATTGATGGGGGCCAATGGTTAGCATTGACAAGAGAGTTGAAGAGAGCATGAGTGAGCTTTCCAGGTGCTGGAGATATGCTATATTGTGATCCCGGTATTGGTTACATGTGTGTACAGATATAGAAGATTTCATCAATATATATACACTAGGGGCCCGGTGCACGAAATTCCTGCACTTGGTGTGTGTGTGTGTGTGTGTGGGGGGAGTGTCTCTCAGCCCAGCCTGCCCCCTCTCACATACTGGGAGCCCTCAGGCATTGAC
>NW_006299220.1:206037-226978 GCF_000327345.1 Myotis davidii | reverse complement strand
GGCCTGGATGAGGGGCTGATGGCTGTTTTCAGGCTGGCCACACACCCTTTAGGGTGGGCATCCCCACTGGGGTGCCTGGCCAGTCTGGGTGAGTGGCTGAGGGCCGTTTTCAGGCTGGCCAGTGACTGAAGCTCCCAGACTCTCCTTTTTTCCTTTTTTCTTTTTTATTCTGGGATTTATTTACCTTCTATAATTGAAACTTTGTTGCCATCACTGGAGCTGAGAGCCGAGCTCCAGCTCTGTGGCCACAGCCAGCTGAAAGCAGATATCTGGGGTTTGTTTAGCTTCTATAATTGAAACATTGTTTCTTTTGGGCTCAGAGCCGGGCCGCAGCAGGCGGGGAACCTTGGCTTCCTCCACCACTGGAGCAAGCAAGCCTCCTGTTCGCTTCAGCTGCGTGGCTGCCGGCCACCATCTTGGTTGGCAGTTAATTTGCATATCACCCTGATTAGCCAATGGGAAGCGTGTCTGGTCGTACGCCAATTACCATTTTTGTCTTTTATTAGATAGGATAACATCTGAATACTTTATTGAATAAAAACAACTCAGTCAAAATTAGTGACTTAAAAAATGAATAAGCATGGCATTCTTCAAAAAGAATAAGGTGAGGGGAAATAGCCCTACCAGATATCTAGACTTACTATAAAGCTATGCAATTAGGACTGTGTGGGGATAGACACTTCAGTTAGAATGGGCCAGAATACAGAGAACAGAAGTAAATCCTCACAGATACAGAAATTTCTTTGCAGATCACTGGAAAAGAATGAATTCTTCAGGAGATGGTGCTGGGACAGTTGGTATCTACCAAAAACAAAAGTGATTTTTACCTCACTTTCTACAAAAATATAAGTCCCTTACTGCCCCATGAAAGACAAAAACCTTGAAAATTTCAAGATAAAAATGTAGAAAAATAGTTATTGGTAAGGGCTGTGGAAGATTTATTAAATAAAATATAGGCACCTCTAATGGTATAAGAAAAGATAGAAAACATGACTGCACTGAAATTTAAAACTTTTCTGTTCATTGAAAGGCATCAGTGAAAAAGAAGAGACAAGCCACAGATTAGAAGAAGATATTTGCAACACATGCCGTCAACAAAACACAATATCTAGAATATATTAAAAATTCCTTCAAAGAGAAAAGGAAAGGAAAGGAACCAGCAGAAAGGTGGACAAAGATGACGAGTCATTTCACAGATGAGGCCATACTAATGAAGAAAAAAATACTAAACTTCATAAGTTTAGTCAGAGAAATACAAGTTAAGGTCACAATGAGATAAAATTTACATGTACCAGATGGGCAAAATTTGCAGTCTGAAAATACCAAGCCAAGTGTTAGCAAAAAAGTGGACAACTACTGTTAGGAATATAAAGTGTCCAGCCACTTTGGAAGACAATCTGGCAAAATCATGCACATGTGAACAACTTCTCTTTATAGCCCCACAATTTTATTTTTCAGCATGTACTCTATATAAAAATTCTTGTACATGTGCACTAAAAGAACTTTCCAAGAATGTTCATAAAAGCATTGTGCTTGTTAGCAACATACTGAAAACCTTAATGTCCACTAAAAGAAGAATGGATAAAAAATAAAATATGACATATTCACACAATAGCAGTGTGCAATAGTGAAAATAAACTAGAGTTACATGCAAAATAAATAAATAAATCCTGGGGGATAAAAGCAAGTATTAGAAAACTAAACACACTGTTTTAGTAAGCTTGTGTTAATTAATATGCAAAACTAAACAATAGATTATTCATTGATATATCTGTATATAATAACACTATTTAAAAGCAAGAGAATGGTAAATAGAAAGTCCAGGACAATAGAAGGAACATTCACGTAGGTTAATGGATAGTGGTAATACTCTTCTTATGTTTGCTTCATGATTTACATATGTGTAACTATTATTTGGTATGTATCAAATATGACATATACTGTAAATGTGATGTGATAGAATTGCTACCTGTAGGGTTAAATTTCTGCCACGAAGTACAAGGTGACTGAGGGCAGACTTTGGAGACAGACCCTGTGGCTTCTAACCCGACTTTCCCACTTACTAGCCTCTGACCTTGGGAAAGTTACTGAAGGGCCCTGTGCCTCAGTTTTCACATCTGTAAAAGGGGAACAATAAAAGAACCTATGTATTTATTGGGACAATTGTGCAGATTAAAAGCATTTCTATATGTAAAGCATTTGGAATAGTGCCTGGTATGTGGCAATCATGTGTCCACTCTCTTGTTCATCACTCTAGGGGGTCAGATACACAAACATTTTTTGTCTTCCTGTACTTATTTGCACAATGGCATAATAGGATTATTGTGAAATGATATATGCAAAGTGCCCAGCAGATATTCAGTAGCTAAAATGCAACTGGAAGATTTTGATTCAATCTCATGGATTTCCTATATTTGGTTTTGAAATTGAAGAACTAGTCACATGGTAAAGAACTAAAGATGCTAACCCTTGAGATGATTTATGTAGTAAAGCAAAGACATTCTTTTAATGTGTAGTTAGACATGGCATGTATTAGATTTCCTCTGAATACCCCTGTTGGGATTCAGTTTGAAATCCTGCTCTCATATCTTTTTAAATATTTTATGAAATAACATTATGTGATTATAATAACAATTTTGAAATTGTGAGAAAATCTCTAATCCTATCCATTCAGAAATAAGCATTTTTCTCAGTTTAATGCTGTGTCTTCTAGTGCTTTTTCCTACACTTTACAAAATGAAATTGAGATTACACCACTGTGGAAGAGTAGATGATGAAAGAAAGGAATTCTGTGCTTAAGAGAGTAATGATTATGATCTTTTGTCGAGGTAGCCATTGGATGCTAACTCACCTTTACTGACTTTGTGCCATCTTGCCTTCACAAGCAACCTGGAGGTAAGTGGACACCAGGTGCTGGCCAGGTAGTAACTCAGGAGCCTGGAAAGCCCCACCTTTTCCCATGAGTTCTTTCCCCTCCCATTGGATAGAGATGAAACCATTTTGGATCGCTTCATAGAAACACAAGGGTTCTGTTTTTTGTTTGTTTGTTTCATTTTGTTCTTAAGACAAATGTAAACTTAATTTTTATAGACCCTCAGTAACCACCAGTTGGATTTCCAGCAGCTTTTATAGTTGAACCACAGAAGTCAGAGCTCACACGGCCCTTCTGTGTAGGGTATAGCCTCTGTCAACCGTAAGTTTAATTTGTGCCATGAACAGCGAGGACACAAAGCTTGCTGAGTTTACTTCACCTGTGTTCAGTACAGCCAGCATTAGCAAACCCAATGAGTTCAGCAACATTATTCTACCAAAATCTAGGGCAGCGCTGCTGATTAAAAACATTATACACTTGCCACCTCTTAAAATGTAACTATTTTATCACCTATTCTGTCTCCTGTACATCTTAAATGGAAGACTATATATCAATTACCAATCCAATAGGTATAGGTCAACATTAAGAGGTTATCATCAACAACAGACATTTATTGACTGCCTATTGTGTGCAAGGCACTGTACTAGGCATGAGGCTACAAAGATAAAGGAGCAACAGTTCCTGCCCTCAAGGAGCTTACAATCTAATTAGACTGACAGGACACATACATAAGAAGACAGAACAACCCAAGGTAGTATGTAACATTAGAGCTCTAAGTAGAAACAAACAGGAGTGCAGCGCTTTTTATTTTATTTTTTATTTTTTGCAATTCCATGTTGGTTCAATACCCTGAGTTGGTGGGGACGAGTGAGATAGAATAGAGGGCTTACTCCTGTTCATGTTTGAATCTTATGGACACTCTACCACTGCTCTCCATTCCAAATTATCTTCTGGCACATACCAGAACCTAGGCAATTGGTTCACTTTTCCCTCCAAGGCCTTAGCATCACAGTTCTTTTTTTGAGGTGGCCTTTTGATAGGGTAACTCACTATCCTGGTTTGCCCAGGACTGTCCTGGTTTCAGTACCAGGAGTCTGTGTCTTGGTCCTCCTTTCCTCTCCTACTCCCCTGGATCTGGGAAACCAGGATGGCATTTCAAAAACCCTTGTCTTGTAGCCAGATATACTCCTCTCATCTAATATGGTCATGGCAGGACCTACCCCAAACCTGTTCCTAAGATAGGTCTCTAGTTTAAAAATCTACTGGGGAGAACTTAACAGCCCCCAAAGACTGCTGGTTTAAGAACACACTGTGGACAACAAAAAGCCTACCATGAGAGAATGATAACAACAAGACAAAGTGAGGTTCAAGAGAGAAGCAGTGAGGATGGAAGAAGTAACTAGATCAGGTATGAAATATGTAGGCGTGTTATCACCTGACAATTCAGTGAGAGAGAATGGGAACAGAGACCCTTCTCTCTGAGTAGGTCTATTGGGCAATCTCAATCATCACCCTCTTGGAAGCCAGGGTATATTTCTGAAATGAGGCCATGCCTACATGAGGGTAAATATTTGGTCTATTGTAAATGGGTACTTAAGTGTTTAAATAACATTGTCTTAGTCCTAACAGAAGTTTAGCTTTTCCTTCCACTTTACCTAGCATTCATTTAGCTTTGCAATCAAGATTTTTAATCTTTGAGGGGGGTTTTGATTTTAAAAATGAGGTTGTAGCCAGCCACTGTGACTCAGTGGTTGAGCATCAACCTATGAACCAGAAGGTCATGGTTCGATTCCCGGTAGGGGCACATACCCAGGTTGTGGGCTTGGTCTCCAGTGGGGGGATGGAGGGTGCAGGAGGCAGCCGATTAATGATTCTCTCTCATCATTGATGTTTCTCTGATGTTCTCTCCCTCTCCCTTCCTCTCTGAAGTCAAGAAAAATAATTTCAAAAAATGAGTTTATATCCTTCCATTTAAATGTAATTCAAATAATACTCTCAACAATGAAGGTTAAGATAAATAACTAAATAAATGTAATTCAAATAGATCAGTAATGGAGAGAATTTCAGAAAACAAAGGTAATCTGTCTTGAGAAGTGTTGTTTGGGATCTGATACACATATCTAGTAGTCACTAAGGACTCCACGAAACCATACACAATTTTCTCTCTTAGGTACAATACTTCATGTTTTGCTTTCACTTAATTTTTGAAGAAAAGCTCTAACTCTGAAATCTTAGGAAGTTGGTGAACCGCCCCGGTTTTACATCTAGCCCTTAGGAACACATACCAGGGTTACTGAAGGGCAGGGACTCAGTTACCAAACACCCATCAACCACAATGGAAACCACACAGCGAAGTCCCCACAGAGCACACTGAATATTCACCTCCTAATGTTCTTTTAATGTACGCTTTCTTGGGTGAATATTTACTATAGAATATTAAATGCAAGTTCCTCTTTTCATGGGCCATTTGAAGTGATTGATTTTGTTTGTGAATTCCTGTATCTTTGCTCATAATGGCTATCTATTGTAATGGCCTCTGCCAAATGTTGTTGCGTTGAAATAAGAGATGCTATGGATCGTCCAGCTGTGGCTTTGTGCTACTGGGGTCTTAGGCTAGGAGGAAGCTGATGACACAGCTGGGGAGAGAAGAAAAAGGTATGTAACATAACGAGGATGACTTAGGCTTCAAACACAATCAGATACTGAAATCACTGAGGTCTGTAAACATGGTTTTATAGTCACCTTTTATATCAGAGTTGATGCTTAATGGTGTTGAATGGTGTTAAGACTGATAGTTATGAAATAGTGGCAATATAAGAATTCAATTGCCCACAACCAGGTCCATCAGCACAATCTATCAGAATTCTAGGCATTTTCTTTAAATGCTGTAATAAAACCACTGCCTAAGTGATAATTTCTTACATTTATTTATAGCATGTTTTAAAAAATATAAACTCACACACTCACATGTCCTAGCTACACATATATTTAAAATATTTCCCAGTGAAGACAGAAATTTCAGAATTTGGTTTTGTTATTTTTTTCACTCTTTTGGGTATTTGAGAGGGAGGAGTTACAAAAAAAGATGAAGCTATCATGAGGTCTTTAAAAAACAAACAAACCCTAAAACTTGAAGATAACACAGACATTTAAGATATTATTGGATTAGTAATATATACTTCGTTGCATTTCCCATGTATGCCTTCTTAACTGTCCATAAAAGTAGTTAAAGGAGCTACTTACATCTGAACAATATAATCCCTTCAAGTGATGGTAAGGGTGGCCTGTATGTCAATTATCTAAAGTTTATACACTTTTCAAAGGTTCATAAAGTATTGTGTATTCAGAGTCCATGCTGCAGAAGAGATTGTACTGGAAAAAAATTCTCTTTACAAACTATGAGAAAATTTATAGGACACATTCCAGTATGTTTTGAACAGACATTTCAATTGTACTGGCTTTTAATAGCTCAAGCCACACCACAATAACACCAACTTCATTTTGCTATATGTATAAATATCTAGGCCGTGTTTGCATCTCAACAACCAGACTCCAGGTAATTAATAGTACCAGTTATTGCAGGGACATGGGATCTTAGTACTGATTAAGGACAGGGAAAAGAACTGGTAATGTGAGACAACTTCTTGAATCACAAGCCAGGTCATGTTCTGTAAAAACAACATCAGCCTTCATACCTGGTATTTGCTGGTGCCTTCAAACTTGGCATTAGAGAAACTAATGCCTCTTAATCCATGGGTAAAAACACACACACTGCTACATCTTTTAAAAGACTATTTTTGAACAATATTACTTGCTTAAATGAAAATCTCTCCTACCGACTGACCTTGGCTCTGAACAAAATAAATCCTTCACACTCCTCCACACCAGGGATGAATGGTGGTGAATATAATGTAAGATCTGTAGGGAGTGAATCTAAATAGTTCATAGGATAAATGCGTGATATGATAGGAAAATTCTCCTGACAGACTCACAGAAGTGCAGTCCCTTACTCTTGTGGTCAGGCAACACCATGGAAGTTCTCTCTCTTTCTTCTCTCTCTCTCTCAAAGCAGGGAGTAGATTTTAGTTACTGGGGACCAGGGGTAACCTATGTTTTTAATCACAAGAGGGAGATAGGTAGTAGGGCAATATGAAAGGCCCCTGGTACTGTGGGAGTCCCATCATTCCAAGTTCAAGGTCCTGAAATGACTCAAAGTCCCGTAGAATTTCAGGTTTGGAATGAAATGTTAAGACCTAGTACAGGGACATCATTCTGCAGAAGAGGAAACCAGGGCTTAAGTGAACTCCACAAATTATTACTAAAGGAAACTCTTTCAATTTCTCTTCTAAGTTTCTTTCTGTGTTAATGACACAGTTTTTGGTTTTCAGTTTTGTCATTTGGAGCATTTCTGCATCTTGGAAAATGTTATAGCTATTCTGGAAGGCTAAGGGTTCAGAAAAAGCAAGACAACATTGCCAAGCGAAAATTCCAACTGCACGCTGACAATGAGCCTTGTGAGCGAGCACAGCAACTCATCAACCCGATTCCAGGCCTTTCCAACCATCGTTGGGGATTCAAGCATTAGAATAAAATACCTAAATAAAGATAGGGCTAAATTACCACATAATAATCTATAAAAATACTGGCCTAGAGTACACTACAAAACTCTTCGTAAATAAATACTGGGCATTTACTTTATGAAAGTCCGTGGAGCTGTGCTCATCAGAAACACTTTCAGGCAGCTTTATACAAACCACACACACAAGGGCCAACAGATGACAAAGGTTATAGGTCAGGTCAGGATACACCTTGATAGAAAAGTGTCTTTTGACATGGTATTTCTATAAAGGAATACACCTAATAGATGCTGTTGAGCTGCTCATGTTTCAGATTTGAAGGCAATACTTAAAGAGACCCAAAATATAACCATGGCAGCATCATTGAAATAAGAGGTCTGCTTCTTTGAAAGGGAGAACACGCATCTGGAATTTTCCTGTACGCCAGTGGCGCTGTTTTGTAGTCACTTCTCATAGGCATCTGCACATGGTACTGAGGAGTGAAGACATTTCCTTCCAGTTCTCTTCCTCCTTTGTGTCTGGGGCTCAGGAAGTCCAGTGGTTTGGTGTCTGGTACAGTGGGTGCTTGGAATTTCGGTCTGACACGCTCATTCCTCAGAACACAGGTTTATTCTCAGGATGATTTATAGCAAGTGATTCTGGTTTCCAGTCTGGTTGAAAAAAGTGAATATTGAATGTCCGTGCCCAGTTCTTAAAGACTCGTTTCTCTGTGATGAAGCGGTGATGACTGCCCTTCCGCCCTCGCTCATGGGACAGGTACATTGTACATTCATCTGGTCCGAAAGGTTCATAATAGTGATAAGGGACTGAAGGGTGGTTGGGATCCCTGTAGAAGGAAGATGAAATGAGTCATTAAAGCAAAAAAAAAAAAAAAAGAGTTCCTTTGACTGACTGAGGTAAGAGTTATCTTTAATAAGCTGATAAGCACAAATCATATTTTCAAGTTAAATGAATGTCAACAAATGTTTTCATTATGATGTTTAAGCAATAAGCAAGCAGAGAGGTTTTATGTTGTGAAATAAAAACAGTGGCCATCATTACCAGACAGAGAGATTCAAACAGTACAGTAGGACGTTCGGGCTTTTGCAATTCAAAAACTATATATTATTAAGACCTTACTAGACTCCTTCTACTCTTGCACCCATACAGTCTGTTACTACAAGCATCTCTAGAGATATTTGTAAAATAAAAACAGATCATTTCCCTTCCCTATTCCAACTCCCAAATGGTCCAGAGACATTCCAATTACACTAAGAGGATGGCCTTATAGGGTGTTAGTGATCTGGCTCCTTTCCAGACACAGCCTTCTCCTAACCCACTTGACTTTGTCCCCTATGCTGCAGTCATACTGGCCTCTGGTCGTCAATCCATCCAAGCTCGTCCCGACCTTGTGGCCTTTGCCCTTGAGGGCCATCACCTGGCTGGAACATGTTCTCACCAGCTCATGCCTCTCACCTTTGAGGATGGACTCAAACGTACTCTCCTCAGAGAGGCTTTACCTGGTGCCCGCCCCGCCACGCCCTCTCATTCGGATTTATTTTCTTTACAGCATCTGTCTGAAGCTGCTGTTTCCTGGCTCATTGTCTGTTCATGAGGGCAGGTCTTTGTCTTGTTCCTAGTAGGTGCTCAATAAATAATTTTTGAATTTATGTTGTTGAAAGAAATTTATATGGAGCTAGAGCTACACAGCAAGCCTCTAAAGACAATCTCCTCTCTAGGTATGGAAGGCTGATGATCTTAATTTGATTGCTTGAAAGAGAAAGAAGACAGTAGTCACAATGCCTTCATTTTCCTCCTGTTGTCCAGAGAGATGACGATGCACTCAACTCTAGAGTCTCTAAACCCAGAAACTCCAAATCCTCAGTCCCCGCTGTGCAGCCTGATAGTCCCAACGTTTTCATGTCTATATCCGTCTCCACTTCAAACGAGAAACACTGGCTCATGTCTTCAAGGTTGTGTGTGCCCTTGCTGTAGGGTTACTAAAATATCTAAAACCAAAGAGCCCTGGTTTCAGACTGGCTTTCATTCTAGGCCAGTCTCCTCTACCCCTTCTGTCTTGAAGTCTAGGCGGTAAGGTTAGTTATGATATCCCAACAGGTAGTCTTCCTACCTTGAGCTAACCAGCATTGGGGCAGAGACTATGCTCTTTTTGTCTTCTTAGCTCTCTTCTTAAAAGGGCCAGGCAGCTCTAGCCAGTTTGGCTCAATGGATAGAGCATTGGTCTCTGGACTGAAGGGTGTCTTGGTTGAAAGCTCGATCCCTGGCCCTGGTTGGGGTGAGTGCGGAAGAAGACCAATCGATGTGTCCCCTCACGTCGATGTTTCTCTCCCTTTATCTATCTCTCCTCCTCCCTTCCACTCTCTCTAAAATCAATGGAAAAATAACCTCAGGTGATGATTTACAAAAAACAAACAAACAAAAAAGGGCCAGGCATTCCGGCAAACCACCTTTCAGCACCTAGTGTCCTGCGTCCCCTCCGGTCACCAAGATGCTCATCCTGTTAGACACCTATTCATTTTCTTTGGAGGAGATCAATACACAAATGGCTTTTAGAGTAGCAACTCTACTGGAGTCAGGAATTGAAGTATTTTATCAAGAGGGGTGTTCGGTGTGTGGCTCTGACAACAATAAACCTTTGAGCTGCCTCTCCTCGGAGGTTAAAGTTCTTCCAGGAAGAGAGATTTATTTTGGTCATGGAACATTTGAACATTCCTCATCCTGGGTTGGATGCTGTGCTGAATGAGTACTTTGCATCTCTATTATGCCTGTCTCAGAAGTATCTATATGTTGTGCAGTGAAACATCAGCAATGGTCCTGTCCAGTTATGACAGATGTCACTTATTTACTTACCCTAGAAATTGGAGTCTCCTTAAATAGAAGATGTGTTCGATATAGAAAATGCATGCTAGGAAAAAAGTTGGAACTACCACTATGAAAAAAAAGAAAAGAAATAGAATCTTGTGAGACAAGTGTCCCTAAATTCCCATGGCATAATTTGGGGAACCATGCCAAGTTCATGCTGCCGTGGTCTACCTGGGGTTAAGCTTCTAATCCAGTGAAGATCAGGCTTTAAGTCTGATTCCTCTAAGTTTGGGACATATTCTTGGCATCAATCTGACTGAAGAAACAATTAGATTTCTAAAAATAACCATGAGATTGATTTGGCACCTGGAATAGAGGGAAATTGGAAACCAGTTGAAGGATCCTGGAGGATCAATTTCCTCATTCAGGATGACCATCGCTTTGAATGGAACCCTATCTGGCTCTATATTGATTACCTAAAGGAAGAATTAAATTTACATATTTGGTAAATTTAACTCTTGATTTCAAAGGTGTCCAAAGCAGCGGGGGTTGTTTGCATCCACTACGACTCTGTCCAAATGGCAGACACGTGCTTTGTGGGCCTGAGGAGGCAGAGCCGCAGCCCAGCTGTAATCCACCTTTCCATTCAGAAGGCCCTTTGCAGTTCAAGGTCAAACCTGACTTTCTAAAGGCTGCCGTGGCTTTTTCCTCCTTCACCTGATCCCGGTGGAAGCAACAATAAATATCAGCAGAAATGCCACACCAGGAGGCCACAGTTGTAAAGGGAAGGTCTGTCCCTAAGTCCCTGTTTGGGGACAGGGGACCTGAAGGAGTCAAGGTGGGTGTGAGGCAGGGGCGGTAGCTAATCACAGAGCCGGTTACCTAAGCGGCTGCAGCCTGTCATCAGTACTCCAGGGCCAGAGCGGGAGCTAGTCCTGCAGAATAATGTGAGGAGGAAATTTTTTTTCCTTTATGAAGAAAGGAGGTGGGGAGAGTGAGAGAACTCACATTTAGTGCACATGGGGAGCTTTAAAGGAATACCGTTGTCTGTGTTCCACCTCCATAGATTCGGATTTAATTGACTTGGAGAGGGTCCCAGGCATGGGTGTTTAAAAAAAATGCCTTAGGTTTCAGTATCAAAATAAATAATGACAGTACACATTATAAAACCCATAAAATAAAATAAATATCCAGGAGTCCATGATGATCTTAATAAACAACTGAGTAATTAAATAAATGAGGGAGATGAAATGGCATTTCCTTAGAGAAGAATTCCAATGAACAAATCTAGAAAGAATGGGGGAATAGAAATCACCATTAAAAGAGCATAGTAATTATTTCAGGCAAGATGCACCAATGAATAGAACATTAGTGGGGATATAGATAGGAGAATTGGGTTATTTGCGTATAGTATCTTTCCCCAAGCTACTTATTAATGACAAAGGGGAAAATAGTAACTTTTCAATGAGTAAACTCAGCAGACACCACTTCAACCAAATGATAAGGGTTAACATGGCCAGCAATAAGACATTTTGACACCATGGACCTCTTGATATGAGATGCTAAGGGCTTATCTCTTCTGTGATAGCCTTCCCAGTAATGTGTTACCTCAATATAATCACAGAAATACAAAGCGAGGGACATTCTACAGTAATGACCAGAATTCTTCAAAAACATCAAGGTCGTGAAAGATAAGGGAAGACTGAGGTCACAGATGGGAGGAGACTGAGGGCACATGACAAGGAAATGCAAAGGCATCCTGGGTGGGGTCTTCCAAGGGCTAAAGGGCATCAGTAAGAAAACTGCGGAAGTCTGAGTAAAGTCTAGCTTAGTTAGGAGTATTACACTGGTGTTAATTTCGTAGTTTTGATATTTGGACCTTAATTATGCAAAATATTAATGTTAGGGGAAGCTGGCTGAAGGGTATACCAGAACTCTCTATGTTATTTTTGCAAGTTTTTCTATAAGTCTAAAACTTGGTGATCAAAACATAAAATTAAAAAGATATAATAATGTTACAAAGCTCCTTAGGGGATTCTTCTATGCAGCCAGGTTTGAGATGGCTGATTTGATTAAATACCTGCTAAGGACGTGGTGCTTAAGTTACATTACCGCATTTACTCCTCCACCCATCTAAGGTAAGTACACCTGCTACATTTGATAGGCGAGTGTCTGGCACCCAGATAGAATCCAGTGCCTGGCTTTAAGCACATAGCTTCATTCACGGGCCACCCAAGGTGCCAGACTTGACACTTTCAACCCCAAAACCAGTGCTCAGCCCTCTACATAGACCAATTTATCTACTCCTCACTGCACCCCAGTGAGAAAGGTACTGTCATTATTGCTATTTTACAGATGAGGAAACTCATGCAGAGAGAAATTGGAGAACTTTCAGGGCCCAATTTTGGACCAAAGTTGTCCTCTTAAGAGTGAGGCTTTGTGTCTTGGAAAAACTCCTGTCTCACCACATGGGTTTCTGTACGAATGGCACCCCAGGTTCCCACTGGGGTTGGCAACACATGGCTGGGAACAACTTTGTCCTTGTGCATTTTCCCAAGCACCTACCCACAGAGGCGCCCCGAGCTTCGTGCAGCTGGTCAGGGTGTGAAACAGAGGTCTCATGCTCATGAACAATCCTGCCCACTATTGTTAATGGCTGCGGGAGTTTGTCATGTTCCATTTTTCAACCTTCTAAAGCTAAGCTGTACAACTGGAAAGAAACCTATAACATTAACAAGCAAGGAAGGATAATTGCATTTCCGGATATGATCTAGGTTAGCTCTGCTCTCTGGGTTTGCGGCTGGATTATCTATAAGGAAAGAATGATGCCTTTGCTTCTCTCCAGACGCTCTCTCTAAACACTCTTCTATTCTTGGCGTGATACTTGGCATACTAGGTAGTCAGAAAATGTTTGAGGAAGGGAGTGAAATCAATAACTGTCAAGTGTCTGCGTTGTTCTGAAATTGGCTTGCAGGGGGGCCTTTGGGAACACTGTGTAGCATTCAGAAGAAAATGTTCCTGAAACAAGCCTTCCCAAACATCTGCCTCAGGCCGATGAGACCCACTGAGCCACCTTTATTCTGCTGCCCGATTCCTTGTCTTCGGAACTTCTTTTGGAAGCTAAACTGCTGCACACCTTAGAAGTTGGCGGAATAACACTTGTGTATTTGGGGCACACTGAGCAGCAAGAGATTGCAGCTGTTTACCCATCTTCGGGCAAAGAGCCAATGTGAGGCACCTGAACTTACCCCCCCTAAACCCAGGAAGCTCAGGTGCCATAACATCTCACAATATATCAGGGGTGCTGTACTCACAGGAGAGAGAAGGCAATGAAAACCCCTGGGGACTGGTAAGACATGGTCGAATTATGGCAAAGAAAGAAGAAACAATAATCATCTAGGAAGAAAGACAATATATTTAAAGACTAGGTCATAGAATGGGAACCACACAGGTGCATGACCACTTCCTCCCCGTCCTCCATAAGCATCTGATCCACGTGTGCACTGTGGCCATGTAGGAACTTTCTCTGTGATGCTGGCAGCTGTATTCATGTTCACAAGCTAATAATTCTAGAAGAATCAACTCTCTGGTACTCACTATGCCTTTGAGATGTCCTTCACATTAGAGATGAGATATTAATTTAGTTCCATGACAGTGATCACTCTGAGTCATTACTCCTCTAATTAAGACTGAAGAAATAATGGGTGGCTGAGAGTTGTTAACTTGGTAATGGGTTAAGTATGACCAGAAATAAGATTATTAGAAAGAATTTAAGTGCTTGGCCCATTCTTATTGCCAATAATTTACAATGGAAAACAAGATGAAAAATACTCGGTTTAGAAAGCAATGATAACAAATCTTTTCACTGCAATTCATAGTTTACCGAGGGAGAGTGGATTGGCTTCCTGTGTGGGTGTGGCATGACTTCAGGGTCCACTGTCCACACAATAGTGTGTTTTGATGCTGTCTAGGATGCAGCATGGGATGGATTCTCTCCAGCTTTCTGACCCCGGACGAGCCTGGAGTCTGGTGATGGAGGGCAGGATAGACATTGATGCCTGACGCCTGAGCCCCTGTTGGAGGACCCAGTGCCAGCTCTGGTTGAGAATGAAACAGGAGGCCACCAGTGACTTCTGAGGACCCTCACAATCTGAATTTGCTATTTGCGATTACACTTCTTGTTCACCTGACACTGTTGGTCTTGAGATAAGTTTAGAATCGGTCTGTTAAACACTGTCAAGGAAAGGGAGGTTTTAAAATTTATCTATTAAGCCAACTCATATTAAAATACACAGCAAGTGCAAGACACAATGACAACTACTAAAGCTACACATGCGGACATGACCCCTCCTCTTAAGGATCCTGCGGGCAAATGAAGGAGATGGAAAACCAACCAATGAGGTTGGGCGGGGGAAGGAGGCACAGGTGGGGTCTGACTCAGCAAGGAGGTCAGAGGAAGAGGGAGGGCCTGCTGCATCTGACACAATGAGTCCTGCAGACCTGAGTTGAAATCCTAGCTCTGCACTGGCCAGCTGGTTCACGTCTTTTAGCTTCCTATATAAAATGCTGATACTAACAAAGTTTACCTCATGGGATTATCATAAAGGTTAAGTGAATTGGCACATGGATTCATATTAAGTGTAGGAGAGGGGCATGTGGTATGTACAGAAAAAAAGTATCAGCCATTAATATTCTTAGAAAAGAACCAGCAGTAATCTGGAGAAAGGGGTGGATATTCCAAGCTAAGGGCAAAGGGACTGGTATAGCACGTTTTTCAGTGTGGCTAAAATACGTCTGCATAAGCAGAGATGATGAGACTAAAGTGGACACAAAAGCCAGGTCCTGAAGGGCTTGTGTGCTAAGCTAGGGAGTCACAAATCTCACTGTCACTTAAACTCTGTCATTTAAACTCTGTTCTAAAAGCTTTGGGGGAGGAGAGGGGAGTCCAAGGATTTTAAGTGACAGTCAGATTTATGACACCCAGGTGACTGAAGGCAGAGACCCTGTGTCATTCATCGTCAATTAAGTCCACAGTGCCTAGTACACATTAGCTGAATGAATGCAAGTGTCTTCATCTCTCTGATTAATTTAGTAAATGACTTCTTTTGAGGTGACTAATCCTGCCTTAAGTTCCAAAAAGTTAATTAAAAAAAAAAAAAGAACAGTTGGCTCTGTCTTTGCTGAAATCTAGCCCCATGTGGCTAACTCTTCATTCCAGTGAGAAACTGGGCACTTGAAGGAGGCAGTGGAACGGGATGGACAGCCTGTGATGTCCCATGAGCAGGTGGAGGCCACATGAGGACAGTTCTCTATAGTGAAGAGAAATGGGACCCAGCTCACAGAGGAGGCCATGCCGGTCCTTCCCTTCCAGCAGCCAGGCCTCCGCACCACTGAGCACCATTCGTTAGTGCTCTCTGGACATCTCCTTAGACGTGCTAATAGGTTAGTGAGTCCCTTTGCCTGGTAAGTGAATGCAGCTTAACATACACCGGGGCTGTGCCAAGCACTCCTCACCTCTTAGCTCTTAGAACTATTATGCAAACCCTTGAGGTAAGTACTACTGTCATCGCCATCTTACAGACATGGAAGCACAGGCTTCTGAGACAGTCATTAAGTAACTCGCCCAAGGTCACTAAGGCTCAGTGAGGTCAGAGTGTTCTTTTTTGAAATTTATCTTTATTGTTAAAAGTATTACAGATGTCCTCTTTTTAATGTTGTTGCTGTTTTTCTTCCCATTGACCCCCTCCTCTCCGCACCTGGCACACCCTAGCCTTCGCCACACTATTGTTTGTGTCCATGGGCTCTGCATCTATGCATATATGTCCCCCGGTTAACCTCTCCTCCCTGACCCCCTCACCTCAACCTTCCCTCTGAAATTCATCAGTCTATTCCACAAATTGCTTTCTCAAAGGCAACAATTTCTGAGAGGCAGAAATGGTTACTTTCACCCACATCAGCGCCTTTCACGGCAGCACTAAAGAGCGAGGACAGGACCTCTCACTCACATAATACTTAGGGAGCATCGCTATCGGCCAGAACAGCAACTATCCGCTGTGCTTGCACTAGCGCTCCAGCCGCGAGGCAAACACACAGTCTCTGCCTATGAGGAGTGTACGCTCTTTTATTTATTTATTTATTTATTTATTTATTTATTTTTATTATTTTTAAATATATATGTTTATTGATTTCAGAGAGGAAGGGAGAGGGAGAGAGAGAGAGAAACATCAGTGATGAAAGAGAATCATTAGGCCGACGCTCTATCCACTGAGCCAAACTGGCAGGGAGGGGAGTGTACATTCTCTCTAGCCTAGCCCTCATCTCTAGGGGACACCCAGCACAATTTTCCACTTGCTATGACAGGGCACAGGGATCCGTTGGACAAGGGTTTCCCCCACCCCCAATATGTTTTTATTGATTTTTAGAGAGAGAGGAAGGGAAAGGGATAATGAGAGAGAAACATTGGTGAGAGAGAGAAATATCGATTGGCTGCCCCCTGCACACCCCCTACTGGGGACTGAGCTCACAACCCAGGCATGTGCCCTGACCAGGAATTGAACTGGTGACCTCTTGGTGCAAGCGTTGATGATCAACCACGGAGACACTGGCCAGGCTGGAAGAGTGCTTCCTGAAAGCATCTTGGGAGAATAACTACCGGGACAGATGGAGGCTGAGTGACAGAAACGCAGAGCTCTGGCAGCCTGTGGAGCATGGACAATATCTGACTTCCTTGCTGGTATCATTCCATAAATTGTTGGCATCTATGTAAAGAAGTCTTAATGAATCAACTCTAAGAGAAATGACAGGCTAACTTGCCTTTCATTTGTTTTTCCATAATAAATGGAATATTTCTTTGAACACTCTCAGTCATTAACATTTCAATTTATTCATGCGTTTTTTCTGTGGTTCCTACTGGCAAAATTACATAATTATATCTGCCATAGAACCATGGACTTTGACAGCTCTCTGCATGCCCATAAGGACTGCTCCCACTGTCTTTGTTAGCTTGTTGGTTTGAGGAGACAGTTTGCTTTCTTACACCATCCTACCTACTTTTTGCACATAGATAGTTAAACAGGGAAACAAGGCCAGTGAATTAAGTGATGAGGAACTGCGTGGGAATCCAAGCTAACTTTTGTCATGTACTAGCCCCTGATCCAAGCACTTTATGTGTATTAACTTATTTAATCCACCTGCAATCCTATGGGGTAGAGTCTATTATTACCAACACCTCCCCTCTTAATGTGAGGAAGCTGAGACACTGAAAGACTGAGCAATATGCTCAAGGTCACGCTAGGTTAGTAAGTGGCCAGGCCGGGCTCCGGACCCTACACTCTTCCTCACTACATTATTCACCCTCAGGGACGAGTGAGTCCAGGCTCATAACAAAGGCCTGCTCTGTCCACACGTTTTGTTCTCTGCCATGACCTGACCCTTACATATAAATGACGACTGTTGCTGTTGGGTTTTTGGGTTCAAAAGTGTGGGGAAAAAGTGGTCAAGCATGACTAAATACCCTTTTCTTATTCTTGCCTCAAACCTCCAAATTGTATATTTTGTGTAAAGGCCATGGCCTTCTGAGAAGTTGTTAGGTGTCATACATGTGGAACAAGCATACATTTTACTGAACAACTTTAAAACATTCCTCACCCCAGGTTTTAGCATTTGAAGATCAGCATTGTCCATGTGCTGCCATCAGGCATTCCTAAATTCAAGGGCACTTTCTGAATTTATAGGCATAACAACTTTAAATTACAGATGAGTTTTCAGTCGAGCTTACGCAAATCAGCGCATCTGTTAGGAAAGCAAATTCTGCCTGGGCACCTGCAAGGCAGTAACTTATGGTAGCAACAGAGATGTGTGTATGTTCCCGTTAAAGTAATACATCAAAATAATTATGCCTGTGCTCTGGCCTTAGAAGCAAAAACCGAGGTGACTCAGTGGTGAGGGAAGGAGGCTCAAAGGAATCTTTTAATTTTAGAAAACAGGCATTGCCGTCAAAGAAATTGCCCTCTTTAATTCATTAAAAATTACCACAGTCCTTTCAAATGAGAATCAAACTAATATTTCTTAATGCTTGCTCATCGTGAATATTATGCCAATTACTGCATTACTTTGGGTTGATAAATATTCAGAGGATAAATGAAGCCCACAAGATGGATTAATTCTCCAGCAGTACAAACAAAAACTTTCAATATTTTATATCACATCATTAAATGCTGTTTGTTTTTCTAGAACCAGCACATGGGACATGTTAATTAATTGCTTCAAGAAGACAGGCATGTTTTGTGGTTGACATTTGGAATCAGATGTTTATAAACCCCGCACGACACTGCTGGTGAATTACACTTGCTGGATCAATCCTACCTGCAGAAGTCCGGGGGCACCATGCCATACACATTGATCCTGTCGCAGAGCTCCAGTGCGATGGTCATTGTGAACCAGCCAGTGCTGAGCCAGGTGTTGGAGATCTTCCTGGAAGCAACAGCAGTTCAGTCTGCAGACTGGTAAGATAATCATTAGACCCACCACCATCTTAGACCCTTACTGGAGTAAAGCTGAGAACACACACACACACCGTCTCTCCGTTTGGTAAGTAACTGGACCTTTTTACTCAAGAGATAGCTCCACCAACACCACCATGTTCCACGGTACAATCATAAATGACGATGAGCCATCATGGTAGACTTGTGACACTAAAGGATGCTCAAGGGACTTCCTCATCATCAAAGATGATGGTCATTGTTTCAGTGCTCAAGTGCATATTGCCACAACTCAATTTCCTGTCAGATGATAACCCCCTGTGTCAACTCTTTATTAACTAGAATAATTGACGAACCAGAAGTATTCCTTGTTCATCAAGCGGTGTGGATAATAAAGAGCTCATTATATCCGATTAAACGTACATGTGTCTATTAATTGATTGTTCTTTCAAACAATCTAGTTCAGCAGTTCTCAACCTGGGGGTCGAACGACCCTTGTCCCCAAGGTCAGACTGCCTGACTCTGCCCAACCCCAGCCCACATGTGATGTGGACAACAGGACTGCAGAAAAGCTTTTCTACTTGCACTGTGTGCCAACCTTCTTTCAGAAGGAAGGGTTTTTGTTAAGCAGGTTGCATTATTTCCATTTCACATGAAGAACAAAAAAAGGGCATTTTAAAAAGTCCTTTCCTTTGTCAAATACTTGACAGGAATGAGTGATTTAGTCATTCTCGAATTCATGGCTTCAACGTTCTGGTGCTTAATGCCTTTACTCATTTTTGTTTTCCGTTCCATTGTATCCTGACCCATTAATAGCCCAGGAAATACATTGAAAAGCTCGTAGGGATGAGGACACCGTGAGTTTGTATCTTACCACCTTCTGTCACCTACCCGCTGAACGACCTGAGGCAAGATTATTGCAATCAACCTGTGGGTCGCAACCCCTTTGGGGGTGGAATGACTCTTTCACAAGGGTCGCCTAAGACCATCGGGAAACACATATTTTCAATGGTCTTAGGAACCGAGACACCGCTCCTCTATCTGTCTCCAGACGGGTCCGCCCACATGCAGATACGCCCACATACGAGTACCCAGCATATTAAAAGGTCGCGGCATTAGGAAAGTTGAGAACCACTGTTCTAGAGCCTCTAACTTATGTGTGTATTAACAATCCTGCGTCTTCTCACCAGGGATATTTCATCAGACCTTTGGGAATGAAGGAGGTGAGACAGAGCAGAAATGACTAAACTGGAAGGGAGAAGGAAAGGAAGTTCCTTGCCTCAAATTAGAGCCTGTCTTCACCTACGTGGCTGTGACAATGGGATGGATGGCCAGGTGTTCTAGGCTCAAACAGGTGGAGTGAATAGCTGGGAGGAGCAGAGCCCAGATCTGGAAAGCCTACCCATGTCTCTATGCTTTCAGAGTTGTCCGAAACATCATGAGGGTATTTCCAAATGGCAGAAGATCCCCTGTGATTTTGGCTTTCTTTTGTGTGTTGTAGTAGTGATCACAAGCTACAGCCTGAAATACAGGAGAATATGGCTTACAGAGAAAGGTTTTGTGGGTAAAAATGGGAAGAATACCAAGTGGAAGACTAAAGCAACTAAAGTAAAGAATTGTTTAAAGTGCCACTTAAAATTCCCCAGACTTTCTAAATAATAGCCTTTTGGGATCACATGCTATAGAAATGCAACTGCTTTGTGCTGTCTTTCTTTCAAAGCTTTGAATTCTTTTTTCCAACAAAGGAATAGCTACTGTTTTTACATTTAATCAGCTGTAATGAAGGAATATGAAGAGCTGTCATGTGCTTATTAGGGAAAATTATCAGATATTCTTTTATATGATGAAGTAACACACTGAGCCGATAATTCCATAGTGCACACTAAATTACAATTAAAGGCCTTTCTGCTCCACCAGAATCTCATTTATAATCTCTATGGAAATATTCTTCCTGCAGTTATTTCATTTATGCTTCCTTTATTTAATTACTATAATATTGGTTCTGAATCATATTTTCCTAATGTACCCTTATTCAATTATAAAGTTATTTTCAAGTACAGTTACTTTCTAATGTTAAAGAATACCACTTGGCCAACTATCTCATTTGTCATGCTTCTTAATTGCAGATTGTTCCTGAGTCATTTTTTTCTTCACTTTGAAGTAGGGTGAAACTTCTATAAATCAAAATCTATTGAATTATTATATTTCTG
>NW_006299220.1:201235-205946 GCF_000327345.1 Myotis davidii | reverse complement strand
CTCAGTGTGCCTTTCCTTCCTTCTAGTTGTAGAGTTTTAATTACTCCAGGCTTCCTGTGGTTCTGGATGAAGTCCGTGTTGTTTCTCTGAGGTATTAATCAATTGTTGTGAACAGTTACTTTCTAATGTTAAAGAATACCACTTGGCCAACTATCTCATTTGTCATGCTTCTTAATTGCAGATTGTTCCTGAGTCATTTTTTTCTTCACTTTGAAGTAGGGTGAAACTTCTATAAATCAAAATCTATTGAATTATTCTATTTCTTTAAAATATTAGCCTGAAGTGAATGTCCTATCATGAGATGGACACAATTAGATATGCCATACTTTGTGTATCTTTGATACATGCTACATTTTTGTTGGGTTTCAAGAAAAGCTCATATAGAGGAAATACTGTGGGACCCTAAATGTTTTGTGTGTTAGTTTACAGTAGTTTTGTTCTGAAGGGCTGTTTTGGACTTGGTTATTTTAGCTTGGAGTAAGTTGCAGGTTAAGAATATAGACACATGAGAATATTGAATCAATACAATATTATTTTCTTTAAGATCGTTTCCTAAAGGTAAGAGGCACAGAGATTCTAGAAGTTGCAATGTACTTAGGCATCATGCAAATCATATGTGCGATTCTCCTGAACATGGACTATGGAGCCTCAAACATGAATATCTGCATATGAGGGGCGCAGAAGCCAATCCAAAAGTTTGGTTTCCTCCTTCCAGCTGGACACACTTGGGAGACAGACCAATTGAGCAACAGGCTCCACTGGCCAGAATTTGATGAATTCAGTGAGTGAGATACGTCTTGATGTGAAATTATTTCCTAAAGACCCAAGTGAAGGGTAGAATGACTAGTCTCCAAATTTACAACCTAAAATGATTTCTTAAGAAGATCCCTAGCAATGGTTAATTATCCTAAATAGCAAACACTGCAGCAGTGTTTTAGGAATATTTAAAATCAGCCAACAACCATTAAACTAAAAAGAGAGACATGCTTTCTATTGAAAAGATTGTTTCTACTTCTTTTGAGTTTTCTAACCAGTCAAAAATTAAACTATAAATAACTCCCCTCATTATTCTTCCCTTATAAAATGCTCTCTTGATTAAATAACTCATTTAAATGAGTGACATTCTCTTTTATTTGTGGTATTTAAAGGGCAATAAGTGACTGGATTTCATGGCAGCTTGTGATGATGACCTATGTGACCTGCTGGTTGGGCTGACCAGGAAAGGAGGCCACAGTGCCAACAGCCAGCTCCCCTTCTGCTCTTTCAATCAGATGCCACACCCACTCCTGCCTAGACCAGCTCACAATGGTTAAAATGTTTCCAGGATTTAAGAAGAAAGCTCTGCCTGGTCAGTGTGTTTCAGTGGTTGAGCATCGACCTATGAACCAGGAGGTCACGGTTCAATTCCTGGTCAGGGTGTATGCCCGGGTTGAGGCTTGGTCCCCAGTGTGGGGTGTGCAGGAGGCAGCCAATCAATGATTCTCTCTCATCATTGATGTTTTTATCTCTCTCTCCCTCTCCTTTCTTCTCTGAAATCAATAAAAATATATTAAAAATAAATAAAAAGAAAGCTCTTCCAGGCAAAGAATTTGGGAACAACTGGTTTTGTTCTCCAAAAATGAGCTGCCTAAACTAGCCAAATAGTGGATTTAGTACTTTATATTCTTTATTTATCACATCTCTTTAGTTTTAAGATATGAGATTGAGTCAGCAGCAATTATAAGGGAGGGAGTAAATTACATGATTAAATGTATGTTAATTATAAAAGTACATGCTTGGAATTAAGGAAACAAGGGAAATTAATTATTAGACCAGTCCTTTGAGGCCTAGTCCCTATGTTCATTTCACATGTGAAGTCACTGAAAGACTAGCTAACATGTCTAAGGACACACAACTAATGAGGGGGTTGGGTCAGCTGTGTATTTGAAATACAACGCACTGCTGCTTCTGATACCTAGCTGCTCTTTCTTTTTTTAAATCTAGATTTTGCTAGCTCATGAGCCTGCATGTCTGCCTCATCTCTGGCCTCCCCCGCAGCTTTAGGGAACTTTTCTCGAATTAAGGGTAAAGGTCAGAGTTAGGATTAGGGTTCTTCCAACTCTGACGCCTGTGCCCATAAGGAGGTTTCTCTCTTCCCTTCCCAGGTTCTTCTTTTCCTGGATAAATAATTATTGGCTTAGTTCTCAGCTTAAATACACCTTTCTGAGAAAGCCTTTCCCTCATTCCTCATCTCTTAGACCAGTGCTTTTCAAAACATTTTAACCTACAGTGAGAAATACGTGTTACCTCGTGATTGAGCATATATACATACGTGTGTATGCATGTGTGGTTTTCATTTCATTTCATTTTTTGAAGTGTGCATTCAGTGGTTTTTAGTATATTCAGAAGGTTGTGCAATCATCACCACTATCTAATCCTAGAACATTTTTGTCATTTCATAAAGAACCTTCTACATATGTCTAAAACCAAAAACAAATAATATTTAATGAAGCAATATTTTGGGAGATGAAGGCTAATAGTGTCTGTTCTAAATCATTCTTTCCATTACATAAAAAAAAAAAAATAAAAATCCTGCCGTGACTCACTACGCTGACTTCATGTCCCATACTGAGTTGTAACTAACAATTGGAAAAGCTTTCCCTAGACTAGGGCAGGCATCCTGTCCTGCTCGTCAGAGCACCACCTTCTTCCCCTCGCTGACGCCCAGTACACTGGCCACTTCTCCGTGCATGTTCGCCCACCCTGTAAGCTTTATATTCCAGGAAGGAAGGGTCTAGTAGATCTATCTCGGTTTTTACTCCATCTCTGGTGCCTGGTGCAGGGAAATAATAGGTATTCAATAAATATCAGCCGACTGAATAAATGCTTGCATTAGAAAAGAAAAAACCAACCCACATGTTTCTTTTTGGTCAGTGTTCACACAAATGAAATGAAATGCAGTGAAGCTATTATCTCACGCTTGTTACCAGTGTAAGCCAGCAGCTGGGTGGCCTCTTCCGCACAAACACGGACTTGGCCCAGACTTATCCATACAGCTGTCTCATTTCTTCATTTCACTTTGCCTTACACATTCAGCTTGAGCAGCCCAGTTTCCAGGAGGACCTGCAGATGAGCTCTGTCAATGGCACGAGCAGGGGGGCCACAGTAGTTGCTTGAGGTGAACCAGCCCGCGCCAACATTTCCTTCCCCTCCCCCGTGCCCCTGCAGGGACCCCCAACCCCGCCCTCTGTACCTGTCTTTGCCAGTCTCCCGCTTGAAGAGCTCATCGAACTGCAGCATCTTGTGGCGCGTGATCATGAAGGCCTTCAGCCGGGGCAGCACCTGGCTCAGCAGGTGCAGGTTGTTGTACACCTGGCCCTTGCCGTCGCGCCGCATGTAGCTGCTGGGGCCCCAGAAGATGAACACCGTGCCCTGGCTCACGTTGAGCAGGTCGTGGCGGTTGCGGAGGATCCTCTGGATGCTGGAATGGGCGATGACCCTCAGGCTGGTGCGATTGCCCACGTCGCGCCCGTAGCCGCGCGTGGGGGCGTCATTCATGCGGATGACGCACTCGGTCTGGTCGATCTGCGGGCCTTGCTGGCTGCGCAGCAGATGTCCCGAGCTTGTCACCAGGGCACAGTCCCTGCAGTGCATCTTCAGGGGCTGAAAGGCACGGGGAGAAGGACACCATTAGCGGCAATTATAGGAAAAAAGCTCAGAACAGTACCTGGCATCCAGAGACCATCCAAAAATATATTAGCCAAAGCAACCACTCTCTCCTTTGTGCTGAGCCTGGCTGTGCTCTACAGAGTCCCTTTTACTAGTACTTTAGCACAGCCCCTTCCTCATCCTGTTATACTTACTGCACACCTCTACAGACCCGCTGTCCCTCACGAAGGTATGAACTTGGAGGGATTCTGCTTTTCCTGTCTATTTGCGTTCTTATTGCCCAGCATAGTTCCTGTCACCTAAGAAGAATTAGACGTCAAGTGAATGATAAATGTGCATTAGAGATTCTGCCATGTGTCAATTATCAATCCAAAGTGATTAGTACTGACTTACTGAGTGCCTGCAATGTGCTCTATTTGGGCTGATCGTCCCAATAGCAGCTACAACTTAGGAATGATCCAGGTCCTATGGTAAGGATCAGGCTCAACCCCCTGCAATTGCTACTTGGGCTGATCGTCCCAATAGCAGCTACAACTTATGAATGATCACTGTACCAGGTCCTATGGTAAGGATTAGGCTTAACCCCCTGCAATTGCTATTTTTACAGGTCAAACAGTGGTTATTCCAAATGGCTCAATCTAATACTGTATTTTAATGATATCAAGGTAACATGGGGACATTAACTATCCTCAGTTAAAGATGAAAAAAAACGGAGACTTGTGATGAGTGGTTTGCCAAAGTCCCGCGGCTAATAGGTGGTGAAGACCAGGCTGGACCCATCCTGTGAGCCCCTGGCAGTGAGGTGGCTGACCTCAGGTGCTCTGGTTCTGAAGACAGAACTATGGCTCAGGAAACTCCCAGGGTAAAGGCAAGTCTAACTCTATGCTGCACTAAATGGGATCCAATGTCCTGAGACTGTACAGGGAGTCAGTGTATCCTGTTCAAAGCTAACAGGGAAGAAGGGCTGAGGCCCCCACGGGAAAATTGAACGATGCAACTTTCCTTCCAAACCTTCTTGATTGTCATGTTCTTGTGCACGCACTGGCCTTGGCCTCAGGCACTA
>NW_006299220.1:193950-200815 GCF_000327345.1 Myotis davidii | reverse complement strand
AGAGAAAGAGAGCTAGCACTGACCCCGGGCTCCAGGCTTTGCTAATTTTTGGAATATTAGTTCTAGATCTGTGAGATATGCTACTGGTATTTTAATAGGAATTACATTGAATCTATAGATTTCTCTGGGTAGTATGGGTATTTTAATAATGTTAATTCTTCCTATCCAAGAACACAGTACATGCTTCTGCTTGTTTGTATCTTTCTCAATTTCTTTCTTCAGTTTCCTATGTTTTTTTGTTTGTTTGTTTGTTTTTTTACCACCGGTCTTTTACCTCCTTAGTAAATTATTCCTAGATACATTATTTATATTTGCAAAGATAAATGGGATTGTTTTCTTAATTTCTCTTTCTAATAGTTCATTATTGGCGTATTAAAATGCCATTGATTTCTGCATATTAATTTTGTATCCTGCTATTTTACCAAATTCATTTAGCAGTCCTAGTTGTTTTTTGGTGGAGTCCTGAGGATTTACTATATACAGTATTATGCCATGTGCAAATAATGACAGTTTTACTATTTCCTTTCTAATTTGGATGCATTTTTTTTCTTCTTGTCTGATTGCTGTGGCAAGAGCTTTCAGTACAATCTATATCTATCTATCTATCTATCTATCTATCTATCTATCTATATATATAAACCTAAGTGACCGTTAGGACCAAACAACTAGAATGACCAGAATGACCAGTCGCTATGATGTGCACTGACCACCAGGGGGCAGATGCTCAATGCAGGAGCTGCCCCCTGGTGGTCAGTGCGCTCCCACAGCCAACCTCCTGTGACTGGCCAACCTCCCTCTAGACAGCCGGCCCTCCTGATAGGCCTCGATTGCCGGCCAAGCTGAGGGACCCCACCCATGCACAAATTTGTGCACTAGGCCTCTAGTGTTGAATAAGAGTGGTGAAAGCAGACATTCTTGTCTTGTTCCTGATCTTAAGGGAAACACTTATTTTTTGCTTGTTGAGTATGATGTTGACTGTGGGTTTGTCATACATGGCCTTTATTATGTTAAGTTATAACTTTGCTGAGAGTTTTTATCATAAATGGGTGCTGGATTTTATCAAATGCTTTTTCTGCATCTACTGATATGATCATGTGACTTTCATCCTTAATTTTATTTGTGATATATCATGTTTATTAACTTGCAAACATGGTACCAACTTTATATTCCCAGAATAAATCCCATTTGATCATGGTGTATGATCTTTTCAGTGAATTGCTGGATTTGATTTGTTAATATTTTGTCGAGAATTTTAGCACCCAAGTTCATCAGATTGGCCTAAAATTTTCTTTCTGTGTAGTATCTTTATCTAGTTTTGGAATTAGGATAATGCTGGCCCTTTAAAATGAGTTTGGTAGTCTTCCCTTCTCTTTAATTTTTTGGAATTGTTTGAAAAGGATAGGTGTTAATTCTTAGAATATTTGGTAAAATCCACCTTTAAATATACCTGATTTAGGATTTTTGTTTTGCTGGGAGTTTTTTTTTTTTTTATTACTGCTTCAATTTCATTAGTGCAATTGGTCTATTCAGATTTTCTGATTCTTCCTGATTCACTTTTGGAAGATTGGATGTTTTTAGGAATTTGTCCATTTCACCCAGATTGCCCAATTTGTTGGCATATAATTGTTCGTAGTATTTTCTTACATTCCTTTTTAGTTCTGTGGTGTCAGTTGTTATTTCTTTTCTTTCATTTCTGATTTTATTTATTTGAGTCCCTTCTCTTTTCTCTTGGTGAATCTGGTTAAAGGTTTGTCAATCTTGTTTATCTTTTCAAAGAACCAGTTCTTGGTTTCATTGATCTTTTGTATTGTTTTTTAGTCTCTATGACATTTATTTCCACTCTGATCCTTTTTATTTTCTTCCTTCTACTTACACTGGACTTTGTTGTTCTTTTTCTAGTTCTTTTAGGTTTGGGGCTATATTGTTTATTGGATAGTTTTCTTGCTTCTTGAGGTAGCCCTGTAATGCTAAGAACTTCCTTCTCAGGACTGCTTTCACTGTGTCCCACAGATTATGGGTTGTTGTGTGTTCATTTTCATTTGTCTCCAGTTAATTTTTGTGTGTTTTTTTCCTGGATCTCATTGTTAACCCATTCATTGTTCAAGAAATGCTATTTAACCTCCATGTGTGGGTGCAGGGGTCAGCCCTCTCTGTGCAGATGAGTTAATTTTTAAAAAGAGGGAGTGCTCAATGGTGTCATAAAACTTGACAGGACAAGTGAAACCAAACTTGGAAAGTGTTCTTTGGATTTGGTGGCCTTGAACATAATAGTCTCAGTTGAACAGAGGTAGCAGAGTCTGATTATGGTTGGATATGAGGAAGTAGAGGCTGAAGCCTGGCTGCTAAGGGCTGATGGAGGTTTGATGGTGGAGCAGGACAGATCCCCACGACAGACTCTGACACTTAAGATGACCAACTCAACTAGTTTGTTAGAGGTTGTTTGGGTTTTAGCATTGAAAGTCCTGCATCTCAAGAAACCTCTACTCATGGAGAAGCCCACTCAAAAGATCCTACAAAGATGATAGGGGCATCTGTAAATAGCATGCAACTCATTGATGATTAGGCACAGGAAACGCAGGGTCTAAAGCAGACTTTATCACAAATCAAGCACTTGACCTTCTCACCTGTAAAACAAAAAGAGGACCAACTAGATACTTGTGACCAAATGACCGTCATTTGTTCATTCACTTAAAATACATTTTCCTAGCACTTAATACACCCCTGAGGTGCTATGTAACTTAGTAGATTTGCTTAATAATGTCACTTTGTAAGATTTCATTCCACTGGACCTGAAGGGCATTAGAACCTGCTTTTTCTCATCAGACTCAGCTAGAATTATCATCCTGAATTTTCCAGTGTGATTTATAATTTCAAGACACTGTGTTGATTTTATAGGAGAAAACAATCTGAAGAAGAGTCCCGGCATCTCTTTCTCCCATGATTAACTATTCTGCTGAAACTCTCAGATCACAGGCTGGTTGGCAAGTGAAATCCGTGTCACCTTATAGCGATTCCAAGGCCTTCTCTCTCTTTCTTTATCCTCCGCCCATGTGAGTTCAGCTTAGGCCCCTTTCAGAGAAGACCAAGGCTCCTGCCTGTGCGACACTGACCCTCTGTGATTAGTGGGCATCACAAACACACTGGGGTCCACTCACTCCCAGACAGCCCTCCCTCATGATTCCTGCCCAGAGCCTTAGCTTCGAGGTATTGATTACCTTGGACACTGATACCCACTCTCTGAGTTGTGCAGATGCACCAAACAATGCGGAAAATAAAAGGTGAAGTCTGAATTATGCCTTAAGTGTTTTTTGGTAAGTGGTGCCAATAAAATGACAATAACGGCTCTAAACATAATGTTACACTTCCTGCGGCTGACAAGAGCATGTGCCAAAGGCTGAATCACTTCCAAAGGAGGAAATGAAGTCTGTTTTCTGCCTTTGGAGGGACTAATGATGTCTTGAGAGGCAGAATGATTACAAATTATACTGTGTGACCGTTTCTTGGGGTGTGATGCAGTCCTCTGAGAGAGCCACGATCCTGCTCATCTCAGTACCTTTATAATCCTTAGTGTCTTAATGATATGGGTGGAACTACTCGTGTTTTGGTGAGTTAAGATTCCTTGTAGTGTTTGCATGTTCTCCCCTTGAGCATTCATGTGCTGGCTTGCATCACTTGGTGGAGTGTGGGAACGTGAGCTTTGGGCTCCGCTAGGCAGCCTAGGTCCTTATAATAAGGAGATAAAACTCCAACGAGGAGGCACCCAGCGAACTCACTGCCCATCAAGGCCTCTTCTCTGACTCCTCCTCACAGTAGCCAGCCTCCCTGATTCCTGGTGACATTGCCCTTAAACACCCATTTGGTGAGGTGTTCCATCCTTTGGTAGAAAACTTGGGAACCCATATTAAGTCACTTTAGTCTTGGTATCTGACCCACAAAAATCACCCTGTTAATATTGAATAGATAGATGGATCAATAAATAGTGAGTGAAACCCAACCTTCTGCCTTCTCTGTCCTCTGAGAAAACCTATCTCCTAAGACAGAAAAAGAAGACATAACGCGGTGCCCTCACCAATAACTTGCCCACGGACCCAGCCCTCTGTGTTAATGCCATGGAGAGGAGAGGGGGAGTCACTGTGGGCGTCTCTGCATAGAAGAAGGCTCCTGCCATTTGCCTCAGGGCAGCCACTCGGCCCAGGGAGCCGTAATGGCCAGAGCCCAGGGAACTGCTTGGAATTAATGGCTGGCTGAGAAAATGGTCCAGGACACAGTAAGGGCCATTAAGCCCAGCCTGTTATTAATCCCCAGTAAGAGCTCGATGCCAAGGTCATTAGAGCTGTTGTGAGGTGAAAAATGCCCGGGAAAATCTACAGCACACAGAGGAGTAACCGCTCTCCAGCCCACTGATCTCGGAGCTGCAGGCCAGGCCCCAGAGCCGGCGGGACAGGAGCCTGCGGGAGGCAGGCGGGCTGGCTCTTTAGAGAGAATGCATGGATATGCTCACACACACATGCACACACACGTGTGCACATACACACACATGCACACATGCAAACACAAAGCTTACCACTTTACTTCTGCTGTCACTTTTGCTTTATGATAATGTGTAAGCATTTGTCATGATCCTGGCACCTGGGACAGTGCCTGTAACTTAGTGGGGGCTTGTGAATGATTTAAAAGGTGTGAATGCACCCTCCCACTCCTCTCCACGACCCCTCCCCAAATATTCAGGGAATAGGGGAGCATGACAACTTTCATCACAACTTATTCCTGTGGGCCGAGGGGACAGGAGCAATCCCTGCCTGACAAAGCACACGCGGGGTATCTGTCACAGCCCGAGAGCAAGAGCAGACAGACTTCTCCCTGTGACCCAGCCGGGGCCTCTGGAGCTTTTCCTAACAGAACAGACCAGGCCAAGTCAAACTTCACTCGACACCTAAAACACCCGGTGACGTCCTTGCAAACATTTGCAACACGGCAATCTCGGGCTTCACTTTTCAAAATTCTGATTTATGTGGCAGAGGGAAAGGGTGCCCTGGAGCACAATGTCCATTAGCTCAGTAATGAGACCAGTCTTGCTCTGGGAGCTGCCTGTTGGTCTGGAGCAAACATAAGATCTATGAAATGGCTTCAGGTGTTTGGAGAATCTCTGTACTTTCCAATCTGATGTTTTCCTGTAATTACTGGGCTTTTACTAGCTGTCAATCTCGGTTCAGCCTGACACTGGGTATAAGCCACTTTGATTATGTAATGTGATTCACTAGGAAAATGTTACCCTTCTAAGCTATTCCTTTTCCTCTTATTCAATGACAAGCCCACCCAGCAGCCTTCACTGCCAAGATGTCCTCCGCTCTCCATGCAATGCCACCTCCATGATTTCCATCTACCAGCTGGCTAAGGACGGAGGGCTCCATGGGCAGGAGGCAGTACTGAGCAGTGTTTAAAACCCAGCATTTGGAATTACCGGCTTTGAACCTGCTTCTTCTACTCCTTAGGTGGATAATTTTGGGCCAAGTGGCTTAGCTTTTCTGAGCCCCCGTTTCTTCATTTGTAATTTAAATATCATCAAGCCCACCTCAAAGGGAAGGTTTACCATGTAATTTAATGGCATCCCTTCCACCCAGTTGCTCAAGACAGAATCCAAGGACCATGCCTGATACCTCTCTTTCTCTACCCACTACAAGTCATCCAATCCTGTTGGATCTATTCTCCTACATACATCCCACATCCTGCCCCTTCTTACCATCCATGGTGCCACCAGCTTCATCGAAGCCACCACAATCTCTCTTTAGGCTCTCGCTGCAAACTCTTAACACTACTTTCCTCGTTCCTCTTGTCTCCACGAAGCCCCTGGGGTGCCCTTTAATATATAAATCTGATGATGTCACTCAACTGCTTAAATCCCCCAGTGGCTTCCTATTGCACTGGGAATGAGAAACCAGACTCTAAGACATGCAGTTTCCATCCTGTCTCTCTCTCCAGCATCACCTTGTACAGAATTCTCCATTTCTCCATTGCCTGCTGTCGGATGTGAACTAGATTAGTTATTCCCCTGCCCTTCCCCAGGTCACTCTGCTCCTGATCTTTGCATGACTGCTCCTTCACATTCAAGTGTTCCCAGGTAGGCCTCCCCGACCCTTTAATCCATACTGCCCCCTTTTCTATCTCCTGCCCTTCTCTCCATTATCCAGATGTATTTTGTTAAACTCATGTATCACTACCTAAATACTCTTAATGATGGCTTGTGTGTTTAATGTTCACTAGTACTGTCTTTCTCCTTTACTAGAATGGAAGGTCCGCGAAAGAGCCTTTTTTAGTCACACTGTATCTTCAACACCGGAACAGTGCCTAGCACAAAGAAGAACTCCAACAAATATTTTTGAATAAATGGAAGAATGGAAAGGCATGTATTCTGAGAATCCTGAAACATCAATTCAAAAGAATATATGCACCCCTATGTTCATAGTAGCGTTGTTTACAATAGCTAAGATCTGGAAACAGCCCAAGTGCCCATCAGTAGTGGATAAAAAAAAAAGCTGTGGTACATTTACACAATGGAATACTATGCAGCAATAAAAAAGGAGGATCTCTTACCTTTTGCTATTAACATGGAGGGACCTGCAGAGTATCATGCTAAGTGAAATAAGTCGGTCAGAGAAAGAAAAGTATCACATGATCTTACTCATATGTAGAATCTAAGTAACAAAATTAACTGATGAATGGAGTGGATCCAGAAACATGGAAGCATGGAACAGACTGTGGAATCTTGGAGGAAAGGCGGAGGATGGGTGGGGGGTGCGGGGGGAGGAAACCAACCAAGGACCTTATATGCATATATGTATAACCCATGGACACAAATGAGGCTCTG
>NW_006299220.1:162743-193786 GCF_000327345.1 Myotis davidii | reverse complement strand
TGTGTTAATATATAAAACATAAATTCAACCCCTTTTTCTATATTTACAGAATTGTGCAGCCATTACCACAATCTAATTCTAGAACATTTCTATCATCCTGAAAAGAAACCTCATGCCAATATATAGTCATTATCTATTCCCATGCCCAGCCATAGGCAACAACTAATATACTTTTTTTTCTCTGCAGATTGGCCTTTTCTGAACATTTTACATAAACAGAATCACATAGTCTTTTGGGTCTGGCTTTTTTTACTTAGCATACCTAGAAGTGGAATTATTGGGTCACATATGACAACTCTATGTTTAACATTTAAGGAAATTGCCAAATTGCTTTCCAACGTGGCTACACCATTTTACACTCCCACCTGCACTGTATAAATAAGGGTTCCAATTTCTCTACAGGCTCATCAACACATTATTGTCTCTCTATTTTATTATAACCATTCTAATGGGTGAAAGGAAGTTCTCATTGTGCTTTTGACTTGCATTTTCCTAATGACTAATGATGTGGAGTATCTTTTCCTGGGCTTATCTATGCCATTAGTTTTCAAGTTTCTAATTCCATCTATTACAATCCCATCTCTGTCCTAAATAATTCACACCAAGGGTAAGTGCTTCTGTTGAACTCTGGGTCAACATTCTGCTGATTTCTGCAATATCTTATAGGTGCAGAGCCCAGTAGCTGGAGGAGGGTGGATGGTCTAAGGAGAATAGAGAGAAAGAGGAGCCACTTAATCAACACACTTGTCAGGAGAGGTAAATCCTAAGTAAAATAAGGTGAGCAATGGCTGGGTCATATTTTTAAGTCATATTTTGTAAAACTGATTTACCACATGACCCAGCAATCCCACTTCTGAATATATATCTGAAGGAAACAAAATCAGAATTTTGGAGCGATATCTTCATTCCCATGATCATTGCAGCATTTCCCATAATAGCCAAGAAACAGAAACAATCTAAGTTCTCATTTATGGATGAATGGATAATGAAAATGTGCCACATATATGCAATTAAATAGCATTCAGCCATAAAAAAATAAGGAAATTCTGCAATTTATGACAACCTGGATGAACCTGTAGGATATTATGCTAAGTGAAATGAGCCAGATAGAGAAAGACAAATACTGTATTATCTATGTGACTTTACAAAATCTAAAAAATATATTTTAAAAAGTCAAACTCATGGAAAAAGAGTATAATGGTGGTTGCCAGGGCCAGGGGTAAGCAAAATAGGAAGATGTTGGTCAAAGCGTCCAAACATTCATTTATAAGATAAATAAATTTTGGGGATCTAATATACAAAATGGTGACTATAGTTACTTGAAATTTGCTAAGAGAGTAGATCTTGAACATTCTCACCACACACACACACACACACAGTAATATGAGGGATAAATATGTTAATTAACTTGATCATGGTGATCATTTCACAATGTGTATGTATATCAAATCATCACATTATTCACTTTAAATATATACAATTTAACTTGTCAATTATATGGCAATAAAATTGGGAAAGAAACAGGTTTTGATAGCTGCAGTTAGAAGATTCTCTTTACCTAGCTGATTATATTGAAATGAGTTTCTTGGAATTACAGAACAGCATTACTGGCAGAAATCTCAGAGATGATCTCTGCCAATAAATTCTAACGCTATGGTTCCCAGATCAGCAGCAACAAGGAAGTCTAGGAACTTGCTAGAAATGCAAATCCTCAGGCCCCACCCTAGACCTTCTGAATCCTATGTCCGGAGGTGGGCCTCAGCATCTGGGTTTTCACAAGTCCTAACGGTGATTCAGATGCATCCTCCAGGCTGAGAATCCCTGGACCAGGCCAGTACCCCCATTTTACAACGGAGGACGCTGAAACTCAGGGAGGTTATGTGATTTGCTCAAGGTCACCTGCTAAGGGCAGCACATGGAATAAGCCCAGGTTTCCTCACTTGTAGATCCCTAAGAAAATCCACTATGTCCATGGACTGTTCAAAGTCACTGGGGACTCACCAAAGGGGAATCATGGGTTAATAGTGCCCTTAAGATGGAACCTACAAATGGAAGTGTTACAGTGAAGACAGATAAATAAGAAGAAACATCCTTATTTGACAAGCCACACTCGGCAGGGCTGCCTGCCTCTGTACCACAGGCCTGCTTATTCAGAATAAGCTTATTTGGAATAAGCTGTATAGCATTTCAACACCCTATGAGAAGGAAGACGCTGAATGCCTCTGTGCATGGCTGGGGGCTATTCTTGCCCCAGAAGTTGAGCTATAGCGGCTTCTCTCCAGCCAATACAACCCCTCGGAGTTGTGGCTAGTCAGGAACTTCCTGCTCATTATGGGTTAAATCATGTTCTCCCTTCAAAAGAAATGTTGAAGTCCTAAACTCAAGCACCTACGCATATGACCTTATTTGGAGAAAGGCTTTTTGCAGATGTAATTACAATGTAAATCAAGATGAGGTCATATTGGATCAACATGGGCCCTAAATCCATCACTGGCATCCGTATAGAAGGAGACTCAGAGACACAGTGCCACCGGGGAGAAACCATGGGTGATGGAGCCAGAGATTGGAGTGATGTGTCTGCTGGCCAAGGAGCACTGAGGACTGCCAGCAACCACCAGAAGCTGGAAGATGTAAGGCAGAATTCTCCCTTTAGAGCTTTCAGACAGAGCACGTCCCTGCCAAAACCTCAATTTCAGATTCCTGGCCTCCAGAATTGTAAAAGAATACATTTTTTGTTGTTTTAAGACACCCGGCTTGTGGTAATTTGTTCTGGCAGCTCTGGGAAATGAATACACTGCCACCCACCCTTCCACCAGCATCTCCACCCACTGATGCTGCTTCCTGGTCTCTTGGCTTTCACCCTTACAGTTCAGTCGCTGCACAGCTACCAGAGTGAGATTTTAAGCAGGAAGCATGCCATTCCCCTATCCTGCTTGAAGAATAAAACCCTATTCTTTACCTAGTTGGAGTCTTGCCTGCCTCATGCCCCTCAACTCTTTCTACTCTCCATTCTCAAGCCCCATTAACCACCAATCTCCATTCTGTCCCTGGGAGAGACCGGGTGCTCCTTCTTTTGTCTCTGGCCTTTGCTACCCCAGTTATTCACATGCTTGGCCCCTTCTCATCTCTCAGGTTTCAGATTAAAAGCCTTCTCCTCCAGGAGGCCCTCTGTGACTGCCCTAATTGAAATGGGCCTTCCCCACCTATCATACCACAAAGCTATTAACCACTAATAATACTGACAAAATGTTCAACTAATGTGCCAGGCACTGTTCTAAGTACCATGCATGCCTCATCTAACTTAATCCTGAAAATAGCTTTGAGAGGCAGGTTCTACCATTTCCCTTAATTTACCAGGTAAGGATGTGGAGGCACAAATTAATCATCTGTCATGATCCTGTTTGTTTTCTTCACACCATGACCTCTAATGATTTACCTTCCTTCCTTCCTTCCTTCCTTCCTTCCTCCTTTCCTTCCTTCCTTCCTTCCTTCCTTCCTTCCTTCCTTTCTTCCTTCCTTCCTTCTTTCCTTCCTTCCTTTCTTTCTTTCCTTCCTTCCTACTTTCTTTCTTTCTTCCTTTCTATCTCTCCTAACCACTAAAACATGAGTGCTGTGGGGCAGGGATCATGATATACCTATGACATATACCAGTGCCCCAGAGATAAAGAAATCTCTTAATACCTCACTGCTTTACTTTCTCGGCAAGAAGTAGGTAATTTTTCTTTGTCCAAAACAGGTGTGGATGACTTGTCAGTGAGACAAACCTGTTTCCAGAGCCCGTTTCTTCTCTGCGATGCTAGTGCAACGGTTGATGTTATACACCGGCTCACCTCACAGCATTTCCAATAACTCCCTGTGGTGATTTCCTTCAAAGGTCACTTACGTGCAATTACCTCCTCCAGGAGGAGATTAGATGTAAAGGCCTCCTGCGCTCATTAAAACAAACAAAAAGATTCATTTTCATTAGAGCGAGGTGATATCTAATGCTGCCAGGCAGGCCTAATTCCACAAAGCTGTCTTCTTCGGCTTCTGCCACATTTGAAAAGGCCCTAAGATAAATACAGCATGGCCCACATCGGGAAAGATAACTAAAAATTATGGCCAAAGGCAAGAGAATGATGAGAGCATAGAAGTTCCACATATAGCTGAATTAAATGGGGGGTGAGGTGGGGAATGGAAGCAAAGGTTTCAGTTGAGCAAATGAGAAAAATATGGAATTGAACATTACATTTGTAGAGTTAAGGTGGCAAAAACACTGTCTTGGGAGTCAGACTTGGGCTTAGATCTCAGTTCAGTTATCTGTTGGTTGGTACTTTCTTACTCTCAGCCTCAGTTTTCTCATCTGTAAAATGGCCATGATGGACACTTAGTAAGGAGTAGCTATAATGACTATCATAGCTTATTACAGATACTAAAAGAACCTTTCTGAATAAAGAGTTACCTCTCATGTCCAATCACTCACAGAGCCTATCTCTCTTGAATTTGCTCATTTTTATCTATCTGTACTTTGCTCCCCCCTGACCCACCCCTGGTTCAACCTGACATCTTCACCCAGTCACTGCCATGCCTCCTAGGCAGTCCTCTTAATCTACTTATTTTTATTTATTCATTCATTTATTTTATTATCTAAAGTTTTACATATGTCTCCTTTACCCCCGATTGACCCCCTGCCCCCAGCCATTCCCACCCCGGGGAAGCCCCCACCACCCCAGTGTTGGTTATGCTAATATGCATGCATACAAGTCCTGTGGTTGCTCTCTAACCCCCCCTCCCCTACTGTTTGTCTCTGGAGCTATTCGTGTTCATCAAATTATGTTGATCATTTTATCCACATATGAGTGAGATCATGTGATATTTATCTTTCTCTGACTGGCTTATTTCGCTTAGCATAATGCTCTCCAGTTCCATCCATACTGTTGCAAATGGTAAAAATTCCATCTTTTTTATAGCGGCGTAGTATTCCATTGTATCTTACATCTACTTCTATCTATTCTCCACACCAGGTAGAATGGTCTCTCTAAAATGTACATCTAATTAGGACATGCTTTTGCTTATTATCCCTCAATGGCCTCCTGTTGTTTTGAGAATGAGGTCCTTCCAGGGGCTTACCAGTTTCTGATAGCTTGCCAAGTCCTGAATCGGCCACCCTCTTATAGCTCTCCACACTCAGTAACACTGACTTCGCTGGACTTTGCAGCTCCACATGGCTTCATCACTCATTCAAAGCATCATTTCCTCAGAGAACCTTCCCTAAACTCTCAGGCTAGCTTGGTATCCTGTTTCTCCCTTTATGATTTTATCACATCTGCAATTACGGATTCAATGTCTCTCTTCCCCACAAAATGGCAAGGTTCTTAAGAACTGGATTCGTGTCTCTGTTGGGTCACCAAACACAGGTTACCACAATATCCCTGGGATCTAACATATAATAAGTGTTTGCTAATTATTTGCTGCCCGGGTAACTAAATTGGTCCAGAACCATAGCCTCTCTCCCAGGTTTTCTGTTTGGGATTCCATTTCCATTTGACATGCCCAAGTGTAGACCAAGAAACAGACTCGTTCAAAAGAGAATATTTGATTTGGGACAAATACTCGTTTTTCTCACAGAAGACCGAGTAGTACAAACTAAACTGAACACACTGAAAGCTTACTTCTACTCACTTTATTATCTAAGCATAAAAAGTTTCCCAAATGAGTCATTATCTGAGGTTGTGGAGACTGACTACTGCCAAGTAGCAAGTAACCAGACTGTGTCAGTGTTGACACTTGGGTTCAAGCTGATGGTTTGTTTACTGAGCTGCCTACTTTAGGGGCTCTGAGAATATAGGACTGGTCCTTAGAAGCCCAGATAGAAGCTCAGCACCCCAGCTGGAAGCACATGAGTAAACAAAATCATAATTTTTCACTTTGCCAAGCTCAGTAAACACCATCGTGATGAGCTACCAGTGAGGCAGCCATTAGCTTAATAAATAGAGCACGAGGCTAGGAACAGGATTATGGATGCAAGCACAGTCTACTCATTTGCTGACCATCGATGGACATTAGCTGTGATGTAGTAGGGAGGTACTTTGCCATCTGCTTTCATTTGCTAAACATGATGCCTCCTCTGGGCCCTAGAATGACTTTCCTTGTATTAGTAAAAAAAATCACCTTTTTTTCTTCTTTTCCCATTTCATTTTCTCCGCACATAGTTATTAAGGACCTACTGTCTGTGTCATGGAACCTCTTGGGCAGGCTGCCCAGTATACAGCTGCCTTCACTCTTTGGCTATACCCGAACAGGCAGGCATACAAGGAAGCTGCTTCCTAGCAACAGGCGTCCTAGTTCCTTCAGGAAGTCTGGGAGTGGATGAAGGCAGAAAGAATTGATAGTTTCATTGTTTATAAAGGTGTTTGTTGTTATTTTTAGAAACTTGGAAGACTTTTACCCACTTTTCTTTTTTTCTTGCTATTCCTCTTTTGGGCTTCATTCATTTATATTAGACTAGAGGCCCAAATGCACAAAATTCCTGCAAGAGTAGGCCTTCCTTCCCTCCAGCTGCCGGCATTGGCTTCCCTCTAGCACTTGGGACCCTGCTTCTTCCTACCGTCCAGTCTAATTAGCATATTATGATTTTATTATTATAGATTTTTCTTTAGATCACACTCAACCACATTAGTAGATCCATAACTCCTTGCAGACTTTCAGGAATCCTGACTCATGGCTACAGTCATCCACTCTGTGGAAATGTCTCCTATATTCTGACTTTTCTTCCATCTGTTCCTGAATTTTCACTCCCTGGAGTCCTGGGGGTTGTTCTTTTTTCTATTGAAGGTGCCCATGAAAATCAGGTTTTATAAGTGCCAAAATGACAATAATAATGGCTACCAATTTTTACAGAGAAAAGTTTTATATTATTAATATTATTATCTGAATTAACCCTAAGGTAAACCAATAAGGTCTATATTACAACGTTGGCTCATATTTGAGGAAACAGAGATTGGAGGTTAAGTTGCTCAAGGTCATAGAGACACCCCGTGTTGGCACCTAAGTTAATCCCACTCCCAAGTGTGTGCGTGCTCTTTTGCCTTAACAGGCAAAGCAGAGTTGAAGAGGAAGGACTGGAAAGAAAAGACGATTAAAGAGTAAGGGGAAAAAAGAAAGCCTACGGAGGGGAGGCAGTTGTAGAAAACAAAAATGGCAGGAAAACAGAAAACATTAGAAAACAAAAATTAGAGGCATCGAGATGACACAGTGACTGTGAAAATTCTTAGGCGGCCAGAACAGTTAAAGAAGAAACTTTGCAGAACAGCCCAGACTTCCGGAGGCATTCAGTGCAGGAACAAACATTTCCACACCTCTCTAAAGCCAGCGGTATATAACACACTGCATTATGATAAGTGACATGCATAATGGAGATTCTAAGTCATCAAGAAAAGCTTAAATTAACTTAAGCTCTGTTCACTTAGGTGGGGAAGTATAAAATCAAGTTGGAACCTTCAAAAAATAACTTAGACAAATACAAGTTGGTGCCAAAAGGAACCTTGCTTTTATGTTATTTTAAGCCTCATTTGCTCATAAAATTCATTCCTCAACCATGCTTCAAAATGAGGTGCTAGACTACTTTGAGAAGTTATTGCTGAAGGGTAAATAAGCTTTTCTTCCCTCACTCAGGTGTTAATAGACTTTTCACCAAAATTCTTGCTTCCCTTCCATAGTATAGTCATAGATGGAAGTGGCTGCCCAATCAGGGACTACATTTCTCATCCCCAGACTTCTAGGGGGAATCTTGTGTCTCCCAATGGAATTGAAACGGAGGTCATTGGAGGATTTAAGAAACAGGTGCCTTCTCCACTCTCTTTCCCCCTTTGAATGCCTTGATATGCGTGGTACGGTGAACTTGGAAGAGATGGCAGAGCCAAAGAATGGAAGGAGAACAAGTCCCTGGATCATTGCTTGGGTGAGAGATACTAGGAACTCTCACTTTTTTGACTATGTGAGTAAAAACCATTATACGTAATTTGGACCTGTTTATGAAGCAGGCAGTATAACTGAAATTATTATATCAGGCATCCAGGAAACTTCCTTTTTGTCCACTTATTTAATGAAGGAGCCGGAGTGCAGGAACTGTGCTTTCTTTCTAAAGTACAGTTCTGTTCCTATCAGTCCTGCTCAAAGGTCTTTCACAACTCCGTTACCCACAGAGGAAAGCCTACTAACCGTGACCCTTCATATCTGATTTTTTTTTTTTACTGATACATTTTGAGAACTCTAAACTCCCCCAAACTGGACCACCGCTCCTATTTTACTAGAAAGTTTTGTTTCAGCTTTGAAGGCATGAGACTTAATGAGTGGCTCTGGCTAGGTTGAGCAGAGGTGAACACTTTTGTCTTTTGTGCTTATTCCTGGACATGCCTGGGGTTGTCTGAGATACCGGGATTTGTCTTGAGAGGCTACGGAGGTTTAAATAATTTGAGGCTTGAAGGACTAAGTAACCTTCAAAGCTGCCAGTGCAGGAGGCCAGGGTAGGGGTCACTGAAGGAAGGCATGGCAAGTACAGAGCCTGACAGACCGTATTCCCCACTGGTCTGGCCCGGCTCATTTTCAGCTGCACTCACGGCTGATGTGTTTGTTTCTAAAATAAGACAGACTGAGGAGGGATGCCAGGACAGTAAATGAGTCCTCAAGTGCAGGAGGACATGTCTACCTAGATCATTGCTGGTGTTTAAAAATATTACACACAGTGAAACTCCCCCACTCTTTAACTGGTACTTTGTAGTAAATTATTCACCTTCCTAATGGACTTTTCCTGGATGGCACATAGGACCCTCACTTGCAACACATTTGGGACTGAACCCATCATCAGTCTCCCCGACTGCCACTCTTCCTCTCCTGGGTGAAGGCCCCAGCCGCACCCAGCTGCCCAAACCCCAAGCCTGGGAGTCACACTGAACCCTCCCTTTTCTCCTCTACCTCAACCAAGGAAGCATTCTGTTTGGTTGTCCTTCATCCTCTGTTTCTCTCACCTCTGTTCACTTCTCTCCATTCCTACACTAAACACCCCGGTCAGTTCTCTATTGTCCCTCACTTGAATTAGCGCAACTCTTTACAGCTGTCATTTACTTGTCAGGGCCCCTGGCCCCACCATAGATGCCTGGGGGATGATGTCTTATCCACGAGCTTAGCTGTATCTGACACATAATAGATGCTCAGTAAGTGGTCACTTAGGCTCAAGCTTCCAGCCATTGGAAGAGGAGAAGGAGAACCTGAAGTAGACCTTTACGCCTGCTCCCAATGCTCGGTCCCCTGCGACTGGGTCATAAACTCCATGTCCAAGTGTAAAGAAACCTGAACCCATTTCAATTCCTCCTCAGTGTAAAGAACAACACTTACTATTTTTTTAAATATATTTTTTATTGATTTCAGAGAAGAAAGGAGGAGAGATAGAAAAATCAATGATGAAAGAGAATCATTGATTGGCTGCTTCCTGCACACCCCACACCGGGGATCCAGCTCGCAACCCAGGCATGTGCCTTGACTGGGAATTGAACTGTGACCTCCTGGTTCATAGGTTGATTCTCAACCACTGAGCCACACTGGCCAAGCAACACTTACTATTTTTATTGTAAGTAATTAGCATTTAAGGAATATATTTTTTTTTAGGATTAATTACATTATAGAACTGGGAATGGACCCCCAAGCATTGTGCAGCTGGTGTCCTTTTGCTCTCTTCTATGTCAACAGCTCTCACGACTTCCTGCCTTTGGAGTGGACGGGAAAGCACTCTTTGTCGGCACTACTTTTCCCCATTCCTCCTGTCACCTGGGAGGATATTCACACTGGGGCCAAGAGTTCCTGGGCAGCTGACGACCCAAACCACTTTGCCTGCTTTGATTTTGACCAGTGGCCTGTAGGGTGAGGGCCAGACTCCAAGAGTGTGTTCTGCACCATTTCATTCATTCATTCATTGGTTCAAAATCTATTTCTTAGTAGTTTATCATGTTCCAGGTACTGTGCTGAGTGCTAAGGATACAAGAGTGAGCTAACAAGAGAATCTCTGCCATCACGGAGGCTACACAGAAACTGAGGGGATGGACAGTAAAACATGTGCAGTGGTGGGCACCTGCTGTCCCCTCTCTGCTGACTTTGAAGAGCCCTGGCCAGTATGCTGCTCCTGGGCACATGGAGCGGGGCTCTATTCCCCTGCCCTGGAGGGTCATGAAGGTTAGTTTCTGAACCCCCCTAATGACACCTCTGTGAGCCCGTGCCAGGCTGGAATTCGGCCGCTGAGATGCTCAGTCCCAGCTCTGCACAAAGGCAGCCCAGCCAGGCTGCATGCATGTGCCCCTTAGGAAGCAGTTTTAAATGCCATCGGCCATGCTGGGCCCTTTTACAGACACAGCAGGGTTGGCGAGAAGGAGGAGGAAATTAACACAGAGGCGCTGGGGCTGATTGATCCAAAGTGCCCACTCGGTCTGAGCATGAGGGTCCGTCCCCTGGCCAAGAGGCCGGGAGTCTCTTTTTTAATCACATCTCCCAGGAAGCTTTTCCCCCTCAAAACTGGCAGCAAACAAGTCAAAGATGGCATGACATTTACATGAAAGAAAGAGCAGCCCCAGGAGGTGAGGGAACCTGCCCAAGGTCACACAGTGCCTCGGTGCCCACAGGGGACCAGAATTCTGGTGAAAACTTCTGGCTCCCCAGTTCCCTTCCCATGATGCAGTGCTGCCGCTTCACAGAAAATCTGGGGGATAATATTCTTTCCTGACAATAGTTTGGACAGCTGCTGGCCTCCCTGTGGAAATAAGCTCTGTGATAGAATGAGCTCATCTACCTGCATTTACAGGGAGGGGAGTTAGGCCTCTGGGCCACGTGGTCTTCGCAGGTGGGGGCTCCGCAGTGGAAAAAGAGGAGACTGACTGGGGGGAGGGGCAGCAGGCGAAAGGGCCGCTTGGGGTGGGCCTGTGACTTTGCCATAACGGATAGAGCTGTGAACTGGCTGCCTGTCTTCTTTTGGCTTCTTCTAACTAACACTCTGCTCTTCCTTACATCACCTCCCTTTGACCCTCCCATTCCCCGCCCCTACCACACAATCAGTGCATGGTCTCTGCCTACCTCCAGGCCACGCAAGGGTCTCGCTGTGGCTAGGAGCAACCCATGTTCCAGACCTTTCCTAACTACATTTCCTGATCAAAATCCATGTAGTCCACGACCCATACTTTACCAAGACTATCCCAGGTCCCTAGAGAAAGATAATTCTCACCACAAGTAAACGGTGTCCAGATATCAGAATGGTTTCATTATTTCCTTAATTCCTTGAGACAAAGGAGCGACTGTGTCACATGAAATAGCCCGTATTTAGTATCCTTGGAGTGGGATGGGGACTAGGGTAGGTGTGTGTGTGTGTGTGTGTGTGTGTGTGTGTGTATGAAAAAGAGAGAGAGCAAGGTTTCAGAATCGATGGGCTTTTCTAGCTTAAATGCCTACAGTGTTTATGCCTAGGACAAACGGAATCCACAGAGGGAGAGCTGGGGACCAGGGGACGATGCGGAAGAAGTTAGGCCGCACAGAGGGCCTTGGAGATGACCCAACCAGCGATGGGTGAGAAAGGCAGGTCACGGCAGATGGAGTCAGGGGGCAGGCAGCTTCTCTGAGCCTCTGCTCTGGGCAGCAGGGTGTGGTGCTTCCGGGTCTGCGATGGTCTTTGTTTGCTCCATCACATCAGGCTTGGAGGCTGCCGAACAGCTGTCTGTGTGGTCCGTGCTTCTGACTGCAAGGACCATGGACTTTTTTGACAAAGATCATAACCCAGCCAGGTCTCCACAGGCAAGTCTACTGACCTTGTTTTCTTTGAAGGAAGTTTCTGTGCCTCACATGTCAAAGCCTTTTCTGAAATCCAAGAATCCGGCTAAGTCACTGAGATCTCCGTTGGCCTTTCAGAGGCGAAATGCTCTCCCAATCCACACTGATGCGCCTGCCATCTGAGACCCTGAGGCCAGCTGAGGGCACGGCACAGCCTTCTCAGCTGGCCCCTGGGAGGACACTACTTTCTGTCCTTGACCTTCCATGCATCCCATCTCGTTCGTAGCAGAAGTGAGGTTCTGACAGCTTGGGGGCATCAACATAAATCAACTTATTCGTCCATGCAACAAGTATTTCTTGAGTGTGAGCCCTTGCCAGGGACCGTGTTAGGTACTGGGAATTCAGTGGAAAATGAAATAGTCATGGTTTCTGCCTACTACAACAGACGGTGTAGTAGGGGAGACAGATGTTAATCAAATAATTGCACAAGTATGTAATTACAAACTGTAATAAATGCTAGGAAAAAACAGCACGGGGTGTTATGAGAAGAGTCCTGGTGGGGAGCTGACCCAGTCCGGTGTGCGGTATCAGAATCATGCTTCTGAGAAGCCCCTAAGCTTTCAGGGCTCCATGAACCGAGCCAGCCTCTCCTCCACTGCCCTGGGCTGGGCTGCAGCTCGTTACCCGTTACCCGGGCTTTCTCCGAACTGTCGCCCTGACAGTGACCCCTTTACCTGAATGGGCAGTATTCAGCCAGCATTAGCACAGGACACCCCCCTATGGCACACATTCACGCCCCCTTTTGTAAACTGTCCTACCCGCTTTGTAGCTCAGGCTCTTCTAGTTGTCTCTGCACCGACCCAGTTCCACCAGACCCCCATGCACAGCCTCCCACGTCTCTGCCTGTGCTGTGGAAACACAGCATAATGAAGGGCACTGGGCACAGAAAATCGTGCCAAGCCTACATTCTAACTTTGAAGGCTCCTGCCCCCTTCCCTGCCAGGATTGCTGAGCCTGCCCCAGATTTCAGGTTTGCTTTTATGGGGTTTCCTCCCAGGCCCACGTCACCTCACAGTTCAGCATGGCTCTGGATTCCATGACTGATTGCCGCTATGTCAACACAGACTCTGGTTCCTTCCCATGCCTCTCAGTGCTAGAAGGGCTTAAATAGCACTTGCCCGTGCATAGGCTGTGTCCGACTCCGGTGGCCCTTAACAAAGATTCCTTGATCAGACTCTAGGCAGGCTCCTCTAGGCCTTCCTCTCTACTAGCCTGTGAACCTTGGTCTCCGAAGACTTGAACAAGCACTACCATGGCTCTAAGCTGCGTCCCCCGGATGACCCTAGCTCTCCGTACAGTGCCTCCTGAGAAAGCTCCAGGCTGTCAAAAGGATGTCCTGTTTGTTCCAGCCAACAGCTGAGCACAGAGCTCCTGTCTCCCAGTCTCTGTGGGAGGTGAGGGGCCTGACTTCAGTAAGTGCCAGTTCACAAGCCCAGGTGGGTTTCACATGGACCCACCAGCCCTTCTACATTTTTATAAATTTTCAGTTCCCTGATTCTGCTGAGCCCTGGCTCACTCCCCGTGCTATGCCCTCATCCTCTCTTTAAAACCCTCAGTCACCTTTGTATAAATTGAACTTCAGTTCAGTTCACGTTGGAATCTTCCTTATTGTTTCCCTATGTAATAAGTATATTATTATTTTTGTATATACTTTTAATTTATTTCAGAGAGGACAGGGTAGGGGGAGAGAGATAGGAACATCAATGATGAGAGAGAAGCTTGCACGTCCCCTACTGGAGATTGAGCCCACAACCCAAGCATGTGCCCTGATCGGGAACTGAACCATGACCTCCTGATTCATAGGTTGATGCTCAACCACTAAGCTACACAGGTCGGGCAAATCAGTATATTATTATTTTTTCATTAAATATATTTGTATTGATTTCAGAGAGAAAGGGAGAGGTAGAGAGAGATAGAAACATCAGTGATGAGAGAGAATCATTGATCAGCTGCCTCCTGCATACACCTTACTGGGGATCAAGCCCACAATCTGGGCATGTGCCTTTGACTGAAATCGAACCTGGGACCCTTCAGTCCCCAGGCTGACGCTCTATCTACTGAACCAAACCATCTAGGGCACAAATCAGAATATTATTGATACAAGTTCATCCTTATCACTTTAACCTGTATCCAACTTTACCATTCACATACTGAAAGTGAGACTGGGCTACTGTCACCTTGCTCAGAGCTGTCCCTAGAAATGTGCAGGTCACTTTTCCTTAGTTACCCAGAAGAATGAGTTCCTGTTATAAGCAGGAAAAACTTTCAATGTATTCATTCGCTAAGGCTGCCATAACAAAATATCACAGGGTGGGTGGCTTAGTAAGAGGAATTTATTTTCTCACAGTTCTGGGGGCTGGAAGTACAAGCACGAGGTGTCCGTAGGTTTGGTTCCTCTGAGGCCTCTCTCCGTGGCTTGCAGATGGTGTCTTCTCACTGTGTCCGCACATGGTTGCCTCTTGTTCCAGGATGTCTGTGCCCTACTTTCCTCTTCTTGTAAGGACATCAATCATATTGGATTACCTATAAGACCTGATTTTAACTTGATTACTTTTCAAAGGCCCTATCTGCAAGTAAAATTATATTCTGAGGTAATGAGGGTGAAGGCTTCAAAATACATGTTTTGGGAGAACACAATTCAACCCATAAGGTCCAATTTCCACAGAACTATTTATTCAGAAAATAACACAGACATTAGAGGGGAAAAAACAGAAGGGTTCTGGAAAATTATTTCCTCTGAAAGGGCTAATACAGATGTGAGAACAAGATTGGGAGTGATATTTAACTACCCCAAAGAACTAAGTTTTTGTATATTCATTTTTCTCAACATATATAACTGGCTCTGAATTTTTAAGTTAAAATACCAATCCAGCCCACTTTTCATAACTATTTGTTTTACTGGTGCACTGTGTGACCATACTGAGGGAGAAGAGACAGACACTTCTTTGAGTTTCACAGGCCTGTGTCAGTATCCGGTCAAGGGCACATGCCCAGGTTTCGGGCTCGATCCCCAGTAGGGGGTGTGCAGGAGGCAGCTGATCAATGATTGCTGTTTCTATCTCTCTCTTCCTCTCCCTTTCTCTCTGAAGCTTCTTTGAGTAGACTAATTAGCAAATCATATATCTAGCTTGTGTTGCTTAACAGTGTTGAGTCTGATAAGTGCCTTTGTTTTCTGGGTGCAAGCATTCATTTGAAGAACACACTGGGTCTAATACAGTTGCAAGCAAATAGAGCATTGCATTGCTTCTTTGGCTTACCTATTTTAGGGGTACAAACTTTATATGAGGAATCAAAACTTTTCAGAAAAACATCTTCTTGGGTCTGGAAAAATAAAATATTAACCCAAGCATGTATCAAATGAGGAAGGTGACATGCGTGTCTATAAATCTGTCAGGAGCTCAGTTTTCCTAGGAAAGGTGCAGCTATATTACGAAGCACGGCTTCTGCTTCAGCGAGGTGCAGGATTGATGTTTCTATCTCTCTCTCCCTCTTCCTTCCTCTCTGAAATCAATACAAATGTTTTTTTAAAAAAGAAGGGAGAAATGATGTATGCTGGTCTCCTAGGAGCCAGCCATGTCCCAAATAGCACTAATCTAAAAATTCAGATTCAGGATGTCATTGGCTGGGAAAAAAAATTTTTTTAATCCTCACCTGAGGACATACTTAAAGAGAGAAAGAGAGGGAGGAGAGAGAGAGAGAGAGAGAGAGAGAGAGAGAGAGAGAGAGAGAAGAGAGAAATATCAATTGGTTGCCTGTCTGCATGCACCCTGACCAGGGATCAAACCCACAACCCAGGTTTGTGCCCTGACCTGGAATTGAACCAGAAACCTTTCAGTGCACAGGACCACGTTCAACCAGCTGAGCCACTTCAGCTGGGCTGATTTTTTTTTTTTTAAAAAGACAGACTGCTGAATGGCATGACAGGCATTTCTGTTCTTATTAGAAGGTCTGGTTCTCAAATTTCTCAAATTTCCCCCTAAGCCTCTTCAGATGAGTGTGAGGTGCAACCTTGTAAATTGTCAGCACATATAAAGCTCAGATTTAGAGAGTGGTTTGCACTGTGCATCCTATGAAATGTGTCCCCCGAGGAAGATTAGTATCAATCACAGGCTTATTGGAGAGGGAGTTGGAAGCCAATGATAACCTGGCACTATCAACTAGAGTAATGGTCTAAGAAGAAAAAGCAATCAGAGAGGAGGAAGGAATACCCCAAAAGAAAGACAGAAGTAGAAAATCAGAGTGCAATGCATCATGTTGATGAACAGGAGCTGTTAGCCAAGACAAAGGCTCGTGTGAACAATGCATATTCTCAAAAAATGGATATTGCCGACTGCCCAGCTTAAGAATGCGAGGAGACGCACACATCACATCTAGCAGCCTGACTCTGGGCACGGCAGCACCAAAATGTAATGGAGTCATTACTACTCAGGAGTCATGCCTATCCTACTTGAGAATCATTTGCTAATTTCAGAGGCTTCTAAAAGAGGAGCTGTCATCCTAGTTTCACAGATAACTTCATCTTGGGAAAGAAAAAAGCAACATTCTTCAGCCCAGCCAATTTGGTGAGTTGGAGTCTGGTAGACTTATTTGAGTTGTTTATTCCATAGGATGTTTGTGGACAAATGTCCTAAGGAATTCAGGGAAGGTATGACCACTCCTGACCTGAGGAGGCTGGTCTGACTCCTTTTTGTTTTGTTTTGTTTTTTTTTAAAAAAACAACCAAAACTGATTTGAAGTTTTTCATATCTTAGAATTCTTTGACATTCCTCTTATCAAGAGGTACAGCCTAACTCCCCTTGCCCTAACTGTAGGCTCACCTTACTGATGAGCCTGATGAATGGAATGCACTGGAAATTATCCCTGGGTGACTCCAGGCTAAATTAGAAATGGTGATATGGCTTCTGCCTGACTCTATGTAACTGGGATGCTCCACCCTGGAACTCAGTAGCCATGTTGTGAGGAAGTCCAGGTAACACGAAGAGGCCATTTGTAGGTGTTCTGGCCACAGAATCTACTGAATTCTCAGCGAAGAGCCTATATCAGCCCCAAGAGATGTGACAGAGCCTTTAATGATTCCAGCCCCAGATTCTGACTGCAACAGTATGAGTTACATGACAGATCTCAATAGAGGTCTGCCTGCTGGGTCTAATCAATCCTCAGAACTGAGAGGTAATAACAATAATGAGCCTTGCGGTTTTTATACCAAGTTTGGGTAGTTTGTTACTGATACATTTAGGCAATGGGCCTAAACCCATTAAGCTCTCTCTCCCAAACTATAGAACTCCAGCATTATGAGGAAGAAGCTGAAAATTCCTTGGGACTCCCTCATGAATGCAACACTACAGCCTTAAAATCACAGTCTAGGCACTTTAAAAATACTAATTCAACATGAGAAACTCTTCCCAAGCACACTTGTCATCTTTGCATGGATCATAAGGAGACGCCACAGGGGAAAAAGCATCCCCAATTTACAGTTCAGAGTTATTGCTAAAGCCTTTCTTTAATGTTAGTGCAATGAACGTTTTCTTCACCAGCAAAATAACACGGATAGTTGGCTAAATTCTTTGCATTGTTTTGGCAGTGTAAATGCAATCTGAGGGGTTTTCACGTAGAATATGGTCTGGGTCTTTTTCCTGTGCTGTTTTGTTTGCACCACAGCCTGATGTCTGAGTTGATTCCAAGTCCTTTTTGTTTTCAGGGCAGTGAGAAGTCTAAGATGGGAATCTGGAGGAGGGACTGAAACATGAGACACTCCTACATGCTCATAATTGTGCACAAAGTGACAATTTTTAAACGTGACAAGCACATTTAAGAAAACACGTGTGCCAAGGCTGCAGGCAAATCCAAGGTAGCTTTTCTAGCAAAAGGAACTAACCTCCTCAATGTGACAATTGCAACTGGGCCAGAACTTTTGGAACCCTTCTGCTCCTCAGCTCACTGCAAGCATAGGACTCAGGGAAGCCAGGCTAATTGTAAAGTCTGCAGAAGGCCCTCCAGGCAGGCTTGAGAATGAACATGGCCTGGAGAATGGAGATGGTGCCCTGGACAGTGTGGGGAACTTTCTGCCGGAAGGGCCTGCATGAGCGGCTTCCAGTTCTCTTCTCCCTGTTAGCTACGAAGATGCAGCTGCCTGGGTGAGAACTCGGGGGCGGGGATGGGGGGTGGGGGGAGGGCTGTGAGCAGCAGGCATACCATGAACACAGCAGCCAAAGCACATCTGGCCGGCTCGGTCCTCACTACGCTGAAGGGCTTTCTCCTGCCCAACGTCACCGGTGTGCCGAGGCACTTGGGTGGTGACAACAGAGCACACTGCCGACGGCTTCACTCCCTCTCCTTGCACACACACCCATGTAGAGAGAGGAGGTGTTTTTCAGTGTTCCACGCCACCGAGCTGTGGGGGACATTTTCATACTTCTGCCTCTAACAGATGACATGTGGGAACATCCAGGTGCATTCTCCCGCCCTGTCATTCGGAGGATGTCACTGCTTCACAATGGAGCAGTTTAAGCGGAGATGATATATATTTTTTTCCTTCCCTGAAGCTCAAGGGATTTGATGTGGTTTCACTCCCTTCGGGGGGCTTCAAGGAATCAACGTGTCCAGTCAGCAGGGCCAAGGGACTGGGCAGAGGCCCCCCCTTGTCCTCTCGTGGGCCCTGTCTCTGGCTCCCCGGGGAAATGCCGTATTCATCTGTTGTGTCAGTTCCTCGTTTTCCTGCTTTCCTTATCTCATACTCATCTCTGTCCATACGATCGAAATATATAGTAAGCGACCACTTTTCCTCCTAGTAAATAAGGATACAAGCCAGGGGTTGCAACATTTCAAAACCAGAAACTTTCTAATGTAAAAACATAAAAGATACACAAACACCAGAATTTTTAGTTTTCCTTGTGAAGTTAGAGGATCGGGGTCGTTGGGTTCTCCTTCCGTGGGGACCCCAGGCATGCGGAGCTACCTTACAGAGGGCATTTGCCATGTGCCCCTGGCACTCGGCAGGCCGGCCTCACACAGTCATAGCTCCCGCCTGGCTCCTGGGGGCATCTGTGTTTGCACCTTCAACCCCATACCCATTGGACAGCTACCAGTTCTGTTCTCCAGTGAACAGAGATGCTGAAGGAATTGGAAACTGGCCTCATGTAGTAACAGTGCTCCCAGCGTGTACCACCTGGAAAGCAGGGGAGAGGTGCTAGTCTCCCCATTTTTTTGCCTTTTCCTGGTTACACAGCGTGGACTAGGTTTGCTCCCCAACTCTGAAATACTGCAGGAAGGCCCAGTCTCCCTTTTTTGAATGGTCCCACCCAGACTGGTGGCATATGATGTCCTATCCACGTCACTGCCAATTCTCCCTCCTTTTGAATTGCTCATGTCAGTCAGAACTAAGAGGTCTTAATATCGAGGCTTACCACGTTATTTTTGAAACAATGGTGCGTGTATTACTTTCATTTAATTAAAAAGGTAGCATTTGAGAATTTGCTGAAGATCCCAATTTCAGTGCAAACACCCAAACTCCAAACCCCTTTTGTGGATGGAGGACAGTTTAAAGACTGTCTTCCATCCACAAATCCACATATTTTCTCCAATATGAAGCATTTGGAAAAGAAAATAATGTAATTTAAAAGAGTGTGTATCTCAGTGATTTTTTTTTTTTGAGTGAAAAGACTGACATATAAAAGAGTCAAAGGCAGTGTTGAATAGCACCATGAAAGCAGCTGGGACAGGAAGCCCGGCCTCAGCTCAGCTCCTTCCCTGGCTAGCAGCAAGGGGCCTTGACCAGATCACTTAGTCTACAGTCCTTTTCTGGGGGAAATGTTTGCCCGAGCAATCGCCATTGTGTTCTATAAAGCAAAAACATTACTTCTGATATAGCCACTCTCACGGGTTCTTGATGGTGACCAAAAGTCAAACCTCTGGTTTTTTTTTGGGAAGGCAGGAGGAGGAGAAGGAGGAGGAGAAGGCGGAGGAGAAGGAGGGGGAGGGGCAGGGACCAAGGCCTGGATCTGTGGGGATAGCACCTTTCAGGCTTACAAGCTTCTCCATGAACAGGCCCAGGAGGCTCTTCAGCCCACCTCTCTGTCTTTCCACCCTGTATTCTCAACTCCAACCATCTGCCTGGTGAGTTCTGTCTTGCCTCTGGGGCTTTGCAGAAGCTATTCCCTCTGCCTGGGAAGTTATTTCCACCTGGCTCACTCCTGCTTGTCCTTGAGGCTTTAGGCCATTTCCTCAGGAAAGACTTTGCTAGACCACCCCAAAGATAAAAGTTGGCACCCCTCCTCCTCCATACTCCCAAAGCACCCGCCCTCCAGCCACCTTAGTAACGTCCACATTGTATCATATTGCTTGCTAGCTGCTCTCTCTCCCTAGATTGTGAGCTCCTTTCAGGTACAAAAGTAAGCACATAGCACATGGCGAGTTCTCAATAAATTTTTGTTAACAGGACAATAAAAGATGTGTATATGCATGAGAAAACCAGTGAATTGACATCCATTGATTAAGGAAATACTAGTATGGTTCACAGAAAATACACTTTGCACTGAAGATCCGGAATCAAAACTCAGCTTTGTCATTAAGGAGCTACGGCATGAGGAAGGTTGATCAAATTTCTAAATTTTCTTTTCCTATATTGTAAAACAGGATTTAGATACTCCACCCTTTTCGTTTTCTCTCAATTAGTTGTGAGAAAACCAAAGGCGGTGTTAAATACCAAAGGCAGTGTTAAATACCACAATTATGAGGAAGCTGTGATCATTTTGCACTTGGCCATGTTTCTCAGAAAATTCCCTTCTGCATATTTCCGGGTTGCTGGTGTCCAAGGCCTTCTCTGCCTGGGCTCCAGCAGGTCCCGCGTACAAGGGAAGAAGCGAGGGGTGTGGGGCGCAGTGGGGTGAGCAAGCGTGCAAATAAATTTGAGTCTGTGGGATCTCTGCTTTCTCCAGGGCCCACTGGCCCACCCGGTAGGTCTCTACCAACCCGACCAGCAGTGAGTTTTAGGGGCTGTCAGTCAATTTATCCAGAACACATTCCATTTTACATCATCCTCTGAGAGGGCAGTGATTAAAGTCACAAAATTCATGGCCTGGATCTATCCAAGCCTTTTTTGGGGGCGGGGAGGGGCAGGGGGAGGACCTGCCTCCCTGCATCCTTTATTCATAACTTCCAGAAAAGCTACATTAAATCTTCCATTGCCTCCTGCTAATTGCCTGTAAATCAGCCATGTGTGAAGTTCCACAGGCCTGTCCACAGGCATAAAGTTGAAGGGCCCTGCACATTCCGAGGCCCTGATGGGGAACCCTGTCAGTTGGCTGATGGAATGGTAATAGATGTGGAAGTAAGCGATGCATAATGGATCATGGGATTTAAAAACCAACCTCCACATCCGAGCTGCTTGACAAGGTTAGGGGATTATATGGCTGCCGTCGCATCAATTATGAAACAGAAAATACTCTCGCCTCCCTTTGCATCTCAGAAGGTGGTAAACATTTTATACTGGTTCCCTCTGTAAGAACAAAATACTTGCTTTTTATCGATCAGTCTGGGATCTAAGTCAGTGGGAGAGATAGGGAAAGCCGGTCCCGAGAATGATGGGCAATGATCCTTTACTTATGACTTTATCCACAATTTGGCTTGACAATTGATGGGAAATGAAGTGTGATCAATTTCACCCGCCTGTACGTGGTTTCCCATCGACTGACCTGCCAAATCCTTGATTGAATAATTAGTTAAAGTTCCGTCTGAGCAGCCATGTTGCACAGCCCTCCCCAAGACAAGTCTTAACGGCATCCCAGAAAGGCCAGCCTGCTGTCCGGAGCTGGGACATTAATTGTTTATCCTTTCACTTAAGGTGGTGAGCCCCACGTCCATGTAAATAATTGTAAGAGTCCCTAAAGGATGAATGGCAGCTGGGAGTAGGGCTGTGAGGCAAGTCACTTATTGAAATACAATGTAGCATTAGGATTGAGGGATGGCTTCTCACAGAGGAAGATGCATCTAAATGCAAATGGAAGCCCAGGAGAAAACAAGTCACAACTCATCTCTGGGTAAAAGAGGATTCTGCTCAGTGATTGATTAAGGCGAGCAGCTACAAATTGGTGAGAAAGTTGCTAGGAAGTGCAATGATGTAAAAAAAAAAAAAATGACCCCCTCCCAACCAAAAAACACCTACCCCTGTGCCTGCAACACTGGACTATTCAAAAAATACTAGCTCATTTCCTCCTTGGCAATTCTAATTTCACAAAAAGGGCATCTGTTGCCCAGTGGTGTTAATATGAAATTGTGCACAGAATCCCAGATGAGCCTCTAGAATCAGGGAGTCTGGCTTCATACTGAAATGTAGACCCTGCCCAAGCCGGTGTGGCTCAGTGGTTGAGCATTGACCTATGAACCAGGAGGTCACTGATTCGAATAGCATTGACCTATGAACCAGGAGGTCACGGGTTGCAGGCTAGATCCCCAGTGTGGAGTATGCAGGAGGAGGCAGCCAATCAATGATTCTTTCTCATTATTTATGTTTCTATCTCTCTCTCCCTCTACCTTCCTCTCTGAAATCAACACCAAAAAAAGAAGAAAGAGAGAGAGAGAGAGAGATTGAGAGAGAGAGAGAGAGAGGGAGGGAGGGAGGAAAGAAGGAAGGAAGGAAGGAAGGAAGGAAGGAAGGAAAAAGAAACGTAGACCCTGGCTTGGGGTTCTTGAGGTTCTAGAACTGGGTTTCCACATTCCATCAGAGTACAAAGAGTTGGGGGACCAGCTGGCCAGTTCCAGTCGTTCACAGTGCACCTGCAGGATTGTGGGGCTGCCTTAGCTTTGTGTTCTCCTAGGCACACTGCTCCCTCTGCCTGGGATGCTCTCCACATTGGCCTGGACGGCGGCAAATCTTTCATGACATAATGCAAGGCCTCCTTTAGGGGACTTTCTAACTCCAACGAGATTGTTTTTTAATTTTTATTTAAAATAATATATTTTCATTGATTTCAGAGAGAGGGAGAGAGAAACATCAATGATGAGAGAAAATCATTCATCAGCTGCCTCCTGCATGCTCCCTACTGGGGAATTGAGCACAAAACCCAGATATGTGCCCTGACTGGGAATCTAACTGAGACCTCTTGGTTCATAGGTCCATGCTCAACCACTGAGCCACACTGGCTGGGCACCCCTACGAGGTGTTAAGTGCCTCTGCCTCATGGATATTATAGTAAATCTTAAATATGTCTATGGAAACACCTCTTGAAGCTGGTGCTGGTTTTCTTGTCTGTTTCCACCACTCAACTGTCAGATTCTTGGGGAAAAGGACTATTTTTTTTTTATTTCTATATCCTCTTTCACCATATTCCTTTCTGTATCCCCTACCGTGCTGCCTGGTTCATTGGAAACACTCGATAAATGTTTACAGAGGAATAAATGAATCCTAAGATGTATTAGAAACCTCTCCCCATTTACCCACAATCATCTGGAACTTTAGCTACAAGCGTCCAGGCTGGCTTGTCACAAAATCCTGTCTACTGGCTCACAATGGCCAAGGGGACCCCAACCAGGAGGAGGTCCTTTCACATCATTAGGACTTGTCCTTCTAGCCTTCCCTCAGCACAGAAGGGTGTCCACGAGACGGAAAACCCAGCAAGGCTTTTAATTAGAAGTGTAAGTTACTGTATCACCTTCCTTGCCCCTGCTCCTAATGTCCCTAGTCTTAACTGGCATTTAGAAGCAAGACCTCCTCCCTTCCCTGGGTGGGTGAAGCCCTGAAGATACTTCTTCTTGATGCTTTTCCTTTCTCATTTCCAGAGTAAGTGTTGATCTGAAGCTCCCGTGTCTTCCATACCACGTTCACAGCTGGTTGGTGAGGTTCTGCAAAGTCTCTATTTCTGTAGGTTTGGATATGAATCAACTGAGTATGTGCCTGGCTACATGTAGTTGGTATGCGTTTATCTAAGGCTTGAAACACTCTTCACCATTACTTCTACAGAGAAGGCATCTTTCCTTCCCTTTCCACAGACTTTTATATTTCTCTACTACCTAGCGATGCGATTCTCTCCAGTCCGATTTCCAAAAGTTTCTGGTCACTGTGACCAGTGCAGTGTGGTGGTTAAAAGTCTCGGGCACCAGAACCACCAGCTTTGGGGTAAATTTCAGTTCCACCCCTCTGCAGCTAGGAGATCTTGGGAAAATCTCTTAGCTTCTCTCATCTGTAAAATGATGAGAATAATACCCCCTCTTTAAAAAACAAATGTGAGGATTAATGGTGATAATGTATATAAAACATTTAGATCAATATTGTGTATATGATATGGAGTTCTTATATACACAGTTAATATGTCGTTATCACTATATTACAAAATAAAAATACAATATAGATATACTATGTGCTAAATAATTATATTATATACTACATATGCAAAATATAAAGATATTTTATATACCGAATGAAAAAGAAATATTATTATTTATGAAATAAAATTTAAACATGTTGAACTAGTCTGACGTACAATTATATAGACTACCAATGAGGGTGTGCTGTCAGGGACATTTATTCTCCAACCTTTAGAATCATTTGGGATATTTGGTAAGAAACAAAAAATAACTGGGCTACATCCCTGGAGAATAAAGTCTGAAGTTTCTCTGTCCCCTGACAACTCCAGGGGGTAACGTGGTGCTGTTTCCACCGGTAGCACTTTTGCATCCCTAGGTCTCCACTCCTTCCTGTTTGAATGTGTGGGTGCCTTTGGACAGGCTAGAGAGACCAAGTCACGTAAAATAAAATAAATGTTTCTCCATCTCTTAATTCTGTCCGGGGAGCCAGTGTTCCCACGTTAGAGCTCTCATCACTTTAATCACTACTGTCCTACTGAGCGCCACTCACAAGTTACTGTTCTGGTCCTGGGCAACCTTGGAAGACAGTTGGAGCTTATTCCCAGCACGGACTCACCTACCCGTCAGAAAGTGCGGGGCTGTCCTGTCCCCCGCTTTAACAAGGCCAACAGCAGTAGCCGCAAACTTCAAGGAAGATGATCAAAGTTTCCTATTTGCACCGAGACATCAGGGGTTGAAAAAAAATGGCTGCCTCTTGAGGGTCCTGAGCATCTAAGTTACATGTAGATTTCCCTGGGAAGACAGAGGCAGCTCAAGTTTGCTTTCAAACATTTCCAGGAGAACTGGTGAGCTGAATCAATTCATCCCCAGGCTGCAGTTGCTTTTAGAAATCATTTAAGAATTTCCATTTCCAAACTAATGAGAGCATGATCCTTGACATATTGAAGGAGAGGAGGGGCCAGGCGTTCAGCCTAGGATGCGCAGGTGTCCTGGAGCCACAGGCTCAGGTGACGGTCGCACACTGGCTCCTGAGGGCTGAGTCCACAGGCCACACTTTAGGACGAGTGGCCTCTCGGGCGGAGGGAGAGTGTTTTAAGGAAGGAGGAAAACGCTGCCCGGAGCAGAGCTGCCAAGCTACCACCTGTCGGGGGTGCTAACCCCAATGGTTTCACCTGTACCTGGTAATGGTTTCACCTTCACCTTACATCGTAGACCATCTCTCCAGTCGGTGCTGAACACATATTTATCGAGCACTGATTGAGCACGGAGCCCTGTGCTTGGGCCTGGATAAGACAGACACAGTGAGCTCTGTGTCTATAGTGTTATCACTTCACAATGGTCACAGGCGAAAATGACCCGGGACTCTGCTTCAAGGTCACCTGGAGCAAACGTTGTCAAGCCATCAATATAGCGACTGCCACCGGGCTGACAACCCTTTCAGTTCAATTTGTCCTGCTCCGTGCTAGAAATTAGAAAGAACAGCATATGGGAAGGGATCAAGGCCACTCTATTAAAAAAAAGCATTTTAGTATTTCCCATAAAAGAGAAAACTGGCAATTTGTCCTAAGAAAATATTCTAAGACTAGTAAGGAACTTGAAGACCTCTCAATTTCCATCGTGATAGAATTACGGTTTCCTCCGGGGGGAAATATCCCCTATAACAAGGTAGAAGGTGAGGGGAAAAAAGTGAGGAGAGAAACAGAGCCCCTGAGAAAAATAAATCTAGGCAGGCAGGTCAGTGTCTTGTCACCCGGGGGAGGACGGGAAGGTGGTGTTTCTCACACTGCTTTACAGTTAATGGGGCTCATGGAACTCAGCTGAGAAGTTTGCTGTTCACCTTCATTCATTTCCTCTCTGGGCTCCTCGCCTACCCGATGTCTTATCTCCCTGCTCTCCCCAGCTCCAAAGACACGCAACCTCCCTGGCTGCCCAGAGGTGGCATCTGACCCTCCCCTAAGTGTCTCGTTTATGGTGAAATTGAATTGTTCTGGAGAATGTGAGTAGCATGGTTCCCATACTCACGTTCCAAAATTTTCTCTCCCTCCTCCTCTTGCCTCATAAAACCCCTGTTCCCATCCATCAAAGTCGACTCCCAACCCAACTCCCACTGGGTCCAGCTGCTACTTTCAGCTAAGTCCAAACTGGAAAACGCGAGATGGAATACATTCACATTTTGGCAGTGAGCTCTTCTAGACAGCTTAGTGGAAAACTACTCAGTGGTTATTTGGGGGAAAGAGGTTTCTTTTAAAAAATATTTTTATTGATTTTAGAGAGAGGAAGAGAAAGGGATAGGGAGATAGAAACTTCGATGACAGAGAAACATCGATTGGCTACCTCTTGCATTCCCCTCCTACCCCCCACTGGGGATCAAGCCTGTGCCCTAAGAATTGAACTGCGACCACCTGGTTCATAGTTTGACACTCAACCACTGAGCCACACCAGCCAGGAAACCCTAAAATCATTCCAGATCATTCCAGGCAGGGTGCTAATGTTTGAAGTGCTGGGTTTTGTTGTTGTTGGGGAAAGACTGATTTGCTGCTGTTTCTGGGACAACTCCAAGTCACAGAAAAATAGCTCAATTAGTGGGCAATAGCCCAAATAGGAACCCCGGACTGGCTATGAATAAACAGCCAAATTCAGCTTCCTAAATGTCTTTGTCTGAGCTTGAAACGAGGCTAGGATGTTCACAGAGTACCTCCCCCTGTAGCTTAGATTCTGGCCAAGAGCCAGGCCATAGGCACCTCCTGTGTAATGAAACTTCAGATTATAAGAGTGTTTATGAAGATAACAGCCTTTAGCTAATATCTTTATCAAGTCCCCACTACAATACTGTGCTAAGATCTCTACATGCAGTCTCTTAAGATTTCCAAATTCCCTGAGGTAGATAGTATAATCATCCCATTTTATAGATAAACTAAGACTCAGAGAGGTTCAGTCATTTTCCCAAGGTCAATGCTAACAATTGACACATCTGTCAGACTCTAAAGCGCACACTTTGAGCCCTCCCACATGCCATCTTCTAATTCTCTGCCACTGTGATGTCCGATTACACAGAAGCCTGAAGCTCTGCTGCTCCCCCAAAAGAGCTCTTGTTCACATAGTGAGTTTTAGTTGGAAAAGGTGCTTCGTTCTGGGTCTCTCAGCCCCTCTGAACCACTGGTTGGACATTAAGCTGACCTCATCTCCAGGTGCCAAAAGGCTGCGAGACACTTTTAGTCTATAAAAGTCAACCTATCCAACAAAGTAGTGTTAGTTTAAGAATACAGAATTCTACTCTACTCCCACAGGACTAAACACACACAATAATAATAAAAAAAGAAATGTCTAAAGAAAATGTGGGCCTAGACATCCATCAGTATTCAGCTGCATGTGGCTCGTTGGTGCCCTCTGAGCTGTAACGATCAGTTTCCCTCCCTCAAGCAGCAGTGAGGCCAAAAGTTTCAGCCATAAAACCTTGCAGAAAACATAAAGGAGGTGAGACACAAATCCACCTGTCTTGTGTAAAGATTATAACTTAAAAGTCACATTTCATGTCCTTACAGAGCTTTACATCTGCTTCCTGGCATTCAAATATCTGGAACTTTAATTTAAACAAACTATTTTTTTTATATTCAAATAGTCATAAAAGCACAAAGGGGTGGAGAATGGGAAAATGGGTGCAGGCTGAAAAAACAAACAAGTTCCTGGATATGTGTGGGGATCCGAACACATTTATTCTCACTCTCAAAACTTTCCCACCTACAAGAGAAGGTAAGTCCTGAGAGAATAGAAGCCTGGACTACTTTGTTGGTGGCATTGTCCCCAAAGCCTAGAAGAGTTCTAGACACAAGTAGATGCACAAGAAATGCTTGTTAAATGAATGAACGAGCACACAAACGGAGAGCATTTCAGAGAAGCTAGGACATGTAGTTCTTGAGGCCTGCATGCAACTTCAGAGACTATGATGTTTCACTCACTGATTTGGGATGGCAGGAGGAAGTTATCAGGAAATTGAATTAAGCAGGCAAGCTGCGATGGAGTGATAACAGCAATGGTCCCAGCTATTTTTCTGCTTCTTGATATCCACACTCTTTGGTAGTGCCTTCTACACTGACTCTGGGCTTGGCCAGGTGACCTGCGTTGACCAATGGGACAAGCAAACGTAATGCAAAGACCTGAAAAGGGCTTGTGCATTGGGGCTTGCCTGCTTGCTATTCTCGGAATCCTGCCAGCATGTGAACATGCCTGGGTGAGACTGCTGGACAATGACATTCTACACCCAGTCACATCATTGCCCTGGTCAATGATGTGAAACTAAACAATCACCATACGTATGACGGGAGCTATCTGGGACCAGCTGGCTCCCAGCTGACCAACCAAGGGACCATAAAAGCATGAGACTGACAGAGATCAGATAAGCCTTCCCCAGTTCAGAAGAGCCACCCAGTAGAACGGTGAGCTGAAAAAATGAATACTGTTTTAAGCTATTAATTATTGGGGTGGTTTGTTCTGTAGAGATATGGAACTGATAAATAAGTGTTTCTCAAATTATCTGATCAAGTAACCTGCAGTATTGCTTAAAAACTACAGTATTGTGCTTCCTTAAAAAATTAAACATAGAATTACCTATGATCCAGCAATTCCACTTCCAGACATAGACCCAAAAGAACTGAAAGCAGAGGCTTGAACAGATATTGGTACCCCAGTGTTCTCAGCATTATTCTCAATAGCCAAATGGCAGAAACACCCAAATGCCTATTGACGGCTGAATGGATAGACAAAGTGTAGTGTATACATACAATGGATACAATATGCAGCCTTAAAAAGGAATGAAATTCTGATGTGCTACAAAATGATTAGCCTTGAAAACACACTAAGTGAAACAATTCAGGTACAAGAGGATGAATGTTGTATGATTGCATGATTTCACTTAGAGGAGGTACCAGCAGTCTAATTCCTGGAAACAGAAAGTAGAACCATGATTACACTTCTGGGGAAAGGGAGAGTGAGGACTTACTGTTTCATGGGTACACAGCTTCAAAAAAATTCTGGGTATGGATGGTCATGTTGGTTGCCCAACAATGTGGATGTACTTAATGCCACGGATTGGTACACTAAAAGTGACGAAAATGATCAATTTTACGTCATGTAAATTTTACCACCACCACACACACACACACACACATCCTCTGTACATTCCTGAACCACTCCTCAGAACTACTAAGTCACCATCTCCCGGGCAGGTGCAGGCTTGTCTGCTTAGATAACCCATCTCCCAAATTGTTTTAGTGTAGGATTCAAAAGGACAAACATAATCACCAGATAAGAATGACAGGAAGTCTCTTCCTCTTTATGAGCCAGAACAGTCTCTGGAAAAGGTACAAGACATTGGCTTCATTGGAAGGATTACATTCAGTATCTAAACCTCTCATTATTATGGAACAGCACCAGCTTTCAGATAAAACACAAAAGAAATCCCTTACTATCCTGAAGGCGAAAGCTGGCAAAGCCGCCTGCCTTCCATTTGTTTAGGCATCAGGGGGAAATACCACACTGAATCCAAAAGGTAATTCTAACCTTTTATTTTCCTACACTATTGGAACAAGAATAAATTGAATAACCCTGTCTGAAAAGAGCCAGCTGTGTGAGTTTATTTCTCTTTCACAGTCACTAGATCTAAGTAATAATGCAAAAATGTTGCATGAGAATGATTCTAAAATAATTTTCATTCCAGATAGGAAAACACTGCTACTCTTCTGCAAGAGACTGTTATTTATGCAAGGCAGGACTTTCAAATAGTATCCTCAGGTAGGTAATTCATATGGCAGAAACTATGCCATATTCTGCAGTGTGTAATTACAAAAGAGAGTTTCATCTTCAAACATTTCACACAAATTAGTCACAGAACTTTTAACGCCTCTGGATTTTGGATGGATTACTCAGTGAGGGTTCAAAGTCTCTGGAGAATTTTAAAACTCTAACCTTTAAAAATTTAAGTTCTATTCGTCAGAAAAAAAAAACACCCCAATATGCAAGTGGTACATAAAGGAAGTCAGATTTCCTTTTCCTGTGAATAATGCCATTCACGCTGCTCAGCACAGAACACAAGTCATCTCCTTTTCAGAGTCCTTGCAATTGTCTTTGGATCTGAAATAAGAACACACTTTGTTCAATTAGACAATGCAACTGTCCTAAACACCTTTTCCCCTTTAAAATGTCATTTACATTCAGATAAAACACAAAGGAGATCCTTTGCTGTACAGCCCCAAACTGTTAGTTTCAAATGTCACCTGTATGATAGGTATCTAATTTCATATCTTTACTACTAACTGAAAGAAAAGATTGGATCTTGACACGATCCCCACTCTAGTATTCAATGAGTGGTAATTTAGTATCCTGGATTATCTTTGAGGGATCAACTAATAAAAGTCCTAGACAAGCTTCAATCTACATGTCAGGGTCTTCTACATTCAAGCACTCATTGGCTGGAAACTTTCTATACAAGATTTTCAGGCCATGGGGAGCCAAAGCTAGCCTAATCTGTTGCCACCATGCTTCATGCAAAGCCACTCCCTCTAGACTCATTGCAACCTTGCCATGTTCCTTCACGCCCTGAACCACGGTTCCTAACTCTCTTCTCCTGAGTGTTCTATCATTTCCTGAAACTAGGAATTATTGCCTCCAAAACCACACACACTCTGTGTATCTCCTACATGTGAGAACTAATCTTTTGTCACTTAGTTTACTTCTCGAGTTCCTACTTATTTACAGCATTCTTTTTCTTTTTGTTTCAAATTCATCTGTTGCGCAATAAACAAAAAATAGATTTGTTTTTTAATTTGCACTTCTTCACAGGACCTCACCTCTTCCCGCTCTGCTTTATCTGCGAGTGTAACAGCCCATCCCACCTCTTTTCTTGTCCGGGT
>NW_006299220.1:149855-162729 GCF_000327345.1 Myotis davidii | reverse complement strand
TGAAACTGACCCTCCTGGGAACTCTTCTTGTTAAAATATAACACGTCCTCGTACAAACCCTGGAAGACTGCTCTCATGCATCAAAGCGCCATTTCCTTTCCCGTCATCTCTGACGGTCTCACCTGCATGAATGGTGTAATGTGATCTCCAACTCACACCTTTACAGGCTATTTTCTCATTTGGGATTCTATGGAGACACTAACACTGGAGAAATGGAGCAAAAGACACTGTCTGCCTGTATTTTCCTGAACAGTTCTCTGACAATGACATCCTGGTCCCAAAGTACATGTTGAAAGAAGTTGCAGTCATTTTATAAATTCAATCCTCTGGCCTCAATTTTCAAATATGCACTATCGTGAGGATTCCAAGCCCACCTGTAGAATGGTTAAAATCTTGTTTCAAACTTGAGGCAAGAGCCACCAAGCCTTGCTTTTCCTCCCATGTCACTGGATGCTATTAGAATTGCGGGCAGGGTAGGATTGCAACCACAAAAAAATTCAACCATATAAGTTGAAAATTTGCATGTTCAAAACATCAGATCGTGAGTGTGTTTGAGGGCAAGGACCACATCTCACTCATGTTTGCCACCTGAAAGCTTTGTGCACTATCTGGTGCTGAACAGGCACGGACCCCTGAGTCGGGTGAGGGATAAGACACAATCACCGTCTACCCCCTCTGACACAGAGGAGCCCTGTAGAGCAGGAGAGGCCACCTGGTATGGGGAGCACCCATGGCCTTGTTCTGGCTTAGAAGATGGGGGTTCAAAGCCTGGTTTTGCCAGGAGTTAGCTGTGCAACTTTGTGCAAGTTGTTTAACCTCTCTGGTTCTCAGTCTCCTCTGTAAATGGGGTGGAGGCCAGCCTGCTTGTCATGTTTTGAATGAGGACATGTTTATGAAAGCTCCTTGTAAATGAAAAAGGTACCTTCAGCCCTGCAACATGATTGAGCCACATTTACTAAGAGCAGAACTTTCAAAGACAGTGAAACCTAGTGGTCTCTCTCTTCCATTTTCCATTCATTTAATATATACTTATTCTGTCAATCCTGGGCTCACTGCTATTTGCTGAGAATGAAATAGTGAGAGAGAAAGCAGAGAAAAAAGGAAAGAACCCTGACTGGTGTGCTAAGTGGATAGAGCACTGGCCCATGCACCTACGGACCACAGTCAAGGGCATGTATCTGGGTTGCAGGTTCCATTTCTGGCCCCCATCAGGGTGCAGATGGGAAGCAAACAATCGATATGTTTCTTCCACATTGATGCTTCTCTCTCTCTCTCTCTCTCTCCCCCTCCTTTCCTCCCTTTCACTCTCTCTAAAACAAATCAAAGAAAAAAAAGGGGGAAGAGGCCCTAGATGGTTTGGTTCAGTGGATAGAGCATCAGATTGAAGATTGAAGGGTCCCGGGTTAGATTCTGGTCAAGGGCACATGCCCGAGTAGCAGGCTTGATCCCCAGTAGGTAGCATGCAGGAGGCAGCTGATCAATGATTCTCTCTCATCATTGATATTTCTATCTCTCATCCTTTCTCTCTGAAATTAACAAAAATATATTTTTTAAAGAGGGGAGAGGAGAAGATGAAATAATAATTTGAGAAGTGCAGATAACTTGGTTGTCAGTAAGACTGTGGCCCACATAAATTTGAGGTAGGGGCCCTGAATCTACTCTTTCCTCACTTTGTTCCAGTTTCCCTGCCTCTCAATGCCATGTTGAATTAAATACAATCTCTAGTATTTAAAGATACTAGGTAACAAGACCTAATGCAAACTGACTGCTTAATCTGGTGCTCATGGCTTTTAATACATGCCAGTCACACTCTTTTTCTCTTTCATTAAAATGAGACTTAAGAAAAGGTGTACAACTCATTCAACAGGAGGCCACACTACAGACAGCTCTGAGAAACTTTGGGAAGCCCGTTACCTGCCCCAGGTCACACCATTTCACATTTAGTTGTGCATGTTTTAGTCACCAAAAAATTATCACCCGATAGAGTAAGACAAAGTCATTTTGGAAAGGGAGCCAATGACCAAATTAATCCTTTTATGGAGCTGTCTGATTTGATTAAGTTGTTGCACTACATTTTAAAACTCATTAACAGGAGCTATCAAGCCATTTTGTAAGTGATTTTTTTCTCGTGTCTTTGCAATTCACTGTCCTAGAAGGCTTTTGGTGTCAATCAAAATAGATGACAATGCTGAATCACTGCCTTAATAACATAATTCAGCAGTGGGTGAATTCAGCTGTCTCCGTGAAATCTGACCTTGCAGGAGTGGCTGATTTGCCTGTTGTCTTCGTTGATAAAAAAAAAAATGTATTTATAATGACATTGTGGGTGCATGTACATTGTACAATGTATGTTATTTTATAACAGGTTTGTTTAATCTTAAACAAATTCCTTCCGATATTAGGCAAAAAAGAGAGACCTTTAAAAACAAGCCCTTTCCCCCTCTTTCTCCTTTTCAGTCAACACTTCCTCAGATTCTGTCAGAAAGCTCCAGTGGAGAGAAAATCACAAGTGAAAAGAGAAGGAATATGGCGTTCCTGGGAGAGCTTACTGAAAGGAGAGGAGACAGTTGGATAAAAATCGGCATGAAGGAGATGAGCAAGGAGCATTTTCCAGGGCTGAAAGCTAAACATAACATAGTGGAGAATGAACTGCTTAGATACAAGGTATAGAGCCTGGCAAAGTCAGGCTTTGCAGATTTCTCCAACAATAACGATTTCCTTAAACAGAAATCTCTGAGATTTGCCATTGGAGGGAAAGTTATTTCTAGCAATGTAAGGAAATTATAAATAGGAATTAAATTCCCCTGTGTCCAAAGGACAGTGCAGCAATATTCCATATTTATCTCAAAATTCATTAGAGAAATCACACATAAGAGTGATGGCACTGTTTAATGACCACTAAGGATGCTCAATAAATTAGGTTAATAAAATGTTCATTAATTTAATAAACATTGATTCAGGCCTTGCTATTTTCCCAATTTTGCACAAAGAAAAACTATGATCTATCCATATCTTTGGGGCTTTTGAAGTAGCTGAATAAACATAAATGTAAACATGTAATTACTGTGCAGTGCAGAGATAGACAAAATCACAGAGGAAGGAACAACTAAAACTAGAGTTCTTAAAGACATCATGGTAGGGGAGATATTTGAAGTCTTCCTTCCTTCCTTCCTTTCTTTCCTTCTTTTTTATTTTTTTTTTAAAGCTTTATTGTTTCCATTTGGTCCAATGCATGGGAGAGGGCTCCAGGGTGGTTAAAAGAATGAGTAATGGTTTCAGGGAGAGAGAGAGGCCCAGGCAAAAGCCAGACACCAGGGGGATACAGAGGAGCCCCTCAAGGCCCCTGGGCTCCAAAGGCTCCTAGTCCTGCTCGAGAAGGAGCCTTTTGAAGAAATATTCCCCGAGCCCAGCCTGGGGGCCCGCCAGCCTGCAGAGGTGAGTCAGGTGGTCACTCATTTTCTTGATGAGTTTCACCTCCTCATCCAGGAAGTGATTCTCCAGGAAGTCTGAGATGCCTGTCTGTGCGGGTACAACCCAGGGTATGCAGTTCCACAGGAGCCTCATTCAGGTTCCTCTCCCAGGCCACGGCGTCCTGAGTCCCATCCCACTCATCCTGGGAAGGCTCCAGCCCATCCGGGAAGAGAATGCGGACATCGCGCTGGTTTTGCATCTTCAAGAGATGCTCAGGGCCCTCATGCTTCTCCGCCAGCTCGCGGAAGAAGTGGCCCACACTCTCCAAAGCCACATTATTGAGTCTAAATAGAAGCCCAGGGAGAGGTAGGTGTAGGAGGCCCACAGGTGCAGGTTGGCCAGGCGGTTGATGGCAGCTTCCACCTCGGTGGAATAATTCTGACAAATTTGGGAGCTCATGGTTGTTCAGCAATAAGGAATTAAGAAAAAACACACACAAAAAAACAAAACAGTGTTGGCTGGTGTTGGAGGCTGAGGATGGCTTAGGTGGTTCTGAAACTACCCAAGTGTGAGTGACTGCAAAAAAAGGTTGGAGGATGGTCAGAGGCTGGAAGAAGGGGTGTCCCTGGGTCTATTCCATCCAAACACTGTTGAAGCAAGAGACAGACCTGGAGGCCTGCTAAGCCCTCTGACCGGACTATAGTTTAAAAAAAAACTATGAAAATTCCTATGCACACTGCACATATCTTATTTTGAAGTAAAAAAACAAAACGGGAACAAATACAATCTTTGTATTTGCATGTGGCCTGCGGGCCGTAGTTTGAGGACCCCTGCTACTCCATTGTGTGTTTCTGGCTCCTTTGTCGAAAATTATCTGCCCACATATGTGTGATTTTATAGCTGCATTCTTAATTTTGTTCCGTTGACCTGTGTGTCTGTTTTTCTGCCAATACTATGCTGTTTCGATTATTGTAGTTCTGTAGTATAATTTGAAGTCAGGTGTTGAAGATCATCTTTGCGATGTACTTTTGGGAAACTGACCGACATGAAGACTATAGAAATATCTGATTTCTTCCTCATTATAGAAAGCATTGGTGAAAACTTTTGCATTTCCTTATTTCTCTGGCAAAGAAATTCCTTCCATAATTTATCTATTTTTGTTAGAAAACAAAAATTAAGGAGGCCATAAAATGTTAAATAAGTTTGAGAATACAGGAACAGGCATAAGTGTGTGTGCTGGGGGAGGGGTGTCGGATGGTTTAAGATAATGGGGTAGGTTTTCAGCATGTAAATTTAAGATGCTTATAAATCACCCAAGTGTGAGTGTCTAGTGGACAGCTAGGTCTATGGGTTGAGAGCTCAGGAGGCAGAGCTGAGCTGAGGAAATAGTTTGAAGTCTCATTAGAGAAGACATGGAAACAACATCAAAGAAATGAACGAATCTGTTCAAGAGAAAGAGTAGAAGTAGAGAAGAAGACAGGTAGGAAAAGCAGTAGTAAAATTAGGCCGGGAAGAAGAGAACTGTTTATAGAAACTGAATGAGAAGTGGTGGGGCATTCAGGATAAAATGGTAATATAAAAGCTGGATGATTTTCAGATAATACTCAGTGGGTATGTGTTTAAACAATTCTGTGCCTTAGCTTTTAGCTCTCGATACTTGTTCATTTGTACATAATGATGCATAACTGTGTTGAGTCCCCAAATTCACCTTTCCAACAATTCAGCAAGCCAACAATCTTTGCAATGTGTTTGTTATGAAATAAAGTGCCTTTTGAATTTTGTTTAGTCAATTGGTGGATCCACAGAATTCTGTTAATCTTCTGTCTGCCCCTCCAGGTCCACTCTCTATTCTTTGCCCCTCTGCTCTGGGAGGCTGATCATTATGGATTGATCAATGGACTGTATTTGCCATGTGGCTTTTAAATGGGTTCGGCCAATGAGATGCTCTGCGGGAGCTGGAGAGTGAGAAGGGAGGGTTTGGGATTTTCCCCCATATCTGTTTATCTGTTTACACCCCTTTATGAAGGCCTCAGTTTTTTCAGGAGCCCTCTCTATACAATACCTTCTATGGCAGCGGTTCTCAAGCTGTGGGTCACGACCCCTTTGGTGGTCGAACAACCCTTTCACAAGGGTCGCCTAAGACCATCCTGAATATGAGATATTTACATTACGATTCATAACAGTAGCAACATTACAGTTATGAAGTAGCAACAAAAATAGTTTTATGGTTGGGTCACAACATGAGGAACTGTATTTAAAGGTCTAGAAGGTTGCCCTGGCCGGTTTGCTCAGTGGATAGAGCGTCGGCCTGAGGACTGAAGGGTCCCAGGTTCAATTCTTGGTTGCGGGCACATCCCCAGTAGGGGGTTTGCAGGAGGCGGCTGATCAATGTTTCTCTCTCATCGATGTTTCTGGCTCTCTATCCCTCTCTCTTCCTCTTTGTAAAAAATCAATAAAATACATATATTAAAATAAAATAAATAAAGGGCCAGAAGGTTGAGAACCACTGTTCTATGGGTTCCTGTACCACTTTCATGGTTGGCCTAAAGATGGTACAAGACTTCTTGCCATTTAAACCCCTAAGATACTGCAATTACTGCTTGACTGCTTTCCTCAGTCCCTGGTGGAGGGTTCTGAGTCCCACAGAGTTTATTAATAGCTCCTTTATTAAATTCTCAAATCACCCAGATCACTGTGCTCTCTGGTTTGCTGTGAGGAACAGGTTATCTCATGAAACAATTTATCAATTGTCACTGATCTATTTTTCCATTGGCTTCTAGTATGAACAAGGAGTGTATTTGAGAAGATGAGGTAGGAGAAGAAGCAGAATACATCTGGGAAGGCACAGGTTCCTAACTTTTAGGGTCTGGCTATCCGCACAGAGCCTTGCAGCTAGCACCAGATCATTCCTCTGGGGGGCATTTCTGTTCATCCATTTTGAAATAAACAAAGGACATAAGAAAGCTGGGATGGTCCACATTTCACTCCAGCAGAACTGACAGGTTGGGGGATGCAACCTCATGTATCTGGGTTTTCAGGTAACTGCTATTTGAGTTCATGCTGAGAAACATCAATTCTGTGGTGAAGTTCCATAAATCCGGCTGCCATACAATGAACAAGGCCTACAGTTGCAAAGATGTTTTCGTACTATTTTTGGCATTGTACAAAGGAACTAAGGTGGCAGAAGAAAGAGTCTTCAAATGTATAAAAGAATATCCTTCTGATAGAGGTTGGGGTTGAGGCAGAGACTCTCAGCACAGATGCATGGCTGTGCAGTGCAGCCTTACCCTTCTCTGCCTGGGAACCGGCCTACAGCAACAGAAGAATGGAAAAGACACACACAGACTCAGCTTTTAATAAAATGTCAAGACAGATTCTATTACATTTTTAATATTTTCTAAAAACAACTAAGTTCTCCCAGGAGGAAGTACAGAGATGCCGAGGGAAAATCTTAAGATTTCAGGGGTTGGAGTCCAGCCTTGACCCATCTCAGGAAATGCCACACACACACACACACACACACACACACACACTTGCAGAAAGTGGAAGATGTGCCTTGAAATGCTGAAGCTGGACCCCTTTGCTGGGAAAAGTGTGTAGACAAACAGGTCACTTTCCACCCCTAACAGAACCAAACTAAGTTTAATGAAAAAGAGGAAAGTAGGCCAAATGGAGATTCAGACAGACAAGCACGTTTTTAGGAGGCATGTGTCTTTGTGGAAGCTTAGGGAAGAGAACCTGTGCTGGACAGGAATGCTAACCTGGACCTGCTTCAAGAGGACTCAATAAAATGCGTAGTCTAGAAAAACAACAAATGAATAATAAAGAAGAAACAATCACATCATTGATACAAAGATACTGTAAGATTGCCGTAACCAGTTTGGCTCAGTGGATAGAGCGCCGGCCTGCGGACTGAAGGGTCCCAGGTTCGATTCCGGTCAAGGGCATGTACACTGGTTGCGGGCACATCCCCAGTGGGAGTTGTGCAGGAGGCGGCTGATCGATGTTTCTCTCTCATCGATGTTTCTAACTCTCTATCCCTCTCCCTTCCTCTCTGTAAAAAATCAATAAAATATATATTAAAAAAAAGATACTCTAAGACAAAAGCAAAAAGGAGCAAAATTTTTGAACAAAGTGCAACCTTTTGTAAAATATTACCCTATTTACAAAATATGGTAGGGTAGATGAAAATTGTGAACGAAGATTTTGCCATGAATTTGGATAGAAAAAACCCCAAATGAGAACTCTCCCCGGGGCTCCCGCTGGCTTCTCTGGGATCGGTTGCATGACATAAACTGATGAACAAAAAGATCCAGAGATAGAGAAGCATGGATCAGACCGTCAAACCTCAGAGGGAAGGCAGGGGAGGGTGGGGGTAAGGGGGAAAGATCAACCAAAAGACTTGTATGCATGCATATAAACCTAACCAATGGACTCAGACACCAGGAGGGTGAGGGCATGAGTGGGGGAATGGGGGAGCAAGGGGGAGGATAAGGACACATATGTAATACCTTAATCAATAAAGAAAACATAAAAATAATTTAAAAATAATATGATATCTGGGATTTGCTCCAAATTAATACAGAAGAAAGGAATTGGGTAGGAATATAGATGAAACAAAACTGGTCATGAATCAAATCTGAAGCTGAGTAATAGGTGCTGGGGGTTCATTAATCTGTTTATTTTTTCTGTAATAAAAAGTTAAATAGATATAGAAGTCTGCCCAGATTACTTTCCAGTGACAATCAATATTAACAATTTGATATATTTTCCCCAGAAATTTTTCTATGTATAAATTGCAGAAAAGAGTAGTGGAGGAGGCTTGATCTTGATTTTATTTAATTAAATGGACTCACTAGAAAAAAACCCAAATACTCCAAATGAAGCAGTCATCTCAATGAAAGAAGATAAATAATAATACAGAAATGGAAGAATTCAGGGAAAATATGGTAGAATAGTAGTAGAAAATAAGATAAAACTGGCAGAACTTAGCAAAGGTATATAAGAAAAAATAGGAAGATTAAATAAATGAAAGCAAAAGAAGAGTACAGGAGTAAAGAAATACTATGGAAAACACAGTAGATTCACAGAGGATCAGAATGAGTAAATTAATGCAATGGAATAGAAGTAAACAAAGACTCAGACTCACCAATTAGACATAGCACAGTAAGGTTACTGGGCTTAAAATAAAAACCTTCTGAGCAGACAGATGAGAGGATCAAGCTAATTTTACATTAAGAAAAAAAATTCAAGCTAGCCTATTTTTTTACAACACTGAATATCAGACACAACATCTATAAGATTCTCAAGCAAATAAAATTTAAGATAAGGATTATATATACATACAGACTCTTCTTCAAGCACAAAGTTCAAGTAAAAAGGTTACAAACAACTTTAAGATGCAAAAACTAGAAAAATGTTATTTTTCTGATTTTTTTTGTCATAAGTTGTTAATTTGATGAAATCACCTTTATCTATTTTTTGCTTTTATTACTTGCGCTTTTGGGGTCATATCCAAAAAAATAATTTCCCAGGAGGTTTTCCCCTATATTTTCTTCTGGTAGTTTTACAATTTGGGGTCTTACACACTTAAGCCTTTAAAGAATGGGTAATTGTACAGTGATCTTAACACTTTTAGAGCCTAGACAAAGAAAATCTTCAATTGATTTATACCGACCCTTGAAAAAGAGAAGTATGGGAAAACTATAGACATTTCATTTCTGAGTTAATGATGTAAATCTTAAATAACTTATTAGCAAGTGATTAAAAAGAAAACCTTTTCATAATCCGATATACAAATATGGAAAACACTGCATTAAATATAAATAGAAAGCTCCATAAATTATTATACAGCACATTCCTATGCACATACTCCCTAGGTCAAGAATTCAAACATCACCAGTACCCTAAAAGCCCCTCAGGTAACTTTGTCCAATCACCACTCTCTCTTCTTCCTTTTTTAAAAAATATGTTTTTTATTGATTTCAGAGAGAGAAAGGGAGAGGGGAGAGAGACAGAACATCAATCATGAGAGAGAACCATTGATTGGTTGCCTCCTGCACACCCCCTATTGGGGATCGAATGTTGACCTCCTGGTTCCTGGGTTGATGCTCAACCACTGAGCCACACCAGCTAGGACCCCCTCTGTTATTTAAAGGTAACTATTATCCTTACTTTCATGGTAATGATTTATTTGTTTTTCTTTATATGTTTACCACCTAAATATGCATTCCTAAACACTTTAGTTTTGTCCACTTTTGAACTTTATATATATATAAAATCATGTAGTATATATATTCTTTTGTGTCTGGCTCTTTTGGGGGATGAGGGATATAATGTTATATTCCTGAAGTTTATTCACCTGGCACATAGGTTTGTAATGTTTAACTTCCATTAATATATAATATTTCATTTGTGAAAGTACCCCAATTTGTCTATTACTTTGTTAATGAACTCATACATTATTTGCAATTTTTGAATATTATAAATAATGTTGCTCTAAACTTTCTTGCCCTGAAGAATAAGAAATCATTATGTCCAAGTGAAATTTATCCAGGAATGCAAAGATGGTTCCATACTGGGAAATATGTAGATAAAATTGTCATTTTAATAGGTCAAAATGGAAACTAATGACTTCATATGTACAGAAAAATATTTGAAAGATCCAAATCCATTTTTGATAAACACTCAACAAAAGAGTAATCAAAGGTTAGTTATTTAACACAAGATAATATACTTATCTCTTTTTTTATTATTATTGCTTAAAGTATTACAAAGGGTATTACATATGTGTCCTTTCTTTTTCCCCGCCCTTGACAATCCCCTGGCCTCCCCTACCCCCAGTGTCTTATGTCCATTGGTTATGCTTATATGCATGCATACAAGTCCTTTAGTTGATCTCTTACCCCCCCCTCCCTCCTGCCCCCAAATCCTCCCTGGCCTTCCCGCTGCAGTTTGACAATCAGTGTGAGGCAGCTCTGCCTCTGTGTCTATTATTGTTCATAAGTCTTTCTTAAAGCCAATGCCATTCTTAATAGAAAAAACACTAGAAATATTCTCACAAGCAAAGGATAGCAAGTATTAATATTGTCATTTAACAATGTACACGTTTACAATCTCATCAAATTATGAAAAAATGAGATAAAAATGTTGGAAAGGAGAAGACATAGTAAGATTTAAATTTTAAAAATCATACTAGCAATAAAGAAATATAGTAATGCATTAGCTTATAAAACTAACACATGGAAATCAATAGCCTTCATATAAGGCTCCATTTGAAACAGCAACAAAAATAATAAAACACCTATAAATAAGTTTACCAAGAAAATGTGCAGGCTTCTATTAGGGAAAAAAGCCTATAAAGTAGGCATCAAGAATATAAAACAAGACTTCAGCAAATGAAAAGGCATACACATGCCTTTTTGATATGAAGTTGTAGAATCATAAAAACATTAATCTTCCCTAATTTATAAATTTAATTAAAATACAAACATGTTTTTTTCCTGTAACCCGATGAGCTGATTTTTAAATTTATAAACTAGGACCATCAAAAAACAAGTAAGAGGGGAGAACTAGCTTTGTTAGAAATTAGACTGTTGCAGAAAGTGTCAGTGATTGAGGCAGTCTGGTTCTGCTGTATAAAAAGGCAAATGAGTACATCCAATCAGCACAGCAGAACACTACAGATAATTATGGGCAATCTCACTCATGACCTAGATGTAAAAATCCTGAATAAAATATTAGCAAACTGAATCTAGTAAGACACACACACACACACACACACACACCTCAAGGTCCAATGGGGTTTATTTTGGGAATACAAGGTTGGTTTAACATATCAAGGATTAATTAATACAATTTACCTAATTAAAAGCATAAAAAATTAATGATATGTTCATCGTTGTCGATCAACTATCATCCATGTTTCAAACATTTAGCAAATTAGATAGAGAACATATTTATCCTGATAAATGCTATCTACAGAAACAAAACAAAATAACTTTCAACAAACTTCATACCTACGAATAACTTGCTGACATCTTTCTCAATTTGAAATGTGACAAGAATGGCTGCTATTGCCATTTTAATTCAACACCGTACTGGAAGTTCTAAACAGTGCACCAAAGAAAGAACAAAAAATAGAAGGAGTTTTTAATCAGATGGGTTCTAGACTTATGGGGCGACCATTTCATCTATACTAATAAAAGGGTAATATGCTAATTAGACCAGACGTCCTTCCTGACAAAGCTGGGCCCTGGTGAAGCCGCCCACAGTCCTGGGTGCCAGCGGCTTGGGCTGTGGCCCGGGAGAGGGAGAAGCCACCTGCCCTGTGGTCCTGGGCGCCAGTGGCTGCGGCCCAGGCAAAGCCACCCGCCCATGGTCCTCTGAGGCTGTCGCTGGCCTGGGTAAAGCTGGCCCTGGGTCCCAGGTGCCTGAAGCTGGCCGGAGGAGGGAATCCTGGGTCCCAGGTGCAGGGCTGAGGCAGAGGCGGTTAGGGGTGATCAGGTCAGCAAGGGAGCAGTTAGGAGTGATCAGGCTGGCAGGGGAGTAGTTAGGGGCAATCAGGCAGACAGCGAGATGAGTCGGACATCCCCTGAGGGGTTCCGGATTAGAGAGGGTGCAGGCCAGGCTGAGAGACCCCTTCCCCATGCACAAATTTCATGCACTGGGCCTCTAGTAAGGTATACAAATATCTAATTACTATGTTGTACACCCGAAACTAATATAATATTGTATTCCAACTATTATTGAAACAAATTCTAAAGTACCTTTGGAAGGATACAAATTTTTTCTTGTTTACAGTTATGATTGTTTACCCAACCAATCCAAAAGAATCCAGAGCTCATGGGCATAGACAATAGTGTGGTGGAGGCCTGGGAGGGGCGGGTGTGGGTGGAAGAGATCAATGGGGAAAAACAACAGCACAAAAAACAAAGGGGACATCTGTAATACTTTCAACAATAATAAAAAATAAAGTTAGAAGAGGTAGGGCAGGTAGCACATGGAGATTTTATTATTTATTATAATAAACTAGTGGGCCAGTGCACAAAATTTGTGCAGGGGGGTGGGGAGGGGGTTGTCCCTCAGCCCGGCCTGTACCCTCTCCAATCTGGGTCCCCTTGAGGGATGTCCGACTGCTGGTTTAGGCCCAATCCCTGTGGACTGCTGGCTCCTAACCGCTCACCTGCCTGCCTGCCTGATTGCCCCTAACGACTCTCCCTGCTGGCCTCTCGCTGCCACTTTCCTTCCCTACTGGCCTGCTCACCCCCACCTGTCCCCCTGCTGGCTTGCTCACTCCAAACTTCCCCCCCACAGGCCAGATCACCTCGAACTGACCCCCACTCATGGCCTGCTTGTCCCCAACTGGCCCCCCTGCTGGTCTCCTTCCCCCCAACGGTCCTGCCCCCCACCAGCCTGATCACCCACAACTGCCCTCCCCTCTTGGCCTCTAAACGCCTTTACC
>NW_006299220.1:147720-149600 GCF_000327345.1 Myotis davidii | reverse complement strand
CCATTTTCAGTCTGGCCGCAGCCCCTTCAGGGTGAGGGTCCCCACTGGGGTGTCTGGCCAGCCTGGATGAGGGGTTGATGGCTGTTTTCAGGCTGGCCAGGCCCCCCAGTGGGGACTTTCACCCCATGGGGGTGTGGCCAGCCTGGGTGAGGTGCTGAGGGCTATTTTCAGGCTGGCCACACTCCCTGGCGACCCAGGCCCCCAGCACCTTTTTGAGTGGAGGCCAGGGTGGACTGGAAGCCTGGGTCACCCCTGGTGACCTAGGCTCCCAGCCACTCCTTCAGCAGTGGCCAGGGTGGTGGGAAACTTGGCTTCCTCTGTCACCAGGGGCAACCCAAGCCTCCTGCTTGCTCCAGCTCCGTGGCTGGTGCCATCTTTGTTGGGTTATTTTGCATACTCGCCCTGATTGGCTGGTGGGCGTGGCAGAGGGAAGGTCAATTTACATGTTTCCATTTTATTAGTGTAGATTATAACTAAATTTCCCCTTAAAAAAAGAATGCAGAGGTTAATTATTAGAATGAAAATGAACAAATTTTACCTACATGCAACACATGATTTTTCAAAGATAGTGTTGAGTGAAAGCTATACTCAAAGGAATACTTACTGTATTACTCCATTTATATAATGTTCAACAAACTGATAAAATTAAGTTATATGATTTAGTGACATATACATAGGTGATTATGTTATAAATAAAAACAAGGAAGTGATTATTATAAAAGTCAGAAAAGTTACCTCTGAGAGGGAATTTCTGGGTCATGAGGAAAAGCAGTGTGGTTGGAGAGTAGAGAGGGGCCATTAAGAACTATGGGTTTTATCCTAACAGAAATGGATTTATTGAAGTTTTGAGCTAGAAAATACTATTTCTCTGGCATTTTTTCAAGGGGACAACTGAACAATTGTGGGTTGTGGAAGAACAGAACTGTAAGCAGAGAAGGAAACCAGTTAGGAGGTGGCTGCAGTAGTTCATCTGAGTGGTGTTGGTAGCTCAGATTATGGGGTTCTATTAGTTTCTATTGCTGCTGTAACAAATTACCACAAATTCAGGAGTGTAAAACAACACAATTTATGTTCTATAAGTCCAAAGTCTGATGTAGGTATCACTGGGCTAAAATTGAAGAGTTGGCAGAGCTGTGTTCCCTCCTGGATACGTTAAAAAGAATTAATTTCCTTGCCTTTTCCAGCTTCTAGAGACTACATACATTCTTTGGCTCATGGCGCCTGACCTTCCTCTTCAGAAACAGCAATGTTGCATCTCTCTCATCATTCTTTTAAAAAATTTATCTTTATTGTTGAAAGTATTACAGATATCCCCTCTTTTACATCCACTGCCCCTTCCACTGAGCTCCTGTCCCCTCCCCAGGCCTTTCCCACACTATTGTCTGCCTGTGGGCTATGCATATATGCATGTAAATTCATTGGTTAATCTCTTTCCCCCATGTTCCTTCTGAAATAAGTCAGTCTGTTGCATGCTTCAATGTCTGTGGATCCTTTTTGTTTACCAGTTTATTTTGCTCATTAGAATCTACATATAAGTGAGATCATGTGATAAGCTCTCTTCGATGGGCTTATTTCACTTAGCATAGTACTCTCCAGGTCCCTCCATGCAGTCTCAGGTGTAAGAGATCCTTCTTTTTTATAGCTGCACAGTGTTCCATTGTGTAAATGTTCCACAGCTTTTTTATCCACTCATCTACTGATGGGCACTTTGGTTTTCTCCAGATCTTAGCTATTGTAAATAACACTTCCATGAACATAGGGGTTTATATATTCTTTCTGATTGATGTTTTGGGTTTCTTAAGATATAGTCCTAGAAGTGGCATTGCTGCATCAAATGGCATTTACATTTTTAATTTTTTTGAGAAAACAAATATTGATTC
>NW_006299220.1:147017-147614 GCF_000327345.1 Myotis davidii | reverse complement strand
GGCGAGAAGGAAAATGTTCTCACTACAGAGCTACGTTGTCCCTTTTTTATATAGTCTTTCCTTACAGGGTCCGGGAGCCATCTGCCTTTTCGATAGACTAGGTCCACATGAACTGATCTTGCCACGAGTAAAATGAAAAGGAATGAGATGCCTCTACCAACTGGTTTTATCTATAATAACAAAAGCATAATATGCTAATTTAGACAAGACAGCCTAATGACCTTCCAGATGTCATTCTGGACATCCTTTCAGATGAAGCCATGATGTCAGGGGCTGAGGCAGAGGCAGTTAGGGGTGATCAGGCAGGCAGGCAAGAGTTTGGGGGCAATCAGGCAGGCAGGCAGGCCATCAGGAGCCAGCTGTCCCTGATTGCGAGAGGGATGTCCTTCTGCTGGTTTAGGCCCAATTCTGCCAGCAGTTGGACATCCCCAAGGGGTCCTAGATTGTGAGAGGGGGCAGGCCGGGCTGAGGGACACCCCTCCCCCTGTGCAAGAATTTCATGCATCAGGCCTGTAGTTATTAATAAAACATTGGCTGGACATGTTCGAGTTGATTTACCTTCTAGCTAGAAATAAGTGTATGGCTCTTTGAGTTTTT
>NW_006299220.1:143146-146789 GCF_000327345.1 Myotis davidii | reverse complement strand
ATAACAAACAATTCTATAAAAAAAGTCAATGTTCAGCTAGTCCCTAGAAAACCCTTGGTAAATAGTAAAAACTTATAAATTTCCCCTCATTTTTTTTTTTGAATCAATTGAATACATGGAGTGAAAAACAACAGCCATACTTCTGTTTCTTTTAGACTAAGAAAAAAAATGCTGATTAACATGCAGGGGAAGTATGTAGCATTTTGGTTTAAAAGGTCAAATTAACATTATCTCTGTGTTATACTATTTGCTTTTTTTAAAAAATATATTTTATTGATTTTTTACAAAGAGGAAGGGAGAGAGACAGAGAGTTAGAAACATCGATGAGAGAGAAACATCGACCAGCTGCCTCCTGCACATCTCCTACTGGGGATGAGCCCGCAACCCAGGTACATGCCCCTGATTGGAATCGAACCTGGGACCTTTCAGTCCGCAGGCCGACGCTCTATCCACTGAGCCAAACTGGTTTCGGCATACTATTTGCTTTTATACTTTCAGTAAAATGAAGGTATATTCATATGTGTGTGTATGAGAGGGAGAGAAAGGAGAAAGAGAGAGAGAGAATAAGGAAAGTCATCCACAAATATAAGAACACTTTATCCTTAGATATCAATTTTAATACTCAGCATTACCATATGGTTTTAGGTGCTTTAGTTGCTTCTGATAAAACTAAACAGAACAACACCCTAAATTTGCTTTGGATTTTCTGGACCTCCACTCTAGGATCTGCACTGCATACACAGGTCTTTGTTAAAATGAAAGCGGGAGACATTATCATATACAGCATTTGAGATTTGGATCTATAACTACATCTCCTTTAAGATCTCTTGACTTTCCGCTGTAAGTCTCTCAACTTTCTGTGAGCTGCTTGACATTTGATCTGGGATCATTCAAGCTGCCCTTCCAGGCTCTTCTCGTCACTGTGTCTTTAAACTCCTTGAGGCAGTGATGTGACTAGAATGAACACGGAGCTTTCAGACAGAACTAGCAAGTAGCTCTGAATTTTTTATCATGTTTTCTCCAACTTTCTTCCTCAAATTTCCCTCTTTGTGATTCCATCTTTCTCTCAGGCTATGTATGTGTCTGTTTCAGCATCATTTTCAGAGATTACCAAAAAATTGTTTTTTTAAATCAGTTGACTGTCTATCTGATTAAATGATTGTTCAATACTGTACTGGCTTCACTTTGGACAGTAAGCCCTCACCAATTGTTTTCCATTAATCAATTCATTCATCTTTCTGACAAAAATTGTATTCAGCACTTCCTGTGGATCAGCCGTTGTTCTAGGCACATGGGATTCAATGGTGGCAAGAATCAACTGTTTCCACATTTATGGATGTTATAGTCTGATGGAGAGGAAGACCATTGTTAGTGAAATGAACCTGTAAAAAGTTTGTAGTTATAATTACTCTGGACGTAGATGTTACTGTGAAAATGTGTAATGGAACATTCAAGGAAGACTTTTCTGAAGTGATATTTGACCTGAGATCTGAAAGACATATAAGTATTGACTAAGGGAAGAGATAGACTAGGTACATGGAAGGGAGCAGGCTCAGCCAGGGAGAGGGAACAGCTCTGGTGGCAAGAAGCATGGGATGTTTGAGAAACTGGAATGAGGCCTGCGAGGTTAGTGCACAGAGAGCAAGGGATTTGGCAGGAGGGGTGATGCTGAGCAGCAGGCACAGGGCAGACAGTGGAGGATCCTATGGGCCCTGAGAATTTGATCTTTACTCCCAAACCAGAAAAACTAATGAAGGGCTTATTTAAAGGAGGGTGACATCATTCAATTTTCATGTCTTCCTTCCCTTCCCTTCCCTTCCCTTCCCTTCCCTTCCCTTCCCCTTTCTTCTTCTCCTCCTCCTTATCTCTTACTTTCTTTCCTTTTTATTTATATTCTAGGGACATGTGTGTGCTATGAATAACAATTATAAACAGGATACTCACAGAACTTTTAGAAGGTCTGTGACCTTTTGGATTTTCCATACAGAGATTCTTAATTGAATTCATAATCTTGTCCCTCCAAAGTGCTTTACAGGAAATACCCAGGCAGCTACTAGGGTGGCTGTTGTTGGCTATATCGGTATAACATATACTTCAAAGGGAGTATTGATGGCCTTGCTTTTTCACCACTTCTTGAGCAAAATGAAGAGGGTTTAGCCTGCTAGAGTCAGCCTCAGAGAGGTTGCAGAGTACACAGGGCTCCTATACTCATTTCTGTTCAAGTGCCTTTCTTTTCTTATCAGTCTCCAAAGAAAAATAAGCTGCTTTTGATGTAACACCTCTTGTGATCTCAAGGTAGAGGCTTTCAAATGTGATAGAATAATCCCTGAGAACTTACTTAGGGCAAGGCTCCAGCTGGGTGTGCTGGGAGAGAAGGAAGTAGTGGTTGCTCACGAGAAGATGAAATCTTAATGAAGAATTGGGTATATAAACAAGTGACTAAGAATGTGACAATCCATAAACCTGAGAAATCTGACAAGCAGCCAACTTTGAAGGGCAGTTGGTCCTAAAAAATAACTCATCAGAAACGAGAGCCTCAAGTGCCAAGAGGCTGACACTTAACTTTTGTAAGAAATTTACAAGCAAACCTACCTCTGCCCCTGTCCATTTTGTGATTCAAAAACCACCAACCACATTTGGACAAAGCCCTAGCTTGCCCTTCATTTCTCTAAGCATCTGTCCACCTCTAAGCAAACTAGGCAAAGATTCCTTATGTTCTACTTGCCCGTAGGCCACAACAGAAGGGGTAGATAAGCCAAAAGCAAGTGATAGTTACAGGAGAATTAAAGAGTTAAATGTAAGAAGCGAACCCCAAAAAAGAGAAAAGTATGGATATTATTATGCTTCCATGATAGATTTTAAAATGCAAAATATATCATTGTATTTATATTAAAACATGAAGAAAATATGCAGGATTTCCGTACTAGACGTTAACGAAATAAGGATCTCTCCACACCTGTCATCCACAGCCTATAGAGACCAAGAAGAGCAAATAAAACCACCCATAGCCCCTGTCTACAGCATATCAAACCATTATGTTGCATACCTGAGAATAATATGTTTTATGCCAATTATATCTAAAAAGAAAAATAATAAAGCACATCAACCAATAAATGGAAGTGCTCAGATGCCTCATAGCCCCTGCCCTAGCTTTGTCCTGCTCGGGTGGCCCACAGTGAGGCTGGTTGCTTAGTAAGCCAGGGGAGACTTAGTAGAAAACCAGCACAAAAAACCACAACCAACTAAAATTGACTTTAGTGAATTATTCTGATGAAAATACAGAAACTCAAGTGGGAAAGCAAAAGGACATTAACAAGTTTGGAATTTTAGTTAATGTGGATTTATGGATTCCATGACAAAAACACACACACATCGATTAACAATAACTTACTACCAAACAAAACCCTATGTGTATAATAGTTGAAAATAAAATTGTCAAACACTTCCATAGTCATCTCATTGTCCCAAGTTTCTAATTCCTAAATACTTTTTCATAATTTAGTCCATTTTACAAAAGGGCACAATGACTGGGGGTACAGTAAAAATGTTATTAGAAGTATAAACATATGGAACATCTGACTGAATGACTAGCACATTGATTGCTAAATTTATCTGCGTCTCTATGTAAACATAAAACAGATTC
>NW_006299220.1:139141-143117 GCF_000327345.1 Myotis davidii | reverse complement strand
ACACATATGATGATCAGAGATTCTTAGAGTAGGAGAGGGCCCTTAAAATACATCCAATTTAGCTTTCCATGCAAAGTGGGTATTATAATGTGCAACATAAATGACAGGTAGTTAGGACCTCAGATGAGGCCTCAAAGTGTGCTACACCGATCTTACCCCAAATCTGTAATCATCATCGTCATCATCATCATCATCATCATTATCTACCACTTAGCAACCTCTGTGAGCTAGAAACCATGCTATTTTTTTATTATTATTTATTTGTTTGAATCATAGCACCTGCTTTTTTCCCTTTATGCCAGTTATCACAGCTGTAATACCATTTTACTAATGTGCTCATTTGGTCACTGTCCAGCTCACCACTGGACCATAAGTTCCTTGAGGACCGAAATCATGATGACTTCGCGAAAGCTGTATCCCCAATCCCTTCTACATAGCCTGGAACTCATCAAGTATTTGTTAAATGAATGAACACAGTTTTTAATTCTTCTCCCCAGTGAGTTGTTTCTTCAAAACTGGTAAATGTTAGAACCAAAATTCAGACCAGCTTTATCTGGCCACAGAGGCCATGATTGTTCTCTACCAAGCTTCCTGGTCACTCAATTAGCTTGAAGAAACCTATTAATTAAGCAATTTCAAATTAATAGCATGAGTTACATTTATTTTTTTTTTTTTCCTGCTGTCTCTCTCCAAAAGCTAATAAAGTGTGAGTTTCAAACCTGAGTTTTAATTTTCTGTAAGATGGTACTAATGCTACCTCTGGGCCTGACGCTTTTATAATGTTTAATGTTATATGTTTCACTGTTTACACACACTTAACATCCTTAATCATCCCTATGATGGTCTTTTCCCTCCTAATCAAAACCATGCAGGCACAGTTCAAACCAATAGTGTGCTGAAGCCAGCCTATACGGGCTCCCAGAGCAGACTGTTACATTTTCAGGGAGTTTGTGAGCTGGATATTAAGCATAGCCATTATTAAAAATTAACTTACAATGAGACAAATTACATGAGAAACAAAGGAAATTTCAGTAGAAAAAGGATAACCTTTTTAACAAACAGTATTGGAACAATTGGACATCTATGGGACAAAAAAATTAAGCTTTGACTTAACACTTCACACCCTATAAAATTAATTAAAAATGGATCATGGATTTCAATGTAAAGCTTTAAAATTTTCATAAGAAAACTTAGTGGAAAATCTTCAAGATCTAAACCTATGTGAGGTGTTCTCAGATATGACACGAAGGCTGTGATCCATAAAAGGAAATGCTGACACATTAAGCTAGATCAAAATTTAAACCTTTTGTACTATAAAAGACTCTTTTAAGAGGATGAAAAGACCAGTTACAGACTGGGTGGAAAAACTTGCAAACTACATATCTAACAAAGTTCTTTTTTAAAATATCTTTTTATTGATTTTATTTATTTAGGGGAGAGGGAGACAGAAACATCAATGATGAGAGCGAATCATTGATTGGCCGCTTCCTACCCGCCCCCCATTGGGGGTCGAGCCCACAAGCTGGACATGTGCCCTTGACAGGAATCGAACCTGGACCCTTCAGTCCGCAGGCCGAGGCTCTGTCCACTGAGCCAAACCAGCTAGGACCTGACAAAGTTCTTATACCTAGAAAATGTAAAGAACTGTCAACACTCAACAGCAAGAAAAGAAACAATCCAGTTAGTAAATGGGAAGAAGATATAAAGAGACTTATCACCAAAGAGACAGATGGGTGACCAATCTGCACATGAAAAGATTTCCTACGTTATTAGCCATTAACTAATGCAAATTAAAATCAAAATGAGGTATCAGTGCTGAAATATTAAAGTAGCAGAAGTGAAAAACGGTAACAAAACTAAATGCTGGAAGGATGCAGAGGGGCTTGTCCCTCATACATGCTGGTGGGATAGTGAAATGAAACAGTCACCATGGAAGGTAATTTGGAAGTTTCTTGTACTTATAATATGACCCCAAATCACACTCTTGGACACCTATTCCAGAAAAAATGAAAATTTACATACACATACAACCCTATACAGGAATGTTTATAGCAGCTCTGTCCATAATAGCCAAACTGGAACAACCCAAATATCCATCAGTGAGTGAATGGTTAAACAAACTGGGAAATCCATACTATGGAACAGGATTCAGAAATAACAAGGAATGACACACACAACAAGGTGTAAAAACTCCAGGGAATTATGCTTAATGAAACAGATCAGTCTTATAAGTATACATATTATGTGGTTATATATTTTTGACATTCTGGAAGTAATAAAACTATAGAAATGGAGAAGAGATGAATGGTTATCAGGGAACAAGGAAGAAATGGTGACAATATAACGAGAAAGCATAATGGAATTTCTTTGTTGCAATGGGACATTTCTGTATCCCAAATGTGCTAGTGGTTACACAAATCTACACCTGGGATAAAATTGCAACACACACACACCCCACAAATGAGTGTATATAAAAATGCTGACAACTGATGAAAGTCTGTAGTTCCGCCATATCATAGTAGTCTCAATTTCTTATTTGTGATATTGTACTATAGTCATTCATGTTGGAACTATACTTATTCAACAATTGAAACCACAGATTGGCTGCAGACACAAGAATTTGGCAAAAATCAATGAAAGCATTCTTAGAAAACCAAAGGACTATATGAAATTATAACAAAGAGCATTATATATTTTATCACTGTAAATTGTGTGCTACCTTTATTTTAGTAAAATTCAAAATAAACTTAAGTGTGTCTAAGTATATATTATTAAAGCCTGCTAGTGTTTAAACCTTTACCATCACTGGTTTAAACCCAATCTTTTTTTGTTCTTCAGTGGAGAGAACTCACCACTCCTCTTTAAAGTGGTGATGCAGGTTATTGTGTTGTATCAGTCTTTTGCCTTTTGCAGATTCTGTTTCCTGGAGACTGATCTGACCCATAATATGTTCAGATTCATGGATTCACAGCATCAACGACCTCAACAAGTGTAGACCATATTGACTTTCCAGGAAAATGCTCTAGTTTCTCCCATGAAGAGAAGCTCACAGAGGGCTGGGTCAGTTCCACTTTGCTTTTAGTTTAGACACCAAGCTTACAAGTTTTCTAATGATTTTTCAGTTTCTTTTGGTATAACAAAATCAGAAAGTAAGAATTTTTTTTTTAAATAGCAAATGGTTAATGAGATTAGTCACATTGGATATTTACTTACCAAATGTTTGACACTCATTGTCCCTTTGTTGCCTGGCCATGTACTGGTCAGAGATCAAACTTCCCAACCAATTTGGTTTCATGCATGGAACCAGAGCACGTGGGCTCTGTGCTTGCTTCTGTTTAGTCTGGAATACCTTTTACTCCAATTCCAGTGCTCAGCACATACCCTTCTTTTGAGGCTCAGTTTAGGTATGCCCTTCCTTGTGTTCCCTCCCCTAATCCATTTGATATGGAAAAAATATATCATTTTCTTTGCATCCCTTAGGATATATCCAAATCTTCTGACATCAGTTCTATTTCTCCGTTTTATAACTGTTACAACTGTCTGTGGTTTATGTCAGGTGTCACTGTTGTTATCCCTTTGAGGGCACTGCTCTTTCCTAATTTATCTCTAAATTCTACCACAATGACTAGCTTAATGCCTGTATATAGGAAAGACTTAGAAAGTTGGTTCAATGGAATGTCACCAAATAAATGAATTAGTTAATCTCTCTAAGCCTCATTTTTCTTACTTATAAATTGAGAATAATAATAAAGAGATTATATCTTAAAGAGTTATTATTAAAAATAGAACTCAAGTATCTACTGTATTTGCCGGCGTATAAGACGATTTTTTGGCCCTGAAAAATATGCCTCCAAGTGGGGGGTCGTCTTATACGCCAGGTACACTTCAGATAGACTGCCCATAGTGCTTGCCCCGTGCCATAGTGGCCTCCCGATGCCCGCCCACTTCATTCCACATACCGTTCAGGCATCAGCAG
>NW_006299220.1:135158-138924 GCF_000327345.1 Myotis davidii | reverse complement strand
ATGAAGAGGAGTTTGAAGGCTTTTAAGGTGAAACTGTCACGCCAGCAAACTTGCTAGGGACTTGCCCGGCACTTGCTCTCTCCCTCTATTTGTTATCTTACTTCTATCATTGACAGTCCCTCTAGGTTGTGGGCTGCTTGCCTGTGTTCCTGAGAAGCATCTACGGTACCAGTCTATAGAGTGTGTTTTCTTTAGTGAATTACCGGTATGTTTACCGGTAATAAACTTGCACTGTTTTATGTATATGTTTGATTACATACAGCCTTGTGACAGTTTTCCTGCATGTCATAAGCATTTGAATATAAATTAAAATGTTAAAATCAAATCTGATATTGTTTTACCTTTTATTTGGTGTGTGGAAGGTGTGTGGAAGAGGGGGTAGTCTTATACGGCGAGTATATAACAAACTCTGTATTTTGAGTGGAAATGTTAGGGGGTCGTCTTATACGCCCAGTCGTCTTATACGCCGGCAAATACGGTATAATAATAAAAGGTAATGTGCTAATTAGGCTGGACATCTTCCGGACGTCATTCTGGATGTCCTTCCTGACAAAGCCAGGATGGAGGGAAGCTGGTGGGGTCCCGGGTGCCTGTGGGCAGCCTGAGGGAAGCCAGCCCAGGTTCCGGGTGCCTGCGAGTGGCCCGAGGGAAGCTGGCCCAGGTCCTGGGTGCCTGCAGGCGGCCAGAGGAGGGAAGCCTGGGTCCCAGGTGCCGGAGGGAAGTGGGTGCCAGAGGGAAACCGGTGCTGGCAGCCGGGGGAAGGAAGGCCTACTCTTGCACTAATTTTTGTGCATCGGGCCTCTAGTATAAAATGATTAGCACAGTGTCCAGCTAATGCTGACTGCTCGATAAATGGTGTGTGTGTGCATCATAAATATGATATACATATAATATAAATATATAGCATATATAATTACCATTATGGATACTACATTAGCATGTTACTCCTCTTGATACCACATTCAGGTTTCAATAAGTGTGGCTGTGAATTCCCTAACACAGGATGGTGTAAGGACATGGGCCTTTGAGTCAGGATCCAGAAGATACAAGTTTCCATTTCAGTTCTGCCCACTGTTCTTGATCTTGGGTTAGTCAACCTCTCTGAGCGTCAGTTCCCACTGCAAAATGTGTGCGAACATGGGGAGAAGGCTGAGCCTCTGTGAAGCTCTAAAGGTCTGTAGTTCCACAGTGACATATGACAAGCTCCATGGGCTGAGTTGGGATCCTAGTGTCAGGCAGCACTCTACCTTCTATAATTTTCTCTCCCTAACTCCATGGATTCTCTCTTAGCCGTGGGCTAAAGACCCTTGGCAAGGATGTCTTAGTGATGTATTAGTAGGTGCAAAGATACCCAGACATTCCACTTTGTGACTTTACTAGCTAGGGAAGGATGATTTTCTTCTGTAGTTGTGACCACAGTGAGCATTTGGAAGTTGCAGGGGACAAAATCAATGCCAAAGAATTCCTAGGTGATATACCTAATGGTTTTCCTCCTGGCATGTCACTGTGGGAGGGCTCTTCCTGAGTTGATCATCCTGGTGACACGTCTCTAACACATCCTCCCTGCAGATCCCCTTGACACAGGGCTGGTGACCTCAATTACAGAGGCAGGTGGTGACTTACGATCAATGGAATATGGGAGGAAGTGACAGGAAGTGATTCCAAGCTTGGCCCTGCTAGATACCTGGAGCAAACTTTTGGCTCTCTTCCTGACACAGCAACCTTGCAGGCTATATGATGGAAGAGGGCCATCTATCTGATTTATTTTGGATTTTGAGTTAGTGCAGAATAAATCCTTACTGTATTAAACAATTTACTCCTTGGTTTTTGTTGTTGTTTTGTTACTGAAGTATAATTTGCCCTACCCTGACTTTTCTTCTGATGATGACACAGGGTGGGGGATGGGGTGTGGGAGAGGCAGGATTCAGGACAGGAGATTTCTGCAGGATTAAACATTTTTCATTTGTCCAGAGATTCTCTCCTGCTATCTTATTTGGGAGTATAAATGTGTTGGTACAGGATAGAGGTATTTGAAAAGAAAATACACACATGCCCAAATTTTCTCTTTTGCTTTAACACAAACCTAACAATTAGGTTTCCCCTAACTGTTCCTTATTTTAATGTGTTCAAAAAATCCTTTAAGATAAAATAGAAAACATTTAAATGAATTAAGTGCTTCAGATAGTTTTTGAATACTTTTGTAACTTTTTAATAATCATGATCTAATTTAAACTTTAACAATCCATTATAAAAAGTTACTTAATTGGTTTAAAGAGCTTAGTTTCTACTTATGTCCTGGTATATGATAGAGAAAACATTTTTTTCCTCTTAATTCTCACACAAGGATATGTTTTTATTGAATTTTTTGGAGAGGAAGGGAGAGAGGGAGAGAAAAACAAACAAACATCGATATGAGAGAGAAACATTCATCGCTTGCCTCCCATATCCCCCCCCCCCCACTGGGGATCGAACCCACAACCTAGGTATATGCCAGGGCTGGGAATGGAATTCACAATGTTTTATGGTATATGGCAGTGGTTGGCAAACCGCGGCTCGCGAGCCACATGTCGCTCTTTGGCCCCTTGAGTGTGGCTCTTCCACAAAATACCACATGCGGGCGCGCACGTACAGTGTGATTGAAACTTAGTAGCCCATGCGCAGAAGGTGGTTTTCGGCCTGGGCGAGTCTATTTTGAAGAAGTGGCGTTAGAAGAAGTGGGGGGTGTCGGGTGATGGGAGACGCAGCGCAGGTGGGCCACGGGTTACGCAGCGCGGGGGATGTGTTCCTGATTCATGCACGAGTTGAGTGAGCCAGTCAGTCAGCAGTCTCATTGTGCAGTGGTTAGTGCTAGCCGTGTCCACAAATCGCGCGCGGGTGACAAAAGTACCTCCTCGAAGCATAAAGTTACCTGTATTTTCCCCACCAGCTGCAAATCCTACAGGTATTTTTGCCATCAATTTAAGAATTGTAATTATTTTGTGTTGGTGGCTTTATTAGTATAAAATGAGGACGTTTTTAGCAAAGGCCCGCTTAGGAGTACCCTAATTAAGTTAATAACAACGTACCTACCTATATAGTTTAAGTTTAAAAAATTTGGCTCTCAAAAGAAATTTCAGTCGTTGTACTGTTGATATTTGGCTCTGTTGACTGATGAGTTTGCCGACCACTGGTATATGGGATGAAGCTCCAACCAACCAACTAGCCTGGCCAGGGCGAGAAAACTTTTGCAAAAGCTACAAGATATGGCTTTTAGGTCACAATTATTTATATCATCATCTACCTAAACGTAAAAATATTTTCATCCTAAAGGTCATTTATTGTCTAATGAAACAAACAAAAAACTGAATTCATGAATTCTGAGCCTGGCTGCATTTTTGTTCTTGAAGTTAATCTACTGCTAATAAATAAAATTATTGTTATGAATTTGAATTGTTGCCCACATAGATTAGAATCATGGATGACTGAATAAATAAAATGTGTTTGAGTTTGAATAAGTATGTTTCATAGGCCTAATGTTTCATAAGAGGAAACCAGAATCAGCTAGTACTTCCACATACTAAAATTATATAATTCATATCTATTTAAATTAATTTGATAATCTGTTAGGATGCCAATCTATCCATTCAGGAACAGAAACATCCATTTGAAAATAGGTTGTGGATTGTGAAGATGGCGGCGATATAGGCAGACGCCTCCCAGGTCGTGTCCCGGAGCAAACGGAGTGAGCAGCTGAAACTAATAACACCCACCCCCAACTGGCGAAAGC
>NW_006299220.1:130881-134497 GCF_000327345.1 Myotis davidii | reverse complement strand
CATTGTTTGTGAAACAGTTGTGAGGGAAGAAGTCAGTGGCCACAGGCCTGGAGAACCAGAGGGAAATTTACTAATTAGTTCTTCCTAAACCAAGGAGCTTATGTTTTCCTCTTTTCTTCATGAGAAAGTAAAACACAGGATCACTCTATATTCCAGAAAAGGGTACATGAAATATCTTCCAAAGATGACAAATATAATAATGTAAGCTTAAATATATGTGGCTGTTATTTTTTCGCAGTGTAGCACATTTAAGCCTACAAATGTAGAAGCATCATACCTGAAAAATTGGCAACAGTTGGGGGTGATTTATGACCTTGGTTCATCCCAGGAGGGCAGGGAGCAGGCACATTTTCTCCTACAATTCTACTGCTTTCCATTTTCTAAAATTATGCTGTTGGTCTAATCAAAACACTAGTTTGACATAGCCTTTTTAATCTTCCTTTTTTTCCCCTCCTAAAAAAATCACCTCGGGCATCACAGATACATCTCATTGGAAACCATAATCAATCCTGTACTTGAGGCACAACCCCAGGCCTTCTGGACACTTAGGTCAGGTTTAGACGAGTGCTAACGTCTCAGAATGGCAGATGGGCCTGGGGCCAGCGAGGAGGCTTTCACAGAACCTCACCTTTACCCAGTGACTCTGGCATTGGCCTGGCCCTTTTGCTGAACCAAGATTGAATCCAGAGTCCGTTCCAATTTCCCAGAAGAACCACCCTGAGCCAGGCCCAGACTGTCAATCAATCATCCCCCAGGCAGCAGGGGCAGGCTGTCCTGAGCTTCCACGCCTCTGATGCTCCAAAAAACAGTCAAATATTCACCTAAGTTGGTTTACTCAATTTGCTGAATCTTAAGTGTAAGGAAAACACAATTTTTCCTCAGATGAATTCTGGAGAGAGAAAGCTATACCTGCAGGTCCAAAACAAATGCTGGGGAAGAAAATCTGGTGGAGGGAAGCAGAGAACAGTTCCCTGAGAGAGCAATGTCATTGGACTAGATGCTAAAATCCCCAACTCTATCTCATGTTAATTTTAAAGCCTGCCCTTAATCAAGGAAGTGCCATAAAAACATTGCGCTAGCTTATTTCCATAAGTGAATTCTTTTGGAAGGATAGTTCGTCATATTGCAATGCACTCATTCATTCATTTGCTTATCAATGAATATCTGTTGAATACCAGTATACGCCAGACTGTGCAAGGCACCAGGGTAAACACAATGAGCAAATGTGGACAAAAATCCCTGCCTTCATGTGGCTCACATTACTGGGGGTGGGTAAGGGGTGTAGAGGGATAAGTAAGGGAGATAGAGAGGGGGCAATCTAACAGGACCCTAAGTACTCTTTTACATTCACACTCCTCAGGCCTGTGACTGAAGAATAATTCTTTGCCAAACAAAACCTTTTGCAGCATCATAATGAATATTATATTTTTGCAGTATCATAATGAATATTATATTTCTTAGCTCCGATCATCTTGACCTGTAAACTATTAGCTGTGGAAATAATATACTAGCCACCTACTTTAAAAAAATGAAAGCAATTCTAAAAGAGTTGTTGCCCATGTTCTCAGACAGGTGCACGACACGTCTGCTCTGAGACTGCTTTCTGGCACATGTACAGGGGAAGCACAGCTGCATCCTACAGGATGAAAAGTGCTGCCTCGGGCGGCCCTGGGGTAAGAGAAGCAGCAGCAGGGACACAGGGGCCTTCTCACTTTTGATTTGCCTACACTTGGAGTTGTGCTCCTCAGCACATGACCACGAAATAAATTACCTGCTGGGCGTGCACAACTCTGCCGCGCCCTGCATGTGCAAACCCACACCCTACTTTTGATAAAGAATGCCGCTGTCTTCCAAAGAGATCCCATACCATGTGAAATGCGCACTAACCGAATCTTTAGCGCAGACTTATGGGATTTACGATGACTCAGATTAGCCTTCTAGAGGTAACTCTTCAGATTGCTCTGTATCTGTGACACATACAATGCAAATCGGCTGTGGTAGGTTTTGCATCAACTTCTGTCTTGATTACTTTGGGGAGAGTTACTCCAGATGCCTGTCGAAGTGGAGGGAACATATGCCTAGCTCATCACCCATATTCCTAGAAGCCCTGTGGATGTCCAGACAACGCTGAGTCCAGAGTTGCCAAGACCCAGGTGTGCGGCTGCGCTGAGAGCTCCAGGAGGGCGGCACCAGGTCTGCTCGGTGCATCTGAACACTCTGTGCCCCACACAGTGCCTGGCAGATAGAGGGCTTACCAACTGTCTCCACAAACCAAACGAAGGAGCGCACACATGTGTGAACGTAAGCAGGCTTTTCTCCAGCGGCTCTCAGTGACTGATGTATGAAACATCAATGGCTCTTGTTGTTTTGGAGAGTAAATTGATGAGTGCGGCCTGACTAGGTTATCTGTCATCATAAATTTCCCAGTCCCAAGAGAACATTAGTCTGTCACAGGACAGACACGTGTGAATAAATGGTAAAGCAAAAATAAATGCTAAATTAAGTCAATAATAGAAGTAGAAACAATTTAAGAATTATTGCTTGCTAAAGTGGCTGGCTCCGAAGTCCAAATTGTTCTTATACCGCAGGATAGAAGAAAAAGGCACATTTAGAATGTTCTTCCTCCACATGCCTAGGAGGAGGGGGAAACTGGAAGCATGTGTGAGGAGCCAGACAAACAAGCAATCCTTTCGGAAGTAAAGTGCGGTGCCGAGAACATGTGAATACTTCCTCCAGAACCTCGGCCAGGCCTCAGGTGCTTCCATCTCGCTCACGCAGGTATGACCCCTCCTGCCCTCCACACCTGTTCATCTCTTCACCCACAGAGCTCGTGTTCTTCAGAAGTGACCCAGAGCGACCCGCCCTGTGCAACACCTCTCATCCAGGGAGCCCTGGATCTGCAGTTAGCAGTGTATTACTTTCCTGGGGCTACCGTAACAAATTACCGCAAACATGGTAGCTGAAAGTAAGAGAAATTCATTCTCTCACAGGTCTGGAGGCTAGAAGCCCGAAATCAAGTTGTCAGCAGGGCCGAGCTGCCTTCATATTCTAGGGAGAGAATCATTCCTTGTCTCTTCCAGCTTCTGGTGGCTCCGGGCATTCTTGGCTTGTGGCTGTATCACTCCAATCTCTGCCTCCGTCTTCACCTGGTCTTCTCCTGTCTGAGTCTTCTCTTCTTTTCTTCTGTCTCTTACAAGAATACCTGTTATTGGGTTTCGGGCTCATCCATGTAAGCCAGGATGATGTCATCTGAAGCTGGTTAATGTAATTACATCTGCAATAATCCTTTTCCAAATAAGGTCATACTCATAGTTTCCAGGGATTAAGAAGTGGACATGTTTTTGTAAGCCACCATTCAACTCACTATGGCTAGCAACCAGTCCTCTTAACTCAATTTTTAGGGTTCAAGGGGAACTCTTACATTACCTCACATAAAGTCAATGATAACAGTGTCTATTATGTTGATGATAAGGGGGACTCCTCAGCATGGGATACAAAGATAAATCCAGGGCCACGTTAGAGGAACTGCTGACTAACTTTCCTGAACACTGCCTGTTACATGTTCACTGCAACAGCTGAGCACAACACTGGCATCTAAGAATGCACAAAGTAGTAT
>NW_006299220.1:86494-129450 GCF_000327345.1 Myotis davidii | reverse complement strand
TGCAAATAACAGTATTATGATTTCTGAGTTTTACATACATTTGCATGTAAATAAATATTCATCACAACCATCCTATGAGGGAGGTATTCTGATTATTCCTATTTTGCAGATAAGGAAATTGAGGCCTTACAGATAAGGAAAAAATGGAAATGAACCTATCCAAAACCATTCAGCTAGTAGATGGCAGCCAGGACTCAAATTCTGGAGTATGACATTCACTGGAATATTAGATCCATGGAGGTAGTAACCACATAAGTCTTTTTTTTTTTTTTTTTGTCTCTGGTACCTAGTGCCTACCATAATGCCTGGTGTACAACAGGTGATCAGTAAATACTTGTGAAATAAATAAAATTCTCATTCATATATCTTACTCTTAACTACTATGTTATATTCATGACATAATCAACCTTCCCAGTGATCTTATAACTGGTAACAAGGGAGACTCCTATAGTGAGCATTGGTAGATTAGCATAATAGGTACATTCCCATAATTTCATCTACCTCTACTCCTGGAAAACCAACAGAAACCAGGGCACATTTTGTTGACCTCGGGTACAAAGGATAATGGAGCTGTGGAGTATTTGTGTCAGAGATGCCACAGTGAATAAGCCTGTTACCGTTGGCCTTTGTTGCAGAAATGACATCCTCATTGACAGTGGGTTTTGATTTCACTTCAGAAAAGCTGTCTGGCTCATCAGTTGTGTGACTGACCATCTCTTGTGGGAGATGTGATTAGTTTTCATCATGCCTCTGCTTTTTGACCACAAATAAAATTCTTCATTCTTCTGTTACCAGAATTGGTTCCTTGTTAATACATTTCCAAGGCAGGATAGATAGCTGCTAAGGCAGGAGGAGGGAAAGGGGAAGAAAAAGGGGGGTTTACCTCACCCACTGAACAAAGAAGTCAGCAGTCTTGGGACTTGCCAAGATAAAATCGCCAGATTTCCTCATAAATTTTGGAAAAAGCCACAACAATGTAAAAGGAGGACCTTGAAATCTAGTCTATCTGCCTGGGGAACCTTGAAACCTATAGGTGGGGAAAGTACAAAATCCTTCAACAGGCAGGATGCTCAGACTAGCTGAGTTGCCCCCTTGTGCTTTATTCACTTGCTTTGCTTCCTTCATACATTTTCTTGCTTTACTTCAACACTGCTTTCTCTCACCGGTCTGAATTCTTTCTCATGAGCATGACAAGAGCCATGGAGGGAGAGCTCCCTCTGGCTCTCTGGTAACATGGCCCTTTCAGAAGACAAATGAGAAGGGAGATGGAGTGAGCATCCCAGTAGCACTCAACCTGCTAACACTACTGCTAAGTAGGACAATCCATCCCATCATATTCAACAGTGTCCCTGAGACAAAATGGATGCTGCCGTAGCTGAAGCTGTAAGAGCCCAGAGAGCAGTCACCTCCGGAACACTGGTATGTGAAGGAAGCCTTCTGGGGGAAAGATTTGCTGCAATTTGAAAATATTTACCTCTGTGAAACCCAAGAGGGTTGATTGTTTAGTAAATATTTCATTAAGAACATTGTGGAATTCAGATGCTTATGTAATGCAGACAATGAAATGTAAATAATTAAAATTAATAATGTTTGAAATGTTAAGCATAATGTGACAAGTCATTCATCCTATAAAAGGGTAATATGCAAATTGACCCTAACTGCAAACAACTGGGAATAATGGGTCGCTATGACGTGCACTGACCACCAGGGAGCAGACGCTTAATGCAGGAGCTGCCCCCTGGTGGTCAGTGGGCTCCCACAGGGGGAGCTCTGCTCAACCACAAGTAGGGCTGACGGCTGTGAGTGCAGCAGGAGCCCTTCACGCCTCTGCAGCAGCGCTGAGGCTGTCTGCGGGGAGCGGGCCTAAGCTGCACCAGTGGCCCAGGGTGACCCTCAGTGGGTGCAGTGAAGGATTTAGAAAAGACAGACAAAAAAAGAAAAAGCTGGGTCTGAGTGGGGGACACTGCCTTCTCTGATGGAGAGAGACAGCACCACGGACTACAAGCCGTGTCTTTATGTTATAGCCAGATTCCACGAGGCCAAGTAAGGGTTGGTCAAGATGTTTACAACAGGAGCTGCCTGCTGGTGGTCAGTGCGCTTCCACAATGGGAGTGACGCTCAGCCAGAAGCCAGCTCATGGCTGGCCAGCACAACGGCGGTGGTGGGAACCTCTCCTGCCTCTGCAGTAGCACTAAGGATGTCTGACTAAAGGCTAGACCCGATCCCCTGGGGAGTGGGTCTAAGCTGGCAAGTGGACATCCCCCGAGGGCTTCCGGACTGTGAGAGGGCACAGGCTGGGCTGAGGGAACCCCCTCCTCCCCCGAGTGCACAAATTTTCATGCACTGGGCCTCTAGTCAGTAATAATAGGGGTCCACTGATCATGAATATCTGCTCACTACCTTCAGTCACAGCAGAAATGGCCTGCATCAATTCCTAGTTTTCCGCAGAGTCAACCCTTCACTCCAACTTGGAAAAAAGCACTGTCAGTAGGTATCTTCTTGTAGAAAGTACTATCATCCACGTATCTTTCCAAAGGAATGACACAGAGCAATTACTGGGGTGTGTGTGAAGGGGGCAGGGGAGATTCTGTGAAGGCATTGCCAGAAATCACACTTCCAGCCAGGAGCTAGAAATGAAACAAAGATGAATCCACATTTGTATAGTGAATTATGTAATGGAAATAAGCTCTCTAGAGAGTTGTTTCATTTAATAATTTCTCTTGCTCTCATTGTCTCATCTTCAATCATTTCTCTTTTCCTCCCCAGTAGCTACTTCTCTTCAGTCCAAAAATAATATGTTCAAATGTTCCTCACTGTACAAGGAGGATTCTCTCAACATGCCTCCTTATAAAAAGCAATTCTCCTCTCTCCTTCCTTCCTCATCAAACTTCTTGAAAAAAATGGAGCACATTTCCTACCTCACTGTCTGCAGCCCCTTTCCTGGTACAGCAGTTTGGCTCTGCCCCTAGCACACCAGAAGCAGATGCTGTTCTTATCAAAGTTACCAATGCTAGACTACTGAACCCAATGATCTTTTAGGACCTCCCAATTGCATCTTATACTTGTGACTCTATTTTTCTCAAATCCCTTCCTCCTTTGATTTTAGCTCTAAAATTTTCTCCAGACTCTCCATCTACCACTCTGATTGCCAGTTTTTAGACCCTGGCCTGTCCTTAAGTATGAGCTTTTTCCTAAGTTATTTTCTTCTCTACACAAGGGCCTGCAACCCAAAGACACAAGGCAAGAAACTTAAATGTTTGAAACTGATGGAAGGTGAGGGTGTATAAGACAATAGGGAGTGGTGGAGTGTGTGGCAAATGGATATTGAATATCCAAGTCCCAGAGGTATTCAAATGGGAAAGTCAATTTTGATCTCTTCAGGAGCCTTACTCAGAACAATGAATTATGAGCATACATATTACTTATCAAGTAGGTGAGGGGAGAAAAAGGCATGCTTCTTTTTTTTAATTCTTATTGATTAAAGTATTACATATATCTCCTTTTCCCCCCCTTGACCTCTCCCCAGCCAGTCCCACCCCCCAGCACATAAGGCATGCTTCTTTTATGTGCTCCTCTGGTAACAAAACTGACATCAGTATGAGGTACATGTTCATATTGGTTATAGTTTTTATTTTTTTCCATAATCTTAATGCCTTGCACCAGAAAGTAGTAGCATCTGATCCCTAAGTGCTCCAGCCAGCCCAACATATTCATTCTCTCTTCCTTAAAGTTTGCATGTACTCTGTCTTGGCAGTGCCTCTTAGGCACTTGTCTTAATGAATGCATTTTGCTCTTTCCTCTACAAGTCAGCAGCTTCAACCCTTCCTTCCATCACCTTCCATCAAGCTATCAATCATTTTCTTTTAAAGAAATTTTATTGGGCCGTGGCCGGTGTGCTCAGTAGTTAGAGCATTGGCCCATGCAGTGAAGGGTTGTGGGTCAGATTCCCAGTCAAGGGCAAGTACTTGGGTTGCAGGTTCGATCCCAGACCCTGGTTGGGGTGCATGTGGGAGGCAATCAATCGATGTTTCTCTCTCACACATAAATTTTTCTCTATCTTTCCCCTCCTGCTCCTTCTTTCCCTTCCACTTTCTCTAAAATTCACTGGGAAAAAAATCCTTGGGTGAGGATTAACAACAAAAATTCATTGGGAATCTAACATGGTTTTGATTTAAAATTTATGGATGTTGAGTAGTCTGCCTCACTCGTATTTTAGTGCTTAGTCTTTTAGTGCATGATTTTGCAAACTTAGGTCTTTAAGAAAAACCTGTATAGTCAAACATCAAAAACAATTAAAAAGAAAAGACAAGCAAAAAACAAACAACAACAATAACACCTGCAAGCTCAGTTTAAGCTCTCCATTCTGTCTCTCCTCCTGGAGTGAAACCAGTCCTATATACTCTAGACTAGAACACTCTCTTGAGAGATAGATGATATTCAATTATCTACAAAAAAATCTCAGTGTGGCATCTCCAAGGAATGTGTCCAACATGAGCCTCTTCAAGCTCCCCTTTCCATACCACACACATGTACACACACACACACACACACACACACACACACACGCATGCGCGCGCATGCGCCCTGCTTCTCTTCTTGTCTGCTAATTTGAATTGTGACTTCAGAGTCAGCTTTGAGTCTCTACTCTTTCTTACCTTCCACCTTCAGTAGGTAATAAAGTCCTACTGATTCTCACTCTGAAACAGCTTTTCATCTGACCGTTTGCATCTAATTCTATTGTCACTTCCCTCATTGAAACCTGAAGAAATCCTCCAACCTTGAACTGTTTCTCTGATACCATCCCTTCTTTGTGCCAGTGTATCTTGCACACTGAGGTTTTGGATAGATTTGAGAGAAAGATGGCAAAGGGAATAGATGAAAAATAAAGATGGTTGTTCTTAAACTTCTATTTAGGTCAGAATCAGCCTTACCTCTTCAGGGGGAATGAGTTATGTAGAGAAACGTTATTAGTCAGGTAGATCCTAGGAGAAAAACAGTGAGATTATCCTGAGAATCATCGAAATCCATTTCACCTGTCAGCTGCCAATAGTAGATGAGGCTGATTTTCTGAGTGTCTGGCCCTTAGAAGGTGGTTGGTAGGTATTTGCTGAATGAAGGATGGTGCCTTAGGAACCTGGGAACTCCCTTCCATTTACACCCATACCACTCTGATTTCGGATTATGTCTTAAAATCCTCCCATCAACAAAGAGAATGGGGAGCTATCTGGCATTTAGTCAGAGGATTATTCTGCTTCCTGGGGAAAAACACACAAACTTGACTTTGAGGGATCTCCTCTTTCTTGGGGATGCCAGGGAACTGATGATAGAGTGTGGGAATGACCTTGCAAACATAAGGGATCACTTTCATTTTTAGTCTTTTGTCTTTCCTTTTACTCAGATCTTCTAATTGTACCTCAAGGAAACTCTCTGAATCTTTATGTGTTCATTCAAATGTTAGTTATGCTTAATAAATAAGTCACATATTATTTGCTACTTCTATGGGTTGTAAATCTCCATTTTAAATGATTATCTTTAGAGCAAAGTTCTTTACTGAAAATGCATTCAGTAATTTCAGTTACCTGCCTGGTTAGGAATAAGCTCCTCCCCTGGCATTTAATGCTTCATAATACCTGTCCACCTTCAGCCCTTAACTCACACAAGGACTGGCTGGAGCCCGCTCAGCCCTACTCTGCTTTCTGAACATGTCCTATTTATACCCTTTTCCTGCTTTGGATTAGTTTTTCCCCCTCTATCTGGAATGTCTTCAACTTTGGTTTCTCCCACCATCCTTTTAGGCCCAGACGAATTATTTCCTTCTTCATGAAGAATTTCCTGATTCCCCTTTTCTTTAAAATAGGATATAAGGCCTCTTTCTTCTAAATCCCAAATTACATGGGAATTCAAACAATTATTATATGATGAAGATTTATTACATGGACCTTCAACTATCTTGATTAATGTATTATTTTTACTATTGTTTTTTTGGTGTTTTTTACGTATTATCTGTGTTAATTTCTTGACATGGACCATAATGTCTTTTTTTTTGGAATCCTAAGTGAATACTGTGTTAATTTCTTGACATGGACCATAATGTCTTCTTTTTTTTTTTAATCCTAAGTGAATACTTTTATTTATATATTTTTTTAATTGCTTAAAGTATTACAAAGAGTATTACATATGTCTCCTTTTTCCCCCCTGCCCTTGACAATCCCCTGGCCTCCCCTACCCCACAGTGTCTTGTATGCATGCATGCATATAAGCATAACCAATGGACATAATGTCTTAATTCTGCATCTCATGGGACTACCAAATGGCATCTCCAATTCCTGGACATGGTGGCCTGTCTCCTTTTCCAGTTCCATTTCTATAGAACCACTATATTGGATCTTTTCAGGGTTCCATCCTGAGTTCTTCTAATTTCATGTGTTTTTATGTTGCCAATGTCCATGGGCATTAAACAATATTTGTCTACTAACAACTTCAAAATGTGCGTCTGCAGTTATAGTTTTTCATTTGGACTTCAAATCCATACAGCTAAGAGCCAACTCAGATATCTAAGACTCAACGTGTACAATTGAATTCTTGAACTTCTCTAAATCTGGGAAGGAGAAGAAAACAGAGATATTTTATAAAAGGATAATAACCCTTATTTAAAAAGGGGGAGACTATTCCAATGGTCCTACAGGACCATGGAATTATCCAATCCATATCTTCATTTCTAGATGAAAACACCTTCTAGCACAAAGTCCAATGAATGTTCTTTCCATTGCATCACCACATGACCTCTGCTATGGGCCTTAAAAAATCTTTAGTATCTAAGATTTATTATCAGTAGTACAGCACTTAATGCAATTTCAGAAGAAGGGTGATTATATAGTTGAAAGTAAATCTTCCAGATTTACATTATTTGAGCAACCTCACAAACACTATTTAATTACCTTAGAATAAAGTTCTCTAAATTAAGGATTGACCCCACAAACAAAGCCACTCCATTGAAAAGATTCCTTCCCCCTCAAACTCCCACAGCACATGCACACAATGTCTCAATGAAAAAACATCCTTCAATGAAACTTGCCCATGAACTTTACTCCAAGGGGAAAGGCTCATTCACAAGAATAAATAAGCTATTATTGTTGGTGTCTATCTTTTCCGAACTGTATTTTAGAGTATGAACAACCAAATAAACCGCATGTTTGGTTCTCACTTCAGTCATCAGATAGATCTGTTGCTTCAAATAAAAGACAATGAACCAGACATTTGCTTTAAGGGCTGTGTACCAATAAAATAAAGTGATAGACAGGGACACTATTTATAGTACATGCAACAAAGGCATAATATTTTAATATATAAAGAGCTTCAAATGAATGTAAAAATACAAATGCTCCTGAAAAAATAGTCAAAGAACAGTTTACAAAAGGAAATAATATGAACAAACAAACTTGCTAATTTTTTTTAACCCATGTAGAGGTGTCTTTATTGCCTGTTAGTTTTCCTTTGAGAAAATAGGAATATTTTTTACGTCTGTAGAAGATTACCTTCCTGCTGCACTAGAGGAAAGTTCAGAGTGCTTGGGGAGTCAGACAGGACCCAACTACTGGTTCTTTCCCAGTCTAACAAATGACCTCTCAGAGTCTCAACTTCATTTGCTAAGAAATTGGTACAATACCTCAAAGAGCTATTGGCAATTCTACGTGAGATGTTACACACAGGGTTTGGCACAGAATTCATACCTAATAAGTGTAAGCTCATGAAAGCAGAAATTAATTTTGTTCACGTTTCTATTCTCAGGGGCTAGAAAGTGTCTGGGCTTTTCAGGCATTTAACAATAATAATAATTCTTGAATTAAATTGCATCAAAATAATTTGAATTACCACCTCGTTGTAGGTCTTTTATACAAATCCCAAATGCATGGCTATAAATGTTAGGACCCAAGGTCTTTAGTTTTTGTGCAACTACCTTTACAATTCAATTATTTGACATCTAGGCAATTTTTCCTTTACAAAATACATAAATAAATAAAAACCCAAGGATATTAAATCATAATAACCAACTAAAACAACACCAATTGCATTCCCAAGTTATTAATATTACTTCTAGTATTAATGTTAATAATATCAATATTCAGCACTTCACAGCAGAGTTAATGTGCTAACCTACAGGTTTACATACACATATCTACTCAGTTTTACAAGAGTATGCAACACCACACTCACTAAATATTGCCAATAGTGATCATTTGTGCCTAAATAGTAACTCCTGAATAGAGCTCATTGTTTTATGGGTCTTTAGTGGGATTTTAAAAAAATGAATTCTGCACCAGAGATGACATCAAAAAGGGGAAAACCCATATTCTGATATTTTCCCCCTCTCTGGACTTGTATTAGTTTCCTTTTATTAATCTAAGCAATACAATCTCTTTGACATACTATTGTTATTATTTATTTCCTATATTTCCAAAAGAGAATTTAGAATAGTGCATTTTAGCATGCTGTTAGTGTCTTCACTGCAGAATGTGGTTCCCTGGAAGCAGCTGTAAAATTGAATATACAGAGCTAGCTCAGGATAGCGTAATATAGAACCAATTTTTTTTCTGTGACAAATAAAAGTGTTTATTACATGCCCACATACTTATTATGCTGAAGTTAATTTCTATTAAATCAACAGTTAAGCAAAGTAGAATCTAACTTATGAAACACCCAACAACAGAATGAAATGGAAGCAATTATAGTCTAATTTGTGAAGACTGTATCCAGCCTTAAAATATGACCTGTAGAGTCATGATATAATTGATGAGCTCTGAATTTAAAAATCACGACTGAAGACCCCACAGAGGCTCCCTTCATCTCTCCCCCCGCCCCCTCTCTTTCTCCCCGCTTCAGGATTGCTTCAGAAGACCTAATGAGCAAAGGCTTTCCTTTTAGCCTGTCAATAACCACCACAATATACACAGTATTCCCCGGGCTTTCCCATCTTCAGGGGTTAGCATGCAGGCCTTATTCTCAACCCAATTACCTGGATATAAAGCAGGAACTTCGCAGCTGTCACAAAACACCTATACCATTTTAGAAAGGCATTGCTATCAATAACCCCAAATGGGGATTTTATCACAGACAGTATGTGAAATTGCACCTCACTGACGAAAACATTGCAGAACCCAGGTGATAATATTATTACAGTAATTACCATATGTCTTACATCAAATGCAACTCCAGTTTTACTATCTTTTAGGTTTTCTAGAAGGAGATAGGAGGAAGCTGTCACAATTCGACAGGTAGCATGTCCTCTATTCCACTGCCAGTCCCCCCTCTGAAAAACAAGCTTTCCTTTCTATAAGAGGAAATAGGATTATAAATTATAACTCCATTTGCATTGAGAACAAGGGAATCCAGGGGTTAATTACAGGTAAGGTTCTGTTTACATCCCCTGGGGCTAGCCACTGCCAGATTCCATTTCTGAGGTGAAAAAAGCTGCTGGAGCTTGAACTACATCCACATTTTTTATTTCACTCTTGCAATTCTGTGTGGCCAAAGGGAGCCTGTCACTCAGAGACCATTCAAACGTAACTTCAGAAACCTCCATTTTCCACAGCCTGAGTGTAGTTAAAGTAAGTTCAGAATCCAAAGTCTAAACAAAAAGAAGGAAAGATGATAGTTTGATACCATCCATGTGAAGATCAGGAAAAGAGGTGGTGGCAGTATTAGTGTAATATAATCAATTGATTAAATATAAGACAAAGAAGTAATAAGAGGGGAGAGAATTAACCAATACACTAAGAGAACTACAGTGGGGCCTTGACTTACGAGTTTAATTCCTTCGGAGAAACGAGAAACGAGCTTGTTAAAGAGCTCGTTAACTCAAATTACTCTGTCAACTCAACGCAAAAAATTGGCTGAGAGACAGCTGGTATCTCAAAAAACTCGTTAGTCGGGACACTCGTAAGTCAAGGCCCCACTGTATTTACTGACAAGAGACTGAATTTCTAAAACATCATTTTCCTCATCTATAATGCTTCCTGGCCTCTTCTTTTCTGGCTTATGGGGCATTTTTTTTTTTGGCCCAGGAATGGATGGACTGGTCATACCACCCTCCACTGATGTCAGGGATGTGTCTGTCTCCGGGCTCCCAAGTTCCCAAAAGAGAGTTAGTTCTCCTGATTTAGATTCAGCTCTTCAGAAATACGGTCAGAGAAGGTCTTACACCATTTATGCTCTTGCCAGGGTAATTGCAAACTACTTAGCTGTCTGATTGCAATCTGATAAGCTCTTGAATTCTGTATATTTTAGATGTCTAAAGCTAGCCTCTTTCTAGTCATTATGTATCATATGTCCATATTTAATTTTGTTTATACTTCTCACTTAATCATTATCTGATGTATCTTATTTGTTCATTTTCAACTTCACTGTCCCTACCCTCCCTCATCACATGGACATAAAAATGCAACAGGGGCCCTGGCTGGTTTGGCTCAGTAGATAGAGCGTCGGCCTGCGGACTGAGGGATCCTGTGTTCGATTCTGCCAAGGGCACATGCCTGGATTGCAGGCTCCATACCAGTGGGGGGCATGCAGGAGGCAGCCAATCAATGATTCTCTCTCATCATTGATGTTTCTATTTCCTTCTCCCTCTCCTTTCCTCTCTGAAGTCAATAAAAAGATAAAAAAAATAGATAAAAGAAAGCAACAGGGGTGTTTATTTGGAGCCTAGAAGAGCACCAGATACATAACAGGTATTTAATCATTATGTTGAATGAAAGACTAGGCTGCTGTAACAATTTCAGAAGATCCGAATGTTGGCTTTGGAAGCAGCCATTGCCAGAGCTCCATCCACAGCTGCACTAGATATGGAGGATGTTTTACGTATAGACCATTTTTTTTAGGGGTAACAATTTAAGATTCCGCTTAAGAAGTGAAATGGAAAACAATACTAATTTTATTATCTTAGATTCTCTGAAGAAAAAAGAAGTTGGCATGCACAGTTTCCAGAAGAAACAGTCATAGAGAAAAATGAGGGATGACTCACATTGTTTCACTTAAATCAGGAGAAGAAAGAGGTGGGGACTGAAACAGTAAAGTACTATCACCCCTTCTGGCGAGGAAGGTGACCATGTCACCCCATTCGTTGCAAGGAGCATGTCCTACAAATGGAATTCTTCCATTCCAACCTGAAAATCTATTTTTTTCTTTTATGTTTATGCTAAATTAAAACAAGACAAAAGCTATGTTTGTCAGCCAAGAGGTATGAAAATAGTTTATATGAGTGCAAGAGGGATGACCTTGGGAAAAGTCTTAAAAGTAGGCTGCAAGGTACTGCTTAAGTTCAGGTTTCTCACTCTCCTGTAGAAAAACCAACATTCCTCACCTTCAACGCAGCTGTACCCCAATTCTTCTTAACAGATAAGGAAACTGAAATCATGTTAATTCCATGACTTCTCACCCCACACCTATGAATGCATCTCCTTCTACACATAGGCTAATTTCTTTCTCTCTCGTCTGAAAGTTGTTCTCCCCCATCTAAGGCTAATTCTTCATGCTGTCCACTCCACCCCTGCCTTCTTATCAATCCTGGACTTTAACAATGATCCCTTTTCTTCCTTGGTAATTCTTCTTGGCTAAAAAATATAAAAAGCCTCTTCCATCATTTAAGAAAGAGTCTTTCCCTGACTCAGTGTTCCCTTTACCTATCACCTAAGTATTTTCCTCCATTTCCTCATTCTAAGTTATTCAGTGAGTCACTGAAGTCCAACTTTTATCCCACTAAGCTCAGCAATCACTTCTTAATTCCTACATCCAATTAATTTAGGTGTATGTATGTATGTATATGTGTATGTATGTATGTATGTATATAATCTCTTCATTTCGAAACTCTTGGCCTTTCTGACATCATGTCTCCTAAATCCTTGCTTACCTTCCTGACTTGGTTTCCCTTTTGCTGATTCTTCTTTGTGCCCCCTTAATTGTTGTTTCTTTCTTGGGCTTTGTCCTAAGTCTTTTTTACCTTCTACAGATGAATTAATTTAGTCCATTTCAGTAGCTTACTTACCATCTGGAAAAGTCTAGTGATTTGAAAAAAAATCTCTCTCTGGTCCATATCTCTCTTTGGAGCTCTAGATATATGTGCCTGATACATTCCCACCCACAGAATTATGTCAAGCTAACATATGAGAAAATGAACCATCATCTACTAACCAACAGTCTATTACACATAAGCTTTAAAATGCTGTAAATGATAACTGGTTTATTATTAAATATACACTTAAATCCCTCAGCCAGGCTTGCTAAAATGGCAGGAGCTACTAAAATGAAAAGAAACTAGTTCCAATAATTGAAAGAAATGTATCTTGCTTTACAAAATTTGCTTAGAGGTGAAAATTCAGGTAAGTAAAGTATCAGTGCATTAATTATCTATTGCTGAGTAACAATATTACTACAAATTAGCAGCTTAAATGAACACATTTCTTGTCACAGTTTCTATGGGTCAGGAGTATGGGTATGACTTTGCTGGACCCTCTGCTTACGGTTTCACAAGACTGCAAGCACGTTGTTGGCAAGGGTTGTGGTCTCATCAGAGGCTCTACTGGTGAGAGATCCACTTCTAAACTCAATCTGGTTGTTGGTAGAATTTAGATGATAAGACTGGGTTCATGCAATTGTATTAATAAAACATGTGCTAGAGCCCATGATAGGCACCAAGCCCTGAGGCTATACATACACCAGGCCCGTGTTCTGCCCTTAAGATGCACACAAGGGAGACAGATACTTTAACAATATCATGTGGGTATGAACAGGGGCAGGACCCTAACAGCCTTGGGAATGATTAATTGACCCTGGGCAGGAGGTGGAGATAGGGATGTGGGGATGGAAAGAGGCCCAGTCCTCAAAAGCAAAGATGACAAATTTTGAGGTTGGGCAAGAGTAGATATGCACATTTCCAAAATAAGACACCTTTCTCACTTGTAGTTGTCCAATTATGCACTTGACACTTACTAGTTGAGTACCAATAGACTCACCCATATGAATTAGTTAGGGGCTATTTTTTTTGCAATGGAAACTATAGGTAAAACCCTCAGTGGGTCAAAATAACTCTATCACCTAGGAAAGGTGATGGAAGCAACGTGCTGCATTTACTGCGATGAAATGGGGGAGGGGGAGCCCTTATTGAATTATAGTATATTAGGAGCTTCATGTGACTCAGTTGATGTGGCACAAATACTCACAAGTATTTCCTTTTATTGAAAGTCACACTTCCAAAAGTATAACTTTGGTGCATCCATCACACTGTAATGAATATAGATATAATACATCACATCACATTAAAAAAATCAATGAAGGATAAAGATGCAAGTACAGTATTAAAACAATTCTGATTGGGATGAAGCTGCCAACCTTTATGTCCTATTCCCTGGTCTTAGTGAAGAAAAGAGAGAGAACAACAGAATTGGTAGTCAAATGTGAGACTATATTTCACCCCGTTTGGTGCTAGAAGTCCCACAGTATAAACTATTGAATAACAGCCAAGTAATACAGGGGCTATCTGGGGGCTCCCCCGCAAAAGTGTGCTCCCAGATTGTCTCCATCAAGCTCCGTTTTCTTTCAATAAATCACACATTGAAAAGATCACCACTTTCTACATCGAACCCCAAATTAGGCCTACAACATATGGTTAATCTTCTGGAAAGCAGCATTAATACTGGCATACACAATTATACTGGAATCACAAATAAATGACTTTAACAGATTTATGAACAACCTTTTTGGATAAACTCATCAATCAAGTTTAAATGCTTGAATAATGCAATAATGGCACTTATTACACAAGTCTAAAGAGAATGAATGCATTTTATTGTTGCCAAGAGCAACAAAAAGTGATGGAAATCACGAGAGACTCTACAATTAAGGAAAAAAGACCTCATGTCCCAATTAAACCAACGGGACAAGTGCAAAGAAAAAAAAACTTGAAGTGCAATTAAAATCACCAGTCTACTAAAATACACAAATTTAAAGTGCCGCTGTCCTTTGTTTATTAGTTTTCCTTGGGGCTATTTTTTCTAAACACACATCCCTTCTATTTTTAGGGTATCACAATTGGGCCTTTGCTACATCCTTGTCCCTTTCCCAATAGTAATAAAAGAAAAATAGTCTCACCTCACTTTCAATTTCTGCTGTTAATAAAATTTTGAAGATCACAGCTACTTTATTTTTCCGCCAGCTTATCACCTCACTACCCTCAATACAGTATTATTTATAGTGGTGAGAAGCTGAAGCAATAGAAATATAGCCAACAGTAATGAAACAGATAAACGGTGATACATTTTAAAATGTGTCACTTTATATATTCATTAAATAATTTTACTAGAATTTTAATAATAAGGAAAAGTAAAAGCAATACAATGTTAAAAAGGCAAAGGCCAGATATAAAATTATGTATTAGGTGCTGTATGAAGGTATTAAAATTTATACATAATTTTAAAACGTTATAAACAAACCAAAAGATAACAAATTGGGAAAATATTTGCAATAAATGAAGCATATATTAGTTATATAAAGTACATCTTTACAAAGCAATTTAAAGTAAGACAAAAATCCTAATCTGAAATAAGCAGTTTACAAAAGAAGTAACATGGTCAATAAATACATGAAAACTATTTGAACTATTCAAGAAAAACTACTAGTAAAAATGACTTATTTTTTCCTAATGAAAGGAGTAAATATTTTATTTTCTCCTAGCAAATTGGGGAAATATTAGTAACGCTGATAAGAGTCTGAGGAATCAGATACGTTGCTATGTACATACATTCTCATAACCTCTTCTTTGGCAGTTGTAAAACTATCAAAATTGATCCATTATTTTCTCATCTAGAAATGTATCTCAAGGAGCTATTAAGTGCAAGAATCTCTACTTCTATCTATCTATCTACCTATCTACCTATCTATAAACACCTAAGCGGCCATCCAACCGGTAGCTATGATGTGCAAAGGCCACCAGGGGCAGACGCTCAATGCAGGAGCTGTCGAGCTGCGGTGACTTGGCAGCTGCGGTTTTCAGGTGATGCACCCGGAACCAGAGAGGAGGGAGCCTGATTCTGGGGTGTGTTGCCTGAGAACCATCTTCTTGCAACTGGGACCCCTTGGGGGGTGTCGGGGAGCAGGTTTCAGCCCAGTTCCCGCAGGCCAGACTGAGGGACCCCACCAGTGCACGAATCCATGCACTGGACCTCTAGTAAATGTATAACCAGTTTCACTAAAGCATCAATTTGGAGAACAGAAAACTGGAAACAACCTACATATTCATAAATAAGGGATAGGCTGAATAATTTCTAAAACATCCATCCACCCATTTAAAAGAATTATCTGCATCCATTAAAAAGAAAGTTTTCTATATTTCCTGAAATGGACAGATCTCACTGAAATTGAATTGAATAAACAGAGCCCATGTGCAGGGCATGATGATACAGAGAATGACCCCTTACATAAGTGACAGTGATAATTGCATTTGTGGGTGTGAATAGAGAGGACTGAGGATTCACCGGTACATTAACAGTGGTTGCCTCTAGGTCCGTGGTCAGCAAACTGCGGCTCGTGAGGCACGTGTGGCTCTTTGGCCCCTTGAGTGTGGCTCTTCCACAAAATACCATGTGCTGGTGCGCGTACAGTGCGATTGAAACTTCGTGGCCCATGCTCAGAAGTCGGTTTTCGGCCTGGGCGAGTCTATTTTGAAGAAGTACTGTTGATATTTGGCTCTATTGACTAATGAGTTTGCCGACCACTGCTCTAGGTGATAGGATACTTTTTCCCCCCCTTTATTGCCTGAATTTCCTAAATAAATATGCTACTTTAATTTTAGAAAAATATACACAGAGATAAAAGTGATCATCACTTGATATCAGGGGTACATGAGTCTTTTTCTCTTTTAGAGTTTTTGATCTTTTCTAAGTTTTCTACTATTACTTGGCTTTATTTTCATAACAAGAAAAAATAAAATAACAAGAAGGAATGAAAAGAGCCATGAAGTTGTTAGGTTCCACCAGGCAGACCCATTGCTGAGTTGTCCCACACCCGAGTCAGCTGGAGTGAGAGGTGCGCAGATGTCAGTGTTCTGCTGGCCTGGCCAGGTTTCAGTAGCCAGGCAGCCCATAGGAGCTGCATGTGGGCTGGGAGTCCTGGTTTCAGTGTCGCTGCCTTACGGATTAAAATGTGTCAATCTAGCCCAGTTGGTGTGGCTCAGTGGTTGAATGTCAACCTATGAACCAGGAAGCTATGGTTCAATTTTTGGTCAGGACACATGCACAGGTAGTGGGTTTGATCTCCAGTGGGGGGATGTGCAGGAGGCAGCTGATGAATGATTCTCTCTCATCATTGATGTTTCTATCTCTCTCTCCCTCTCCTTTCCTCTCTGATATTAATAAAAAAATATTTTTAAAAAATGTGTCAATCTAGGTCCCAGCATCTCTTCCAGGGAGTTGTATCACTAGTTATCTTTTAAAATATTATTTTGCTACAGTTGACAAAAACAAAACGTGCAGAATTGCCTGAAATGGCAATTTGTATTTCCCACAGGTGCAAGGAGCAGAAGAAATTTTTACATTTATTACTGGGACTCCAGAAAAAATTTGAATGTAGGTTTTCATTTATATATTTGTTTTTACAAAATATAACTAATGAAGGGTTGTATCATACAGGACACACAGACCTCTTTATTGCTCTTCTTCTTTAGGTGTAAAATATTGGGTGAGTGTCCCTAATGATGGAGGCTTTAAAACTCTGAAATGCATTGCCATGAGAGGCTCTGTAAGTTGAAATTTTAAAGCAAATGACAGACTGCTCAAGTTTTGAATTAATGTGAGTACATATTGACAGAAGGCAGAAAAATGGACTCTGTTTTGGTCTGTTCAGCCCTATGATCATCAAATATAAGTTACTCCGATGACAAAGATAAATGTCTTTAGCTTTGAATTGGAAAATTCAAATTGATTGCTGGAATCTTTAAGGAAACCAGGGCAGCCAGAATAACTTATTCTTTTTAGGTTCAAGAAAGTGTGGGGGGTGGTGTAATTACTGCTCATGGGTCTGCACTGGACCCAAAAGACCACACATTTCTTAATCCTTTTAAGTCTCTTGGAACTATTGGTTCCCTTCGCTGAAACACCCTTGCTCTGAGACCCTGGGTGTTTAACAGAACTGCCGATGCTCCAGTCATTGATGAACCCCAGGGAAGGGTAGAGAGGAACTTTGGCATCTATGTGACAGTATGTGAGGAAGCTAAAGAAACATGTTTCAACTAGTCCATCAGTAAAGTTGACCTTGCAGAAAAAGGAAATGTGAAAACTTTAGGGCAAGGACAGTATTAAATATTGTGGGCTTCCCGACAAGATTGCAGTGTAGGTAAAACGTGGTTCTTGCACCCTCCCACAACCACATCAAAATTACAACTAAACTACACAACAACCATCATTCAGAAACACCTGAAGTCTAGCTGAACAGAAGTCCTACAACTAAAGATATAAAAAAGAAGCCACATGAAACTGGTAGGAGGTGCAAAGAGTGGAATGGGCTGGTCCCACACCCACATATGGCGTATCAAAATGGGGAGGAATATTTTGGCTGTGGTGGTCCCCCTTGAGAAGTGAGGGTCCCAGCCCCACATCAGGCCCCCTGGCACAGGGTTCTAGTGCCAGGAAGAGAAGTCCCCATAACTTCTGGCTGTAAAAACCAGCGGGGATTGTGGCTGAGTGGGACGGAGGGCTGCTGGAGTCTCAGATGTTCCTCTCAAAGGGCCATACATGGACCTCCTCAGACTCATTTGCTCTAAGCTCCAGCGCTTGGGTAGCAGCTCAAAAGGCACCAGGGACACACAGGGAGGAACGGAATTGTCTCATACAAGGGCAAGAGCTGGGGAAGCTTTCTCCCAGACCGAAGTGCTGGCAGAGGCCATTGTTCCTTTTCTGAGCAGAGTTCAAAACACTGCTCAGAAGAAGAAGAAAGAAAGATCTAAAATATGAATAAAATGGCAATAAATGCATATTTATCAACAATTGAATCTAAAAAAAACAAAGGAACAAGTAAAACAGAAACAAACTCATAGACACAGAGAACATTTTAATAGTTGCCAAATGGGAGGGAGTTTGGGGAAAAGGTGAAGAGATTAAGAAATGCAGATTGGTAGTTACACAATAATCACAGGGTTGTAAAATACTGCTTGTGGAATATAGTCAATAATATTGTAATAACTACGTATGGTGTCAGATGGTTATAAGATTTATTAGGATGATCACTTGCTAAGTTATATAATGTCTAATCACTGGAAACAAATATAATATTGAATATCAACTGTAATTTACAAGTAAAACTGTATTTAAAGTAAAAAAAAAAGGTGTTGGTTATTACCATAGATCAGCATTCTACTAACCCTAGGGTAAACACTAGAATTCTTTCAAAATAAATCCCTTTCATAAAAAAAATACTTTGGTATCCTCCATTAAGTCCAATAAACTGGTAGAAACAAAGTTTGATCTCAATAGTATGTGTGAACACATCGAATGATTCAACAAATACTTGTGTTCTCACAAAAACTGTTCTTGAAGTATCAAGATGCAAAATAGATCTGCCATCAAGACTTGAATGACCCTCCCAAATAGAAGCATCGGCTCTAGATACTTAGGCAGGGAAGCATCCCTTCAATGTCCTGCCTTTCAAGTCACACGGCTGGAATTGGAGTAAGAGGGCTTTAGTGGAGAATAAAAGCAAAGCCACTGAAGAGACCCTCATTTGTAGGCTTTGAAGATATAAATAATATTTCTTTTATCTGGAAGAAAGGTCTTTAATTTAGGCCTAAACTGTCCACACTCACCCACTTGTATGGCTCAGTGGTTGGGCATCAACTTATGAATCAAGAGTTCACTAGTTCGATTCCTGATCAGAGCGCATGCCTGGGTTGCAGGCTTGATGTCCAGTAGGGGGTGTGCAGGAGGCAGCCGATTGATGTGTCTCTGTCAACATTGATGTCTCTATCCTTCTCTCCCTCTCCCTTTCCCTATCTGAAATAAATAAAAACATATTAAAAATATTATCCACACTTATACAATTACACCCACATAACATCAGCTATACTTGAACTTACACACACACACACACACACACACACACACACACACACACACCACATTAGACCACTCAGCAGAAATCTATCTCTTACTCTTGGTGTCACAGTTGATTTCTCCCTACCCAGCTCTAATGCTCATTTTGGTATGCTCATGCTGTGTTTATTTGACCACATTTCCAATTGAACTTTCATTTGATGCGTTTGCAAAAGCCCAGGAGTACAGCATGCAGTATCTTTTCATTGAAATGGCACAGTAAATTTTTTGAAGTGTGGAGCTGATGCATTATAGCTTCTGTGAATATCTGTATGGTATTCGCTAAATGTGATATGGGGGAGTCGTGTCTTGGGATCATGATTTTCCAAATACACTTAATTACATCAGTTGTTCTGCTGCAAATCCATAAAATCTAACCTCAGTGGGGCTGGTAATGGCACTGGATAACCCTTTTATTCATCTCTGGTTGAGAAACAAATACTTCCCACACGAGCTATTCCAAATCCTGTCCTGTGGCTGAAAGTCTCCAGTCTCCATTCACTCTTTTTCACTTTGTAGTATTATTTAATTTTAAAAAATAAACGTTGTTTTAAAAATAATTGTAGATTCGCATGTAGTTATATGACATAAGAAATACCTTGTATGCCTTTTACTGAATATTTCACAAATTGTAATCTCTTGAAAAACTACAGTGCAATGTCACAACCAGAGTATTGACATTGATATAGTCAATGAGGAAAACTTTTTTTCACCACAAGGGTCCTTCATGTTGCTCTTCTACAGCCACAATGGGCTCCCTTGCCCTCCTCCCAACCTCTTCTCACTAACCTCCTGAAAGCCAATAATCTGTTCTCCATTTTAACAATTTTGCCATTTCAAAAAGTATTATATAAGTGGAAACATCTAGTAAGTTACCATTTAAAGTAGACTTTTTTTCACTTAGCATAATTCCCTATAGATTCCTACAAGTTGTTGTACCAGTAGTTTGTTCTCTTTATTGCTGAGCAGTGTTCCATGGTATGGATATGCCACAGTTTGTGTCTCTGTTCAGTCACTGAAGGACATCTGGTTTGTTTTCAATAGGTTTGGCTATTATGGACATTTCTGACAGGTTGTTGTATGAACATAAGTTTTCCTCCTTTAGATTAAATTATCAAAAGTGTTATTGCTGGGTGAGATAACCAGTTTTATGAGAAACTGCTAAACTGTTTGCTGTGGCTGTATCATTTTATCTCCCTCCTGGCAATGTGGGAGTGACGTGGGTTCTCTGTATTCTTGCTAGCATTTGGTCTGTTACTTCTTTTTATTGAGTCATTCTGGTAGGTATGCAGTGATATTTCATTGTGGTTTTAATCTGCATTTAACTAATTAATAATCATTTTGAACATCTTTTTATGTGCTTATTTGCCAGATGTGTATCTTCTTCAGGGAAATGCCTATTCACATTTTTGCCCATTTCCTAACTGACTAGTTTGGTTTTGTTTGTTTTCTACTGCTGAGTTTTGACAATATTTTATATATTCTACATACTTATTTTTTGTTAGGTATGTAGTTTGCAAATATCCTTCCAAATCATATTTTTTTTTCTTTTAGAGGGTCTTTGCTGAGCAAAATTTTAAATTTTGATAAAGTAAAATTTATCAATTTTTCCTTCCATAGACCATGCTTTTGGTGTCAATTCTAAGAATTCTGTTTAGCCCTAGATCTTTAAGACTTTCTTCAAATGTTGCTTCTTAGAAGTTTTGTTTTTTACATTTTGCTTTAAGTCCACAATGCATTCTGGGTTACTGATTTATAATGTGTGACATTTAAGTCAAGGTTCACCTCTTTTATCAATGGATGCTGAATTGCCCCAGCACCATTTGTGGAAAACGCCATCCTTCTTCCATTGAATAGCTTTTGCACCCTTGTTAAAAATCATCTGGGCATGTTTGTGAGGGTCTATTTCTAGGTTCTTTTTCTATTCCAATAATCCACGTGCCTATTTCTTTAGTAATACCTCGCTATCTTGGTTATTGTACCTATACATATGTTGGCTTCAATATCAACTAAAGTTATTACTCACTTCATTCTTGTGTGTTTTTTTCCAGGATAATTTCAGGTATTGTAGGTCCCATGCCTTTCCATATAAATTTTAGAAGCTTGTCTATGGCTACCAAAAACCTTGCCTGATTTTGACCAGAATTGCATTAAATCTACAGATCAGTTTTGGGAAAGTTAACATCTTTACTACATTGAGCTTTCCAATCCATAACACACTTGGCCACTCCATTTATTTAGGTCTTCTTTGACTTCTTTTTGTCAATATTTTGTGGGTTTCAACATATATATTCTGCACAAGTTTTTGTTATGTCTATACTAAGTATTTCATTTCCTTTGGAGTGACTGTAAATGGTTTTGAGGTTTTTTTTTTAAATATATTTTATTGATTTTTTACAGAGAGGAAAGGAGAGAGATAGAAAGTTAGAAACATTGATGAGAGAGAGACATCGATCAGCTGCCTCCTGCACATCCCCTACTGGGGATGTGCCTGCAACCCAGGTACATGCCCTTCACCGGAATCGAACCTGGGACCTTTCAGTCCGCAGGCCGACGCTCTATCCACTGAGCCAAACCGGTTTCGGCGATGGTTTTGAGTTTTTAATTTATATTTCCATATGTTCATTGTGAGTATTTAGACATGCAACTGATTTGTGCACGTTGGTCTTTTATCCTGTGGCCATGCTGAACTTCCTTATTAGTTTTAGGTTTTTGCTTTTGGTAGATTCTTTGGAATTTCCCACATAGATAATCATGTCATCTGCAAATCGAGATAGTGCTCTTAAAACATGTTTTCTTGACTTCTTTCAGTGGCTGGAATTTCCAGTACTATGCGTAAGAGGAGTGGTGCCAAACATCCTGCCCTTGTTCCCCATTTTAGAGGGGAGCATGCCATCTTTCACTGTTATGTATGATGTTAGCTATAGGTTTTTGTAGATATTTTTATCAAGTTCCTCTCTATCCTTAGTTTGCTGAGAGTTTTGATTGTGAATGGGTATAGGATTTTGTTCTATGCTTTTTTGTGTCCGTTGATATAATTATACATCTTTCTCTTTTAATTTGTGATATGGTAGATTACATTGATGGATTTTCAAATGGTGAATTAGTTTTAGACATCTTGTATTCCATTTCCTAGAGCTTTACATTACAAAGTCAATTTCATTAATGGTTATAGGACAACTCAGGTTGAGGTTTGGTAGTGTGTAGCTCTATTATTTTTCTAATTGGTAGGATTTATGAATGTAAAGTTGCTCATAGTATTCCATTATTGTCCTTTTAATGGATGCAGAATTTGAGGTGATATCCCCATTTTAGTCCTGATGTTGGTAACTTGTGTCTCTTCTCTTTATATTGTTGCCTGTCTTGCTGGAGATTTATCAATTTTACTGATTATTTTTTTTAAAAACCAGCATTTTGTTTCATTGATTTTCTCTGTTTTTCTTTTGTTTTAACTTTCTCACTCTTTTTGAACTGAAGATCAAGCCTCCAAGACAGGAAATGAAGAGCTCTTGCCCCTCCTCCCTTCCCCGTCCTGCTTCCTTTCTTCATTCCCTGTGTTGGAGGATGGCCCCTTCCTCCTCCTTTCAAAGGCTAAGTCCCTGTCCCCTGCTTTGTTTCTGTTTTCTCCTCTGGGGCCAAGACAATAAATAACTTCATTTTCTTTTCCATCTTCAAGTTTCTCCTCAACCTATAAGTTTGCTCCCCGCTCCATCCTACCCTAAATAAAGTCCCTCAGGTGTAATTCCTCTAAACGATGGCTTCCCTTCACCATCAGACTTCTCAAGCAAATAGTCTATATTCTCATTATCTGCCAGTAGCACTTTATTTCCCATTCATTCTGGCTGCTTCCTACTGTGTATCACAGCCCAGGATCCAAATTAATCTCATGACTTCACCCTAACCATGTCTCACTTTATTTCTGATTCTGGTTGCAGGCTTCTGCCTCTCCTGACACTAACCTCTCACTGAAACAATAGTTTCTACTGCCTTGCACAACTTTCTATTCTTCCCACTTTGTATGTTCTATTTTCTTGTGGCCTCTGCCTACTGTTTGCCTGTGTGTCTGTGGGCTTTGTCATCACTATATTATTTGTGTTTCTGCATTCAAACTCTTCAAGACAGCATCTGATTGATTGGCTAGTCATTCTTCAGTACAAATCGCCTGATTGGCCACATCTGTTTTGTAAGATTAGCTCATAGGCTGATGTTGGGCCAGTCATTGTTCTGGCCACTTTTAATAAAGGAGATAAGTGGACTATTCAATGATTGGCATTATATCTGAACTGGTAGTTTTTTTAAATAAAGCCTAACTGTAAGTACTTATAGTTTAAATGTCTTCATAGTTTCTATAGCATTAGTCTGAAATTCACCAAAGATTATCAGTGTTATGGCTGTTTTCCTTTAAGATGTCAAAGAATAATGAGGTGGATTCATGAAAAGTCACTGAATTCACAGCAGCTGGGATTTTTTAATTTCCAAGCTTTGTTATTTCTTCATAGAAGGCAGGATTTAAAAAATCATCAATATATCGAAAGACCAGATATCTAGAGCTGACTAGAGAAGCTGGTCTAAGATACTTGACCCTCCTTTCCTGGGCATGACATGCACACACTTTCCTTTCCTTTAGTCCTTCTTCCAATTTACATGTAAAATACAGTCATCTCCAGAACAATGAATACAGCATGTCAAAACATGATCCAGAACATTATTTCTCACTGCCTTATTTTTCCACAAATATTTCCCTCTCCAAGCTTTTTACCTTCAGCACAGCTTTTTACCTTATTTAATGCCATGTTTATGGTGTTTTCTCTGATTTTTATTAGCAACCCTCTATGAAATTGGTTATGGCTCTTTTCTATTATTTCTTGCACAATGCTAAAAATGCAAATTTTACACTTCAGTTCTTATTCTCATTCGTTTCACCTCTTTGATTGCAAATTTATTTTAGGGCAAAGGTATTGTGAGTTTGCCAGGATTATAATGAAAGAGGTTAGAAGTTTAGTTTATTTGTTTGAAGTAATTCAGAACTTCCGGCTTCATCTTTGGGAACTTCTTTGGGAGCTTCATCCCATGTTTACTCAGTGCTTATATTCTGTAAGGCACTGGGGATGTTAATATGAATTCATTCAGGTCCTAAAATCAGAGAAAAAGCACCTTGTCCTTTCGAGGGACAGAGAGAAGGTATCAGAGGAAACATTTCAGACAAGAAGGTGACTGAGCTGTGCCTTGGAAAATGACCAGAAACTCATTAAAGGAGAAAAATGGGGATCTGCAAGGTGTGGGGTGAGAGGGCAGTCCAGGAGTGGGAAGAAATAGTGCGAACAATTGTTGGGTGTGAAAAACAAGCTATTTAGTACCATGTTAAATAACGTGGCTGGCTGGGAGTAGAGGAACCGAGAGGTGAGCAGGCCGAGATGGGATGGCCTGGTACAAGTCACATTAACAGCTTTCTCCCGGTCCCAGGAAGCTCAGACGCCACTTAAACTGAGTGTGCTGTGGTCGCATCGGTCCTTAGAATTAATTACCCCAATCAACTGCATGAAAGATGAATTTGAAGGGGTAAAACCAGAAGTAGGCGAACCAGTTCAGAAAGGTTTCTACTCAAGTGTTGAAGGGAAAGATAAAGGCATAGGTAAAAGGAGTAGAGGGGTACTTACCTGAGGAAATTAAAAGGTAGGATTTCAATGCTATTTTACAATATTCTAATGACATCTCAGTAAGCTTAACTTGTGAATACAAAGAAAAGGGAAGACAACAACAAATGGGCAGAATAGAACCCATCTGATTCTTCATTGTAGAGACAACTTCGCATGAATACACATCATTTTAAACCTGTGTGTATGTGTAATAGATACACTCCACTCAGTTATTTGTGGAGCTGTCCAACTAAAGAAAGACAGGGAGTGTCTAATACATGGCATTGGGCCTCATTCTTTGCCAACACCAATTCTAGGGTAAAAATCACCCTCATATTTAGAAACATTTTATTGAGATCTTTTCCCCATTTTTCAACTTTATTGAAAGCTACTAGTAGAAAAGAGCTTTCATGCGCATTATCAACTTAACTGTTATCTCTATGTCCTTCAGAAAAAAGATAATTTCTATCCAACTGATTAAATATATTTTTAATATATATTTTTATTGATTTCAGAGAGGAAGGGAGAGAGAGTTAGAAACATCAATGATGAGAGAGAATCATTGATCGACTGCCTCTTGCACACCCCCTACTGGGGACCGAGCCCACTACCCAAGCATGTGCCCTTGACAGGAATTCAACCCGAGACTCTTCAGTCCACAGGCCAATGCTCTACCCATTGAGCCAACCAGCGAGGGCTGATTCAATGTATTTTTAAATAACTTTTATACGTTACCTGAGTAATAGATTATCTATTAAAACATAAAGAAACCAAAAATTTTAATTATTTATAACCCCATTAACTAGAGGCAACAGGAATATGCATGTGTGTATGTGTGTATGTTTAATTGAATCACACTGTGTATATGTATTTGTTAGGGATCCTAGATCAATAATAGATCATAAACAAATATAGGACAGTTGACTCTGCTGATAACATTTAGCCTAAGTTTTCCTAGCTTGATTTTTAGTAATGTTCAATGTTGGTAGCAAGCCAGTTTTTGTCTATCGAAAATTGTCTCTATGCTCTCTTAGTTTTTTTAAGCTTTACTTTGTGTTGATTATTTATACCAGTAACATTCATTATGAATCGAAGGAAAAGCCCTTTTTGTTTTTATGTGTATGCAAAGAGTCCCAGTAAAGCACACGCGTAAGGTCTCGGTTACAGGCAGGGTTAAATAATAAAGTCAAAATTCCCTTTTCCAAATCAAAACTTGTACAGTTGAAGGAAGTGGGGCACAGAGCTTTGCCCACCTGACTCTCCACTCACCCTCAAGGGGTTCCTGGGGAGCCTCACAATTCATTCAGGAGGAATTACTTCTGGAGAAACACAGCGATTCTACTTAGGATCTTAACAATTGTTTAGTTTGTTCACTATAATCAACAGTGTACTTTGTGGATATACTAAATTTTAGTGGTATCTGACACAGCAAAGCTTAATTTACAGGAACCTATGCTAACGTTTTTGTTTAACCAAATGGAAGGAAAAGCTCATCGCTTGGACCACGAAGCTCTTCCCCAGTGCAAGTAGAATACCTAAAAGGAAAGAAAAAGCCTCAAGTTTTGTATTGACAGATTTAATCCTATTTCTTACAAAGCCAAAGACGCACCAGCAAGATTTTAAATGGAGCATTAAAGGAGATATATGGGAAGGTTTATTCAAGTCTTGCAGTTTCTCTTTACTGAAGATTGCTTTAAAATCCCATCCTTTAATAATTTCATTCATATTCTACTGTATACCAAAACCGTGATGCTTAAAGAAACTTTACTTTTCTATTACTTGAAAAATAAAATTTAAGCCAAAATTAAAGTTGGAAGATAAATTTTTTGATCATGAAGTTTTTAGTTCCAGCCCCTAAAAGCAATGCATGACATTTGTATAAGGCATAGAGAGTTTGTTGTTGTTGTTTTTTGAGAGGAACTAAAGAGACAACAAGAAGACTGCTCTGGCAGTGCATGAACAAGGGCTGGGTTGGCAGAGACAATGTGAAACAGCTGTGTGAGGCGGCCGCGTCACCTCTCCTCTGATGTCTTCTGTCCAGCCTCCCACCTGTAACCTCTGTGTCTCAGAAATGCTTACTTAGAACGCAAATATAGAAAATGTCGTTTTTCAATCCAAATTTGGTTTCTCTTCTTGGCTTGAAGGCAAAAGATACTTTTGTCTTAAAACTATGAATACAACCAATAAATGGGAAGTCTATTACACAGGAATGTTAAAGGAGAAAAAAACTGAATGCAACTAGCTTGCCTTTATTTTGGTAGAAAACATGTTTTCTGTTCATTCTCCATATTCTCAAGTACACAAAATGATTGTTATTACTACCATTTTTTATAAACATGTCAAAATCTTAGCAAAGAACTGTACCCCCCTCAAGACTTCCCTGCGTGAACATATTGCTGACGTGCCTGTCCCTCATCTTCTAATAGCAAGGGCAGTTCTTTAGTTAAAGATGAATGTAGCCCAATGGACCGTGCTCCCTTGTGCACAGGGAACCTGAGAGCTAACGGGGCCAGCTTTAGTAAAGCCTGATTTTAATCATCTAGGATTCCTGTGGGTGCCGAATTTGAATTATGCTATATTTTTCAGCTTTGCCGACTTATTTAAATGTACTGTTTATTTACCTAATGTGTAATCAGAGGAACAAATTTTACAGTTATAGGAATTTTGAAAGGCATATAAATAAATCACCACCTTCTATATTTTTATCTATATCAACATAAACTTCTTTAATTTTATAGATATAGATGTCAGTATGGATAATTCACATCCAGTTCAAGGTATTAATAAATATGTCTTCAAACTCACAATAATAATCTACAGGATAGTTGTCTTTAGGAGCATATGGTCCTCAGTGTCTTATGTCTTAAAGTTAATATTAAAACCCTCTTTCATATTGAAACTCTTTTGATAAGTGTTTCACCAGGTTTTCAACCCGGTATTTAAAACTAAAATGTCCACATCTCTTAATTATAAGTACAGGCAAAAACAAAACCTCTTGTCTACAAATAAACATGTTTGTTGACTTCTTTGGGCAATCAATTTTGACAGCTAAATGACTATATTTACTTAGCTTTCCCTCCCCCTAAGATTAAAAAAATTATACATCTTCAACCGTTGCAATTGTGATACCGACCCCACGTGTTCCAATTCCATGATTGCATATATTTATACAAATTATAAAATAAGATGTAACTACAGTAATTACAGAGGAATAGGCAAAAATTGAAAAAATTACAAATTCCCACTAAAATAACGCTAAATGATATGAAAATCATCAGACAAACCAATACAAGAAAATCGTCAATTTTCAGATGAATAAAACAGTGCAGCACCAAACAACCCGGCAAAATGCCTCAGTCTCAGCAAAGGGAAGCAAGCTATGCTGGAAAGTGGAGGCTTCAGGTCACAGTGTAAAATTATTTTCCTTTCAATTTGTTTCCCATTATAATTGCTCACATTATTCACCTTATAATGTGAATACTTAACATCTTGACTTTCCCAAACACCATTATGACTAGAGAACCTTATTGCTTGGTGATTTCTTATTGTTACTTCAAAGAAAAGAGGAAGAAGAAATAATAAGGGCTAAATAATAGAATATAAAGAAAAACTAAAATAAAATAAGGAAGACCAAGTAAGTAATAAAGACTAAGATAATAAAACATGGATACCCTATAGACAACTTTGTAGAATTTTAGCCAGAAAAGAACCAGTCTTGCTATGATTTTTCTTGCCCCATTTTCTATAAGCTGTCTCCAAGTGTACATCTCATTTGCAAGGATTTAGAGTCTGAGAATATTATCTGTCCAATTCATTTTCCTTTGTGAAAAGAATAGTCATAAGACAAATCATGTAACTGATACATTTGAGCTCTCTATAAATTGTCTTATAGTGTATTTTATTTGCATCCTAACATCTCAGTTTGTTTTCTATTCCAGATAAATATTCTTAATACAAAAATTGGGAAGGCTGTCTCCTTGGCTTCTTTTGCAAATATTTTATTAGATCTGAGATTGTGTCTTGCCAGCCTATGACAGTGAAAAATTAACATTCTGATGCACCAGAATTCTTCACAATGAAGCTTAAATTTGCCCTTTCATCTAGCTTACTTGTAATTACTATATATTCCAGACACGTCTTCACATTTACTATTTTATGTAATATTTCATAATAACTCTGCAAGATAATCTATTATACTAGTCAATTCCCATTTTACAGATGAAGAAACTCAAACTGAGGCTTTGAACTCTTAAGAACAGAGATAGGGGTCAGCGACAGAAAGTAGTCAAGCCATGACTTGAATTCTGGCCCGTCTTAAGCATTTATATAAACATTTGCTGACTGCTGACACTGCACTAGATATGAGGTTGTGAGGACAGAAAAATGAATATGATATGCTCATTGTTCTTGAGGCACTTAATGTCTTACAGGTTACAGACACACAGACACGAACACTTTCATTATAAAATGCGAAGTGCTGAGAGAGCCTAAAGAGTTTTTACTATGGAACAGGTTTCTTAAGGCAAAATATTAGATGCCTCAAGCATTTTATAGTATAGCAGGCTGGCTTTAATAAAAATGGTAGTGATGACTAAAAGTAGAGATAAATCCGACTTTAAAAAGTGAAACTAATATATACTTTCAGAAAATAAAATTTCAATCTCTTAAGAGCATCAGAGACTTGCATAAAATTGTAAATTTGATTCACTGATTAAATGATTAATAGAGTGATCCATTATTCATTCATTAAGCAATGATCATTAAGTACTTGCTTGGGGCCAGGTACTGCAGCTGGCTTTGAGGATGCAAGGATGAACAAGAGAGACAAGAATCCTGCCTGAATGGAGCTTACAGATGCTCAAACCAACCCAACAGAGTGTGTTAGGAGCTTCCTGAAGGGAAGGGGAAGGTGCTGGAAGCACTTGGAAAACCTCTAGCCCAGATGTTTTGATGGAAATAAGGTCTCAGCCGAGATTATAAAGTAGCCAAGCAAAGAGGAAGGGTCAAACCCCAGTGTACCGGGAGCAGTCTGTAATGTAAAAGCCTTGAGGAGAAAGAGAACACGGCAAAATCAGAACCTGAGAGCTTAGTCCTCTTGGAGCCACAGGTGAGAAGGGAAATGCTGAGATGTGAGTAACAGGCAGTATCAGCAGAAAGGAAACCTATTGCATTAAATTAGGGTTGTTGGCTAATTATGAGCATGTAGGTTCCTTGTATGTGGGAAATACCCTGTGTACTGCCTAATAGAAATATAATGCACTAGAAATTGTTAGTGTTCCTAGTTAATACGATATATGAAAACAATAAAAAAATCTATACAGGAAGAGACTGGGACCATCTTGGAACTAAAACTAAGGTTAACTAAGAATGTCCTCTTAGCTGGAATCCACTATAGGCAGCAGGTAAAGGATATGTTCAAACATCTACCCTAGTGGTCCCAATTAGGAGATCTCTCTCAGAATGCAGAGTAGGGAGAAAAACCTCATGCAAATGAATGGGCAATACCAAGGTCAGGGTAGTGAAGAGTGGACCCTCAGGGAAGCTGGAAGAATTGGAGTTCAGGACAAAGGGTAAAATCACCAGGCAAAGCACTCGGATGGTAAATGAAAGGGGCTGCCCGGAGCTGGTGATACATAAGAAAGTGTGGAGAAGGGCTTTCTCTCACCAGGGGAGTTACAGCTAGTGAAAATCAACTAAAGGTCTTGTCACCATCACCCCACCCAAAAGACTTTGTCTTGGACTTTTATGAGTTGGCCTAGGCTAGCCGCAAATCTGAAAACCTGCTGCCTCCATTGCTCTTTCTGTTCCTGGCTACCACCAAAGAGAGCTAGGCATGCTCAGAGACAACAGGAATGGGGAGGTCACAGAGACTAGAGCAGAAAGCAGGGTCAAGGTCATAAATGAATCCTATAAGCCATGTTAAGGATTTTACTCTAAAACAGAAACCCAATAAATGGGTAAAGAAAAGACACGAGAGTTGAGTTCTAGAAGGATCCCTTTGGTGGTAATGGAATAAAAGAGGCAAACAAATGGATGATCACAGTGAAACTAGCTGGAATAATGTTGAGGGAGTCAGGGGGGGGATGGTGGTGGCCTCTTCTAGATGGGCAACATGGGGACCCGGAAAGTGGGTGGCTTCAAGAGATATGCGCGATGTGGTAGATTGGTCTGGGTAGCATTTGAGATGGCAGGATCCAAGGGTGGTACATAAACATATCATTGTGGAAGCTGGTTTATCAATTATTAATAGAAATAGGGAATGCTAGAAAAGGCCCAATTATTGGGGGGATAGTGGAGGTGATAAGTTTCTTTGAACAGGTTGAATTAGGGTACCTGTGGGGCAGTCAAGATAATGTATCTATTAAGTCACTGGATATGAAGATTTTCAGCTCAGGAGCAAGACCTGGGGGTGTGGAGGGGGGGAGGGAATACAGACAGACGTCTTGCATCAACCTACACACTTCTTAGCAAAAATAGACAAGTTTAAGTTCCAAACACATATGCCTTTCTACTTAGGAATTTCTGTTTATACCCCATCTTATGAATCAGAAGTGTCTTCTTAAAATTCTTGTCATGCCTGTATTCAACAATCAAAAAACTAATGGGAGAAGTGCTATATTTAATGGCTGTATATTTCTAAAATTCAACACTTTAAGTGGCATTAATTTTCCTTCTCATCATGTACAGATTTTTAAGAATAATTGTCTGATCAGGAAGTTCAAAAGTTCAGGTATTATTTGAACTGCCTTTCTCAATGTAAATCTCACTTCACCTTTTGCACATTCATGAGCAACTCTGTCACTTTACGCCCCCCTTACCGCCCCCCGCCCCCCGGCAATGATCCCTGAGAAGTGCTGCCACAAAACCAGGGGGAGGAACCTTAAGGAGGGTGGCTTTGCTCTAGAAGCTCTTGGAGAGCTCACTTTGGTTAGGGGTGTGTCACTTTTCTTGTCATAGTCTCCATCTCAAGAGGACTAATTTTAGCTTGGCTATATCACAACCCAGTAAAAAGAAACTTGGGCAGTAACTCTTTTGTACATTGGCTTGGAATTTTTTAGTTTCTAGAGAATAGCCTAACTATCGTGTGCTGCTCTTGGGTTCAGAAAAAGATAAAGAAAGGACTCATTATGGCTTTTCCTCCCTCAAAATGATGCGTACATTTAAGACGAGAGCATTTTGCTTCCTTTCGAGCACTTAGGGAAGGATGGGTTTCAGTTCCTATGAGAACAAGGAGGTTCTGCCACACTGTAAAAGGCACTTCTCTCGATCTCAACACCAGGGAAAAGCCATTCTGCTCTGAAGAAAGGTTACAGTAAGCGAGCGAGATGAACGTATCACTCACCTCCTCCAAAGCTTCCTGCCTACATCAAACAAACTGAAACAAGCCTCGCACATTCATTGGGAAGATTTTCTTGATAATCCACACATGAACTCATTTTCCAAAAAACTGATGTAAGAAACTAAAATTTCATTCTATGAAAATTGCACTACACTACAGAATAGAAGTTTTGTCTTTATAACTGGAAAAAAATATTTTTATTTGTTATCAAAGCACTGAACTCAAAGAAAGAACCCTTCCTCCAACCACAGTTGGAAGACAAGTGCCCTGGTAGTTTCTTAATGAAAGAATGAGCGTGTTTTCTAATTTTGACAGGAGCATGCCTTAGAGCAGCGGTTCTCAACCTGTGGGTCACGACCCCTTTGGGGGTTGAACGACCCTTTCACAGGGGTCGCCTAAGACCATCAGAAAACACATATATAATTACATATTGTTTACAGTAGCAAAATTACAGTTATGAAGTAGCAAGGAAAATAATTTTATGGTTGGGGGTCACCACAACATGAGGAACTGTATTAAAGGATCGCGGCATTAGGAAGGTTGAGAACCACTGATTTAGAGAAATGTGCCATCCCCCTTCCATCTGTGCCCCCATCTATGTCTTCTATCTTTATGTGAATCTGATAGGAAGGAGGTCAGGACACCCAACCAGGGTGGCGTTAGGGAAAACTGCTGGACTGTTTGCTGCCATGACAATAAAAATGAAATGGCTAAGCTGGAAGGAATCTATTCTTTCCACACGCAGAAAATATCCCATAACTCTGATTCCTGTAAGTGTTTATTATCCATCCACTTCAGCCTTGGGGAAAGTCTCTACACCTGCATGAGAGATACTCAAAGATGCATTAATAGTAAGTGTACATTTTCACAAAGTAAACACACCCATGGAAACAGCACCCAGATCCAGAAATGGACCCCTCTCACACCCCGGAAGCCCCTCCTCTGCTTTCATTCACAGCCCCCTCCCCAGGATGAGCACTAATATGTCTTCATAAAGCGCAGATTCATCCAGCCTATTTTTGAACTTTATTCAAATGGAATCATAGTTGGGATCTTTGTGAATGGCTCTTTTCATTCCATGTTAGCTTTGTGAGATTCAGTCACAGTACGAGTTTTTGTAGTTTAATCACTCTTGCTGCCACATCGTATTCCATTTTGAAGATACCACAGTTATTTGTTCAGATACTGATGACTACTGGGATTATTATAAACAGCATTGCTATGGACATTCTTGTACGTGTCTTTTAACGAACACTTGATGCCTGTCATGGCCCTCAAAAGCTGTGAACTTGAATTGCTTCCTTTTCCTCTTCCCAACCAAGCCTTTCCCTCCCTTTGTAAAGACCAAATCTCTTAATCACCTCAAAGACACCTAAACTTTTTCCCTTTTAAAAATCTGGCATTGTTCATCCTTTGTCCAGGAAGATCGCCCTCTGCCTATTTACAACTCATGTTCGGGTGGGATGGAACTCTTCCCCTGGAATGGGCAAGGAGCATGTGACCTGAGCCTAAGCCCATTAGAGCCTCATGTTCCTGTTTTATTTTTATAAAACTTTATTGAGATATCGTTCACACACCATACAATCCACATACTCCACAGTTCACCAGTCTAAATTACATCCTTCAATGGTGTTCAGTATATTCAGAGATATGGAAAACCATCACCACAATTTTAGTGCATTTTCATCACATGCCCTTCAGCTATCACCCCATTATGTACCAATACCCTCTCCTCCAGCCCTAAGAAATCACGAATCTATTTGCTTGTTCTGGACATTGCATAGGAATAGAATTATATAATATGTAGTCTATTGTGATTGGCTTCTTTAACTTAGCAAACAGTTTTGGGGTTCATCTACTAATATGTTGTAGCAGGTATCAGTGCTTTATTCTTTTTATGGCTGAAAATATTCAATTTATGGATATGCCACCAGTTGTTTATTGATTCATAGGTTGATAAGACATTTAGGTTGTCTCCACCTTTTGGCTATTAGGAGTAATACTGCTATAAACATTTGTGTATGAGTTTTTTGTAGCTAGATATTTTCACATATTGTATATACCGAGGAGTGGAATGACAGGGATATATAGTAATGCTCTGTGTAACCATTTGAGGGACTGCCAGACTATTTTCCAAAGTGGTAGCACCATTTACATCCCCACCATCAGTGTATAAGGGCTCTACCTTATTCACATCCTTGCCAACACTTATCATCTGTCTTTTTCAATATATCCATTCTACTGGGTATGAGATACATCCTAGGAGATAGCTCATTGTGGCTTTTATTTACATTTCTCTTATGATTAATAATGTTGGAAATCTTTTCATATGCTTATTGTTTTTTCTTTGGTGATAGGTCTATTCATATTCATTGTCCATTTTAAATTGGGTTATGTGCCTTTTTATTATTGAGCTGTACAGGTTCTTTATGTATTGTGGATACAAGTTTCTTGTGAGATATATAAGTTGCAAATATTTTCCCTCATTTTGTGGGATAGCTTTCCCCCTTCTTGACAGTGTCCTTTGAAGTATGGAAAATTTTAATTTTGATGAAGACCAATTTATTTTTTCTTCTGTTGCTCATGTTTTTGTTATCAGACCTAAGACTCCACTGTCAAATCCAAGATCATGCAGATTTGCTATTACATTTTCTTCTAAGAGTTTTACAGATTTACATTTACAGACATCTTACATCTAGGCCTTTGATCCTGTTAATTTTTTTAGCAGGTATAAGGGTCCAATTTCATTCTTTTACATGTAATTATCCAGTGATCTCAGCATCATTCAAAAAGATCCTTCTTTTTCCATTGAATTGTTTTGGCATCCTTGTTAAAATCATTTGACCATAGACACATGAGTTTAATTTTGGACTCTCAATTCTATTCCACTGATCTATTTCTGTAAGACTGTAATCCCCCATTGTGATTACTCTCACTTATAGTAACTGTTGAAATTTGAAAACTTCCAACTTTGTTCTTCTTTTTCAATATTGTTTTGGTTACTGAGCCCCTGCAATCCCTTATGAATTTTAGAATCAGGTTGTCAATTTGTACAAAGAAGTCAGTTGGAATATATAGGGATTTCATTGAATATGAAGATCAATTTGGGGAGTATTGACAACTTAACAATAGTAAGTCATCTGATTCATGAATTTGAGATGTTTTTCTATTTATTTAGATCTTTAATTTCTTTCAACAGTATTTTGTAGTTTTCAGAGGATAAGTTTTAATGTCTTGAATTAAATTTAGTCCAAAATATTTTATTCTTTTTGATGCAAATGTAAATTCAATTGTTTCATTTCATTTTTGGAATGTTCATTGCAATTGTATAGAAAGATAATTGATTTTGGATATTGATCTTATAACTTGCAACCTTGCTGAACTTTTTATTAGTTCAAACAGTTTTTAGTGTATTCCTTATGACTTTATACAAGATCATGTATCTTTTTCTTTAAAGAAACATAATCACACTAAGAAGGGAACCAGTTAATCTCAATATGTCATCTTCTAGCAATTTTCAGGAGATGGGAAGATAGCATCCTCTGACTCTAGGAGCTATCGTGCAAAGGGATTCAGGGGAGAAGAGATGCATTCGGCTTTCTCAGCTGACTATACAAATGGGCTGGGGAAAAATCATGGGTAACATTTTGCCATTAGAAATAGGTTATTACATTTTATAGTGTCACCTCATGAACACTGAAGAGAAATTAAAAATTGACTACATAATAAAGTGATAAAGCAAAATTTAAATTGATAAAGACGCTATGGAACCTTTCTAAAAGAATAGTTTATTTTTTACACTAGGCAAAAGATCAGGAAAATGTTATCCAGATCAGAAGACCAATGCAGTGGAATTTCTCTGCAAGTATCAAATTCATTTATAGCCAGCACAAAATATTTCTCATTCAGTAGGTCTTATATTCCCAAAGTGTCCTGTTCTCTTGTTTCTTGTTATTTCTCAGCAGTTTCTGAATGTACCATAATTTATTTTCATGTTTCCCAGATATAGTGTTTGATGACTTGTAATAAAAGAGCTAAAATGATACTATAGTCGACTGCAAGAACATACATCATCCCAGCCTGGCTCGAATTCTTCCACATAAAATCCTAGGTTTTAACTACACTCACAAGGAAGAACACTGCCTTACTGCTAAAGGAAGCAAGCCCAGTCCTGGGCAGAGGCAATCTCAATGCTGCCTCCTCCTGTCAGATGCTGAGAAAGGACGTAAGGACCTATTAGAAGCAGCCAAGATTCCTTCCACCTTAATTGGGAAAGGTCCTAAGGTTGACCAGTACACTGTGATATACAATAAGCCTTTTTATTTTATCTTAAGGACATTGAGGACTAAGGAAGTAAGGTGCATCACATGAATACATAATTCTTTATGTCCTGGAAGTATTTTTTGGTCCTGTTATTGATGTATATGAATATACCAATTAACTATTTTTAACAGAAAAGGATGTTGGAATTAACGTAACATGAATACTTACTGCAACTATTCCATTTCTCCAAGTTTGATGTTCTAAAGCAAAACATTTTCTCATTAAAGACTACCAAGGAACTTTATAAAATATTTATTTGAAACCACACTGACACATAATAAAGCCAATAATGTGCTGACTGTAAACATCATATTATTCCCTAAAATAGCAATGTCCTGAGCAAGTATTAGTCCATAAGTATGCTCAAAATTCATTATTTTAATTAATTAATTATATATTCAGATAATTCTCCACAAACTAGTGTTATTAAACTAAGGGAAGTATTTATTAGCAGCAATGTGTCTAAATGTGATTTTTTAATCACCAAAGAAATAAGAAACATATTTAAGAAAAATTATCCCTATTTCAAAGCATAAAGATGAAGTATTTGAAATGATAACTATTTTTATCAGTTTTCCCACTTTTGAAATTAGACTGACCATTTTCCTGCTTTAATTTTGTTCATTATTAGTGCTTACTTAAGAGCTTTGATCAGGAAATTAAAGTCCTAGAAAAAATACAAATAATTGGTTCCTCCTATGGCAGGTTTGATAAACATTTTCTTATGCAAAAGTATATTTGATTCTGGTCTAACACCAAATATTTCTTTGATAAATGAATATTTCCACTCTCTATGACCTACACAATCTTTCATAATTATAGTGAGAAATAAATATTAGATGTTGGGTCTTAGTTATGATTGTAATCATATAATTTCACACCTCAAACTAATTTTAATACGTTTCCCATTCCAATCCACTTTTATCACACATCTACCACCTGAAAAATACATAGGAGCATTTCTATTATTAATTTACTTTAATTTTTAGAGGCTTGACATTTAAAAAATTGAGATATAATTGACATATAACACTGTGTAAGTTCAAAGTGTATGACATGTTGATTTGAAACATTTACATATTGCAATATGATCGCCACTGTTACTGTTAGCTAACACTTCCATCATGTCACATAGTTATCATTTCTTTTTTTGTGATGGGAACATTTAAGATCTAGTCTCCTAGCAACTTTGAAGTATACGATACAGTATTGCTGACTATAATCACGGTGCTGTGTATTAGATCCCCAGCACTTCTAACTGCAGGTTTGTGCCCTTTGACCTGGCATCTTCCCCATTTCCCCACCATTCTTCTCTCTGTTTCTAGGTGTTCAGCTGGTTTAGATTCCACATATAAGTTATATTATACTGTTGTGCCCAGATTTCAAGATTCCCAAGAGCCCACCAGGGAGCCAGCGAGTCCGATGCAAAAGCAAAGAGTCATTTATTTCAAACCTAGGTTTGGCTCCCCTGCCACACTCACCGATGCAATGGCAAGCCCCAGTGGCCGAGAGAGAGAGCGAGGCCTGATGGGATTGTGGGTTTTATAGTAAGGGCAGGGGAGGGGGCCTCCTCCCCCATCTCCTCAGGCGAGGGCAGACGCCCTGTCACGCTGCCGCAGCTGCCACGTGGGTCCGGTCCTGGTCCAGGGGCTGTGGGCGGGTGGCAGCCTGCGCCGGGCTCCCGCCGTGGGCTGGGGAGTCGGTGCCTGAGGCCGCCAGCAGCGTGGTCAGGCTGCGTCTCATGGGGCCCGGCGGCTGGCCCACATAGGCCCCGAAACGACTTGCCCCTTCAATACTATATATGAAAACAGAAAACATCCTTTTATCCATTCACCTGCTGATGGACACTTAGGTTATTTCTGTATTTGGGCTATTGTGAATAATGCTACAACGTGGGAGTGCCGACATCTTTTTCACATCCCATAGCTTCCTTTGGATACGTACCCATGAAGTGGGATTGTTGGATTCTTGTTGGGGTCCAGCCCCAACAGGTCCAGGGGCTCCCCAAGGTGTGGACGGAGTTGACACAGAGGCAGCCTTCAGGTGATCATCATGGCCAGGTTCCTCCTAGCCAGGTTCCTCTTTATTGTCCTCTTACATTTGTATTTATCCTATTTGATCTTAATCCCATCCATTCTATTCCAAAGGTTAGGGCGTTTCTTATCTCCATTCCAAGGTTACTCTATTGTTCTATTAAGCTACAAGGAAGTAACTGAAGGAGATTATTCTAAGTAAAGATTATGTAGTTTAAGCGTGATTGTTCATAGTTAAAGTGATTAACTATCCGCCTACCCGCCTGGCACTTAGTTAAGGGGTTTTACTGATAAAAATCCTCACCTGGGGAAACAGCCTTTCTCAGAGAGGTAGTCCTGTTTAACACATAGCATTAAGAGTGGAGCAAACATATTAAGAGCAGTATGCCATATACGCCAGGTCCCTTGAAACATCCCTGCAGCGACTGCCTCAAGCAGCCAGGGTGGATTGGCTTCCAGCAGATTCTATGGTAATTCTATTTTTAATATCTTTAGGAATCCCTCTAATGTTTACAATAATGGTTGAACCAATTTACATTCTCACCAACAGAACACAGAGTTCCCTTTTTTCCACATCCTCACCAACACTTGTGATTTCTTGTCTTTTCAATAATAGCCACTCTAACAGGTGCAAGATGATATCTCATTATGGTTTTGACTTAAATTTCCCTGATGATTAGTGATGTTGAACATATTTTTATGTACCTATTAGCCATTTGGATGTCTTCTTTTCCAAAAAATTGTTTATTCAGGCCCTCTGCCCATTTTTAAATTAGATTTTTTGTTACTGTTTTATATGAGTTCTTTATACATTTTTTGATATTAACCCTTTATCAGATATATGATTTGAAAATAATTTCTCTCATTCTATAGTTTGCATTTTAATTTTGTTGTTGTTGCTGTGCAAAAGCTTTTTAATGTGATGTAGTCTCATTTGTTGGTTTTTGCTTTTGTTGCTTATGCTTTTGGGGTCATATCCAAAATTTGTTGCCAAGACTAATGTTGAAAATATTTTCTCTATGCTTTCTATAAGGAATTTTATGGTTCCAGCTCTTATACTTCAGTATTTATTCAATTTTGAGTTACTTTTCTTATGAGTAGTATAAGATATGGGTCCACTTTCATTTTTCTACATGTAGTTATCCAGTTTTCCCAAATCATTTATTGAAGAGACTATTTTTTTCCTATTTTGTATTTTGGGCCTTTGCCAATTATTAGTTGACTTTATATGTGGGTGGTTATTTCTGGGGTCTCTATTCTATTCCCCTGTTCTATGTGTCTATATTTATGCCAGCACCATATTGTTTTGATTCTATGGCTTGGTAATATAGTTCGAAATCAGTAAATGTAATGCCTCTGGCATTGTTCTTTCTCAGAATTACTTTGGTCATTCTGGATCTTGTGGTTCCAAATAAATTTTTAGAATTTTTCTAATTTTGTGAAAAAAATACCATTGGGATTTTAATAGGAATTGAATCTGGCTTTGGGTAATATGGAAATTTTAACAATATTAATTCTGATCTATGAACATAGAATATATTTCCATTTGTTTGAGTCTTCTTCAATTTCTTTCATCAAAGTGTTATACTTTTAATTATGAAAATCTTTCACTTCCTTGGATAAATTTATTCCTAAGTATTCTATTGCTTTTGATACTATTGCAATGCAATTGTTTTCCTTATTTCTCTTTCAGATATTTCTTTGCTAGTGTACAGAAACAAACTGATTTCTGTATGTTGACTTTATAACTGGCAATTGATTAATTCCAACACTTTAAAGAGTTTGGATTAATTATTGGAACATCAATATCTTTACTCATGAATTGCCCTGCTCAGAGATAACATTGTGAAATGTAAGGGTTTGTTTTTTTCCCCTTTTGAGTACGGCCTCAGTCACCGAATGACAAGTGGCAGTGGGGTGCCCATAAAGTCCACAGGGAAGGTGCACTGGGCACAGCTACATACAAAGTCTCCCTGCCTAAAGGCTCCCCTGCTACTGTGTGATTCAAACTCACGTGTCCCCTGGTAGCATTACCTACACTTGGCTGATGTTTGTGGTAATCCTCACACGAAACTCCCTAGAATCTGAAACACTGCTGCCACAGGGTGGTGGGCAGGTGGGGGTGCGCACTCTGTCCTTGGAATGGATCCACTCAGGTTGACAGAAGGTCAGTTACAAGGAGACCTCATTCATGTTGCTCCAAAATAGATTCGAAGCAATCCTCAAAAAGGTTTATGACGGTTAAGTTTCTGTTTCAGCTTCCAGAATGGTCAAGGTGAAAACTTGGGGCATTTGACAGATTTAAGAAGCACAAGTGGTACAAAAATGACCGTTTTTCATACAGATGTTTTCCATAATAGCAGTGTCTTGAACCTATTTCAAAGGTAAGAAAAAAGTCTTACAGCTTACCGTCCATGACTGATTTGAAAATGTTTACATCTGTGTGCCATGGCCACATTTCAGGGCCAAAGAAAACCTGAATATCACTAGCATCTTCTACTAAGGGCTGATAATTCCCGAGTTCTTTCTGTGCATTGGATATTGCCCTAAAGGAGTCACAGTGATTAGTTTATTATGTTCCTATTAAATCCGTCCAATAACCCAATGAGGTAGATACTGTTACTCCTTACATAGTGTAGAGGGAACTGAGGCTCAGAAATAGTTCAGTGAATTGTCCCAGATCAGTCAATGAATGGCAGATCGAGGACTGAAATCCAGTCCCTTTTGTCTTCAAAGACATTGCCATTAAGCATTACGCTATACTTTTCCTTTTCTAGTGCTCTGCCTTCTTTTAGCTCACCTCTCCTTGCCTTTCACACCATTTTATCCATTTTATGTCCCAATGTGTCATTCTGTGATTTCCTCTTTCACTGCTATGAGTGATGGAGTCCAAGTCAGTCCACCCACCTGTCTGTCTGCCCCCTCTCCTTCTTTTCTTTCTTTATTAACAAACTTCTACTAAGCATTCTATACCAAGCTATTGAGTGCTGGACCCCCAAATCTCACACAATCCTACATTTTTTTCCCATTGTGTTATTCCCTGTGCTTGCCAAGACTACAGATGTAAATTTATAGAGTAAATACATGAATGATATTTAGAACAAACCTTGGTCTCTAGTAACCTCACATGCTTAGGGTCTACAACAATGAATCTGGACATTCTAGCAAATGATGCTTGCTGCTGGGAATAAACAAGTTATGGTGGATGATGAATAGGTGTTGATTTGTTTTGAGGAAGAGCTTATAAAGCAGCTAGAGGCACCCACTACTCAGTGCCTATTGAACCCGCTTCCCTTTCTTTGCACAACTGGACAAGCTGAGTGCAAAAACTAAAAATGAGAGGTTTAATTATGTGTGCTCTGATTACCATGTGTACTATGTTGGTTCATAGTACCATGAAGGACTTAAAGGACTCCAGATATAGAAAAGCTCTTTTTTTCCCTTCTTTCCCAAATTTCCTCTGTACCAGCTACAAGTAACCCTCCTACTTTAAAAAATATGTAATTGTGTGCTGCTGCTTTAGGGTCTTCTCTTTTCTCACCTCAGACAAACAATATTTTATTTAGGAGTCCGATTAATTTAAGTGAAACATTTAAAATACATTCAGATGCTTCCAGAATGGAAGGGAAAGTTGAGATACGGCTTCTGCTCTATTCATAAAGATGAGTATCATCAGAAACCACATTTATCTTCACTGCTTACAAATAATGGTGACTGCCTTCCAGGGTAAATGGAAAATCACCGTGACAAAAGAAAACAAAATTCCTAAACATGGCTCTCTCTATTTAAGATCTATCTTATGGTCTTGCTGTTTATTGCAAAATGCAATCTTTGGAAGCAACAGCAAGAAACAAAGAAGCCCTAAATAACAAGAGCAGCAATAAAAGAGGCACAATCTTTTTCTCTGTCCGTAGTAACACTCTCATGGGAGTACTTTTATTCGAGACTGTCATGTAAGAGTTGTGAAATCAAGCTTCCTACAAGTGTGAGCTCTGAGAGACCTGAAAATTTTTACAACCTTTTAACTACTTGCTGAATAGTGTACAAAGCAGACCTATTCTTAGCCTATATAAACCAAAAAAATTCTCAGCCGCACAGGCATCTTTACAGGACCTTTGGAAATAAAAGATCATGGTTCTTTTTCATGACAATTTATCATCATTGCCCATGCCACCAGTCTTAAGCACATGAGGACATGTGATGGCTGCTATGACTGGTGATATATATATATATATAATTGATGGAATAGACTTGAGAGTCCACAAATAAATCTTTACATTTATGGCCAATTTATTTTGACAGGGGTGCCAGGGTAATTGAATAGGGGAAAGAATAATCTTTTCAACAAATGGTGCTGGGACTACTTGATAGCCACATGTTAAGAGATGAACTTAGACCTTTATGTAATATCATATGCACAATTAATTCAAATTGGACCACAAGTCTAAGAAGTAAAACTTAGAAGAAAACATAGGATAAAACCTTCATGATCTCTGAT
>NW_006299220.1:78214-86380 GCF_000327345.1 Myotis davidii | reverse complement strand
ATAAGCCAGTCAGAGAAAGATAAGTATCACATGATCTCACTCATTTGTGGAATATAATGGACAACATAAACTGATAAACAAAAATAGATCCAGAGACAGAGAAGTATCAAACAGACCATCAAACCTCAGAGGGAAGGCAGGGGAAGATGGAGGGGGTGGGTAAGAGATCAACCAAAGGACTTGTATGCATGCATATAAGGATAACTAATGGACAGACACTAGGAGGGTGAAGGCATGTGCTTGGGGGTGGGAGTGGCTACAGAGAGGTCAATGGGGGGAAAAGAAGACATATGTAATACTTTAATTAATAAAGAATAAACACAACAAATAAAAACAAAGTAAACAAGTTAATATCATCAAAATAAAAAATTATGCATCATTAGGTTAATGCAAATAAAAATCGCAATGAGGTACTCACACCCACTGGGATGGTTATAATTTTAAAAAAGATGATAATGCACATTGGTGAAGATATGGATAAATCTGAACCCTCATATGTGCATCACTGGTGGGATTGTAAAATGGTGCAGTCTCTTTGAAAAACTATTTGGCAGTACCTCAATAGGTTAAACTCTGCATACCATATGACCAAGCAATTCCACTCCTAGGTATAATACCCAGAAAAGTTGAAAACACGTGCTCACACAAAAACTTATACTCAAATGTCCATTTTTCATTATTCTTAATAGCCAAAAAAAAAATGGAAAAACCCAAATTTCAATGAACTGATAAATGGATAAATAAAGTCTGGCAATATTCAAGGAAATATTATTCAACAATAAAGAAGTTCTAATACATTAATGAAGTTTTGAAAAATTATGCTAGCCCAGCCAGTGTGGCTCAGTGGTTGAGCATCAACCTATGAACCATGAGATCACAGTGTGATTCCTGGCAGGGCATATGCCCAGGTTGTGGGCTCGATCCCCAGTATGGAGCATGCAGGAAGCAGCCAGTCAATGATTCTTTCTCATCATTGATATTTCTTTCTCTCTCCCTCACCCTTCCTCTCTGAAATCAATAAAATATATATTTAAAAATTATGCTAAATTAAAGAAGCCAGTTAGAAAAAAACTAAATATTGAATGATTTCATTTATATGAAACTAGAGGCTCAGTGCACAAAATTTGATGACACGCCCCCACCCCAGTCTGCACCCTTTTGCAATCTGTGACTGCTGGCTCCTAACCACTGGCCTGCCTGCCTGCTTGATTGCCCCTAACCACTCTGCCTGCCTGTCTGATTTCCCCTAACCACTCTGCCTGCCTGCATGATTGCCCCTCACCACTCGGCTGCCTGTCTCATCTCCCCTAACCATTCCGCCTGCCTGCCTGATCTCCCGGAACTGCTCACCCGCCTGCCTGATTGCCCCTAACTGCTCGCCTGCTGCCTGGTTGCCCCTAACCACCTCTGCCTCTGCCCCTGCCACAGCAGCTTCGTCCAGAATGATGTCCAGAAGGTTGTTCAGCTGTCTGGTCTAATTAGCAAATTACGCTTTTATTATTATAGATATCCAGAATAGGTAATCCACAAAAGTAGAAAGTATATAATGGTTTTCAAGGGCTGTGGGGAGAGGAGAATGAGGAGTAACTGTTAATGAGTATGGGGTTTCTGTTAGGAGTGATGAAAATATTCTAAAATTAGATTGTGGTGATGATGGCATAACTGTGAAAAAAATCCAATAAATTATATACTTTACAAGGGTGGATTATATGTGAATAAAACATTAAAAAATCTAATCTGATAAAAAAAACCTTTATTGCACATTTTCTTCATTGTCTACTTTTTCTAAATATGTTGGGAGCTCCAAGTTAGAGTTCTCCCAATGCACTTCACTGACAGTTCAGAAATAAAAACTGTTACACAAAATTGACAGCAAAGTTGAAAGTAGCTAAGAATGTCAGCTGGGCAAATCAGAAAGTCCATCCACTAATCTATTCATACTGAGAAAGTAATTTTTATGTCTATTCCAGCCAAATGAGATGAAGAAAAAACTAACAAAAATAAGAAGAAAGTTGGGGTAAAAACAACAGGGAAGTCTGTTATCTGATTTAAATCCAAAGTTAGAAACCCAATTATGGATTACATTTGCTTGTGGGTTTTTTGGTCTATGGGTAAGATTGTCTTTAAACTTACTTCCTCAGTTGTTACACTTAACATTTTCATTCCATTCACAGATCTAGATCTTTTTCTTTTTTTTATTGCTTAAAGTATTACAAAGAGTATTACATATGTCTCCTGACCCCCTTCTCCCCCCTTGACATTCCTCCGGCCTCCCAGATCTAGATCTTTTGCTTTTATTTTTTACTCTGTGCTTTAGATGAAATCTCTTGCCATGTTTGATGACCATTTAAATCAATTACTGATACTATTCTATTTCAACACTCACTGTAAATGGTTATTTAAAGAATATGGTTGGGACACTGTGCTAAAAGAATTACTAAATGAAAATATTTTTTGCCTTCTGCAAAAGAAGTCTGCATAACAGAGTTTTACTGTAAAAAATGCATGATGAATTATGTTTTTAAATCATATTGGATGACATGATATTTGAGATTTTTATTTGAAAAGGCTTGATATTATTTGCTGTTAACCTCTTTATATAATATTTCACTCTCCTACTCTTGGATAGTTTTAAATATGCTTACATTTATACATATGATGTGATCTCATCTATGTAAAAATAATGTACATAGAAGAAAAAGGATTATAAGAAATCATTCCAATATTTTTACAGTGGTTATGCTATCTCTGGTTTATAAAACCCCCAGATTTTTATTTTATTCTTCTACTTTTATATATTTCTAAAATAATCATGTATCAGTTAAATATTTTAAAATTTGCCACTGATACAAGCACCAGCTAAAATTCCCTAAAAATGATTGATAAAATATTTTAAAATCTTTTTTATTAAGTGAATTAACAACAAAGTAAGGAAAATACACAAAGGTAGAAAATAAAGCCAGAGTGCAAATCCAGCATGTTGAGTAGATACTAGAGATAACAGCTGCTTTAAGGAAAACTGCTGACCCTTTACCCAGAGCCTTGGATTTCAACAGTCAGGTGGAGAGTCAGGAGGCACAGTTGAGCCTGAGCAGGTAAGGGAGACCCTGAAAGGCCAATATCTCCAAGGAAAGAGTAAACGATAAAAATAAAATCCATGTAGCACTGGGAAAGTATGAGAAAACTTGTCTACTCTGTCCTTGTCTTCGAGTGACAGAGGTAAAAAAATCTTCCTTGAGAATTCCTAAGAATCATGTAGACTGGTGGTTTACATTCACACTACCAGCATGTGTGCAGGGGTCAGGCTGATTTTAGAGAGGTAGTTCGTAGCTGGTGGGGCCCCCAGAAGCTTGGCAGAAACAAATGCAAGCTCGCTTTGGAGGCATACATTTTCAACAGAGGTCACTAAAGATTTCTGCAGACATAAACCAGGTGAACATGAAGTCACGGTAAACACCCCTCCCCCAAATGATACACATAAATAATACACATACATAAATAAGCTTCCTTGAATAAAGTCACAACAAAAACAAAAAATATTTAAATATCCAATGATGTAAGATACTGGAGTTATCAGATAACAGAAATAAAATGTATATAAGGAGAAAGACACTATGAGAAAAGATCAAACAATTTTTTTTGGGGGGGGGAAATCTAGAAATGACTTGGGGGAAAAATATTTGGTGGATGAGTTAAATTATAGATTTGATGCAGTTGAATAGAGAATTAGCCAAATGAAAAATAAGAAGAAAACACCCAGAATGCAGCATAGTTAGATGAAAATATAAAATATAATGAAGAGCCAAAACTGGTTTGGCTCAGTGGATAGAGCGTCGGCTTGCAGACTGAAAGGTCCCAAGTTCGATTCCGGTCAAGGGCATGTACCTGGGTTGCTGGCACCTCCCCAGTAGGAGGTGTGCAGGAGGCAGCTGATCGATATTTCTCTCTCATCGATGTTTCTAACTCTCTATCTCTCTCCCTTCCTCTCTGTAAAAAATCAATAAAATATATTAAAAATAAATAAATAAATACTATAATGAAGTGGTGTGCAGGAGGCAGCTGATCAATGGTTCTCTCCTGGCATTGATGTTTCTATCTTTCCCCCTTCCTCTCTGTAAAAAATCAATAAAATATATTAAAAATAAATAAATAAATACAATATAATGAAGAGATAAAGGAGAGACAGTGTATTTAAAGAGTATAATGATTTAGTTTACCTAAATGGAATGCCAATTCACCTGATGCCAAACAGCTTAATATCAACATTGAGATAGAGAACACATAGATAATTAGGTTTTCAAAATACTAAGAAAGAAAATAATTGGTGTTATTGAATGGTATTCTTTTTCAAGAATGTAGACAAAATAAAGGCATTTCAGGTAAATGGAAATTGTGTTTACCACCAACAAAACTTCATCAATAAAACTTCTAAAAATTATTTCTGGAACAATGATAATGAAAATATAAGTTGTAAGAAGGGATGATGAGCTAAGGAATTGAAAAAAATGGTAATGTGCATGTAAATCTATATAAACATCAACTATCTGAAATAACAATAATGCTAATATATAATTTGTTGGTCTTTGATAAAAATAACTAAAATACTTCAATAGAATAGCATGTAAGATTAGTGTTTGGGTTGACCAGAGTTAATGTGTTCTAAGGTCCTTGAATTATCTGGAAGGAGGATAAAGATATTAACTTAAGACTTGGGTAAGTGTGCGTGCTAAAATTTCAAAAATGATATTAAAACAATAGAAATCAAGAGAATAATTTCTAAGCCAGTATGTTAAATATGGAATAAGGATGACAAAATAAAACAAAAACAACCCCCCCCACCACACACACACACTTCCAGCCCCTTCCCACACAAAACTCCACCAATCCAGAGGAAGGGGAAAAAGAAGAAAACAACAACAACAAAAAGCATGGAATAAAAGACAAAGCCAATGTTTAAATGAGGGGGAAAAAGACAGCCCTCCAAAATTTCAGTAATATATAGCAAAAAAGCACAATAAATGTAAATGACCTAGATTTAACTCTTAAAAGACAATAATTGCAAGCTTAGATTAAGAACTGCAGCAACATGCTATTCATATAGGGATATTAGATGAGAGGGCCCCTGACGCGGGTCTTATGCTTCAGAGTCTCGCCACTTAAAATGTGAGTCCTGGACCAACAAGATAACTGTTAGAAATGCAGATTCTCAGACTCCAACTCAGAACTAATGATTCAGGATCTGCATTTCCAGAAGGCCTTTGGGTAACTCAAGTGCACATTGGAACTACTTTCATGGCACAGCGGATCACCAGCATCGCACAAATTATGTTGAAGACCATATGGGCACCTCTGTCCTTCTGTCACAGCATTAGCCATGGCTGTCAACATCCACTGTGTCTAACACATTCAGACCCCAGAAAAAGTGCTTCCCCGTAGTTCTTGCCCTCTGCCTCAAAACAAAAGGCCCCTGTGTTCAAATGCCATGAAGATTTGTGGGTTGTGCAATGCTAAGGTAGAGCTGGTCACTGCTTCAGAGCGTGTATGAGGAGGAGGGATTAGGATGAGAAGAATGTGAGATTCTGATAAATTAGAACATATGAAAAGGAACTTCTGTTGGGGGGACAACTGAAAAACTACATAGAAAATCTTCAAAGAGGTAGTCTACATTTTTAGCTATTGGAGATAGCTATTGGGTTGACTTCTGTCAAGCATTTCCCACATAAGATTCTCAAGCATGATATGATACATCTTTATTTAATAAAGATTTATTTACTGGTTAGGCAATAAAATGTCCAAGAAAATAATCCTGACCAAATCCATAACTGCAATAGGTAAGATGAAACCTTTGAAAGGTGAAAATCTTTCCTAAATGAAGACATAATTATTGATAACCTATTAGGATGTACGTAAACTTCATTTGCACTCCTGTGTCAACCCCAGCAAATATCTGGGGAAGGTCTGGACATTACATAAAATGTAAGCACATAGGAAGACTTAAAATTATAGGATAGAAAAAGACATAAAAGGCAAACACTAACCAAAGGAAATCTTAATGACTATTTAAAATTAGCAAAATGGGCCATGGCCAGGTAGGTCAGTTGGTTACAGCATCATCCCTATATGACAAGGTTGTGGGTTCAGTCCCTGGTGAGGGCACATACAGGAATCAATCAATGAATAAATAAGTGGAACAAGAAATCAAAGTTTCTCTCTCTCTATCAATAAAAAATCAGCAAAAGTGGAAATAAAACTAACACTTCTTAAAAAACACATAACATGCTCACATTCAGGTTTTTTTTTTTTTAAAGAATGCAATAAAACATATTGGCAGAAATCAATAAAAAATGTATCATTACTTATACCAAAGGTGTAGGATTATGGGGACATTTCCCCTCTCCTATTTTTCAAAATGTTTACATTATTTTTAGATAAATAAATATAACTAGTGCAGTTAATGGCTTCTCTTCTCTGTATTTTTTTAAACTTTTATATGTTTTTATTGAGGTGGTAACAGGTAAATGGTAGGGTGGCATGCACAGGTGTGAGGTGAGGGAGCTAAAGACTTAGGTGCTTCCATGGAGATAAAAAGGAGTGAAAAAGAAGGGAAAAATGAATGAGAATGCCAGTGTTCATCGTAGCATTATTTCCAATAACCAAAGGGTGGAAACAATGTGAGTGTCCACTGGTATATCCATACAATGGAATATTATTCAGCCATAAAAGGAACAAACTTCTGATACATGCTACAACATGGGTAAACCTTGAAAACATTATGTCAGACATAAAACGACAAATATTGAATGAGTCCACATATATGAAACTAGAGGCCTGGTGCATGAAATTGTGCACGAGGGAGGGTGTCCCTCAGCCCGGCCTGCACCCTCTCCAATCTGGGACCCCTCGGGGGATGTCCGACTGCCTCTTGCAATCAGGATCGCTGGCTCCTAACTGCTCACCTGCCTGCCTGATCGCCCCTAACCCCTCTGTCTGCCTGCCTGAATGCCCCTAACTACCTCTGCCTGCCTGATCGCCCCTAACTGCTCTCCTGCTGGCCTGATTGCCCCTAATCACCTCTGCCTCACCCTGCACCTGGGACCCAGGATTCCTTCCTCCAGCCAGTCACAGGCACCTGGGACCCAGGCTTCCCTCCCTCTGGCCAGCTGCAGGCACCCAGGACCCGGGCCGGCTTTGCCCGGGCCGGCTGCAACCACAGGCGCCTGGGGTCATTGTGCGGGCTGCTTGTCCCTCGCCTGGGCTGCAGCCTGGCTAGTTCCCATTACTCTCTCGCAAGCTCATTTGTGCCTGGCTGGTACCCATTCCTCTTTCCCCAGTGTTGAGTGTCTGAGCCATTATTGCATGGCAGCATGAGGACGTGACAACCATTTGCATATTAGCTCTTTATTATATAGGATATCAAGATTAGGCACATTCATAGAGACAGAAAGTAGATTAGAGATTACCAGCGGCTGGAGGGAAGGGGGAATTGGGGATTTATTACTTAATGGCTACCTAGTCTTTGTTTGGAGTGATAAAAAAAGTTTGGATATAGATAGTGGTGATGTTGACAACACTATGAATATCAATGCATTAAATTGTGCACTTAAAATGGGTAAAATGTCATAATAAAAACATTTTGAACAATGGGTGGGAAGAATTCGGGGGATAAATAGGGGTGATTTATGGGGGTACAAGGAGGACATATGTAATACTTTCAATAAAGATTTTTTTTAAAAAATAAAGAAGAGAACTCAGGTAGCAAAACAAAGGACTAATTAGATAAAGAGCTTGTTGGCAAAGATTGCGTATTTTCAGACTTATTCCTTTACTTGGAAGCCACCAACTGAGATGCATAAAATATATCCCCTGCCAGTTGGCCGTCATGAGAGAGGCAGACCCTGATGTCTCTAATGACAGAATTATTCCACCTGTGGCCTGGAAGAATAATGGGAGTTCTGAGGTTCTGCCAAAATCAAGAAATAGCAGCTAGACAATATTTGAAAAATGTAAGAAGTAGAGTTGCTCAGAGACATCATTGAGCACCAAAATAAAAAAAAAAGAGCAGAGAAGACCAGTCCTAGAATTCAATAAGTGGCAGGTTAAAATAACATAAAGGAATTAAAGAGTTTTATAAAACTAGAAGATGAACAAGAAATACACAAAATATTG
>NW_006299220.1:69309-73739 GCF_000327345.1 Myotis davidii | reverse complement strand
GCACAGTCATAGAGACAGAAAGTAGATTAGAGATTACCAGCGGCTGGAGGGAAGGGGGAATTGGGGATTTATTACTTAATGGCTACCTAGTCTTTGTTTGGAGTGATAAAAAAAAGTTTGGATATAGATAGTGGTGATGTTGACAACACTATGAATATCAATGCATTAAATTGTGCACTTAAAATGGGTAAAATGTCATAATAAAAACATTTTGAACAATGGGTGGGAAGAATTCGGGGGATAAATAGGGGTGATTTATGGGGGTACAAGGAGGACATATGTAATACTTTCAATAAAGATTTTTTTTAAAAAATAAAGAAGAGAACTCAGGTAGCAAAACAAAGGACTAATTAGATAAAGAGCTTGTTGGCAAAGATTGCGTATTTTCAGACTTATTCCTTTACTTGGAAGCCACCAACTGAGATGCATAAAATATATCCCCTGCCAGTTGGCCGTCATGAGAGAGGCAGACCCTGATGTCTCTAATGACAGAATTATTCCACCTGTGGCCTGGAAGAATAATGGGAGTTCTGAGGTTCTGCCAAAATCAAGAAATAGCAGCTAGACAATATTTGAAAAATGTAAGAAGTAGAGTTGCTCAGAGACATCATTGAGCACCAAAAGAAAAAAAAAAGAGCAGAGAAGACCAGTCCTAGAATTCAATAAGTGGCAGGTTAAAATAACATAAAGGAATTAAAGTGTTTTATAAAACTAGAAGATGAACAAGAAATACACAAAATATTGCTTATTATGAAGGTGAGAATTATTTGTGCTGTAAAATTTCTTTTTAGGAAAGACAATTATGTCACAATAAACCTGTACCGTATATGGACAATGAATGAGATCTGTACTATATGTGGACAGGGAATTAAATCACAGAGTGGAACCCCAATAAATAAGGCAAATATGAGGCATATGTCTGGAAAGGGACCACGCAGCGACTCTGAAGATGGAGATCATCGTCTCTGACTGTGCCCAGGAAGCCCATATGAGTCTGCCATGAGCAAAGTCCACAAAATAGTGACTGATGGGTTGGAGGACATTTAGAGAAAAGTGACAACAAGGATTAAGGGATTATTAGTAATGATCTTGAAAACTTATACATTCTGGAACACATCCTGTAGATGAGCAAACAGGTGGGGGATTAAATACAGGGATGGGGCATTGCCATAATTAAAAAGTGGTGAACAGCCCTAGTTGGTTTGGTTCAGTGGATAGAGCATCAGACTGCAGATTGAAGGGTCCCAGGTTCGATTTTGGTCAAAGACACATGCCCGGGTTGTGGGCTTGATCCCCAGTTGGGGGCATGCAGGAGGCAGCCGATCAATGATTCTCTTTCATCATTGATGTTTCTATCTCTCTCTCCCTCTCCCATACTTTTTGAAATCAATAAAGATATATTTAAATAAATAAATAAATAAATAAATAGTGGTAAACAACAGGGACAGAAAAGTATTTCTAAGCTAGTGGAAAGATGCACATATCTGGAGGATTATTAAGTGCAGAATTCACCACAATTATCAACACACATTTCTTAATTATTCTAACTCTAATTGGAATATATTTTGGTTTTAAGCTATTAAAAGAGATAGGTCTTTCACTAAGATCTAATAGTGTTGCTCATGCTCTTCTTTAACAATGTACACATGGACGCCACAGACCCTACATATGTGGATAAAAATGGGAAGGAAGTACATTAAACATTGCATATACACACATCTGAAATGTATGAAAAAATCAGCAAGGAAGTACATTAAATTATCAGCAGTAATCATGTCTTGGTGGTAGGTTTATGAATAATTATTCTTTTTTTTTACCTTTTGCCATTTTGAGAAGATCAGTGTTATGCATTTACAACTGAATGGAGTTAAGTTTGTCTGCAGAACCAGCACTCTGGCTCTCTGCTACCTTCTCTTTCTCAACCTGCTATCGTGGGAATAATGCAGAGGAAGCTTTTTCCAGATAGAAGGCATTCCATGACCTCAACTATGGTCTACAGGCATAGTTTGCATGAAATACTACTGTGTTTTGGTGTTCACATGTTCGCAGGATACCTTGGAAGATATGTAAACTAAGATTCTGTCCCTTTTCCATATTTCAAACTTCGAAAGAGTGAGACACCATGAGAATGTTCTCTGGGCCCATTAAGCAGAGTCATGTGCCCTAACTGGTTTGGCTCAGTGGATAGAGCATTGGCCTGCAGACTGAAAGATCCCAGGTTCGATTCCGGTCAAGGGCATGTACCTTGGTTGTGGGCACATCCCCAGTGGGAGGCGTGCAGGAGGCAGCTGATCGATGTTTCTCTCTCATTGATGTTTCTAACTCTCTATCCCTCTCCCTTCGTCTCTGTAAAAAATCAATAAAATATATTTTTAAAAAAAGAATAGTCATGTATGCCCTGGCCAGGTAGCTCAGGTATATGGAGCATCATCTTGAATACCAAGATTGCAGGTTCGATTCCAGGTCAGGTTACATACCTAGAATGTGGTTCAATCCCTGGTCAGGGCGCCTACCAGAGGCAACCAATCGATGTCCCTCTCTCACATCAATGTTCCTCTCTATAGAAAAAACATTTTAATAAAAAACATATGTTCAGGTGAAGATTAAAAAAAATAGTCCTTTACTTGGCAGACCAATGAGCATTAATATTCAAAACTCCCTCTACAACCTGAGCCTTTTGGTCATAGAGGGGAGTGAGCTATGGTATTCATTCCAGAGAAACAAAAACAAGACACAGTCCTCGTCTGAGGAACTTATCTTTGACAAAGTGATTCCTGTTCTGTTAACAAACAGCACCTCAAGTCACATTCAAATGTGATAATGTCAATACCTGCGACCCCTGTGTAAACACTGCACAGCCCATGATAAGCCACCCCCTACATGCTTTTCTAAAACTCAGTCAGCATTTCATGTCTCCATGGCCAGAGAGCCCCTGTGAGAACAGGGAAGGAGGACCTGATTCAGGGGGGGCTGGTGACAAGGAACACACACAGATTCCTGTAATCCCTTTCCCCTTTTCCAGGATCTGGAATACAAGCACAATGTTATCATCTCCTGCACTTTGATTGTTCAAAACTTGAAGCAAGCAGAATAAAAATGAAATGAGCCAGCTTTATGGTTTGCAGTACAGAGTGGAAGCAGATATCACTCCAGGTAATTCAAGACAACTTGGAAATCCCCAACAGCAGCCTGGCAGGTGGGACATTGCCAAGTAACCATAAAAACAGAGTTCATTCAGACATACAACTTTTGCTCCCAACCAAATGAATGAATTAGGCATCAGGCTCCCTCTTGGCAAATTTTACATGACTTTACGGCCAATTTCCTTCTGATGCAAGGGAAACAGAAACTTTTTTCTTAGAAGTTGTTAACAAACTTAAGTGATTTTTAAAAAAATGATAATTGCTCGCTCTGTAACTATGTGGGAAATGAAAGGAGAGGAAAGTACTCTCTACCCCATACTTCCAACAGATCTAGACCTGGTAAGATTTATTATGCAACATCCTCCCTTGACAAGGTTATTCTAGAATAAAGTCTCCCCTAGGAGAATTGTTACATCATAAAGTTTCTTCCAGCACATTCGTTCCACACCCCACTGGCTCTGCTGCAGGTGGTGCGCTTAATTCCTGCCATAGCTCGCATACAGTACGGAGTCTCCACAAACAGCTTGCTTCAGCCTTAGCCATAATACCGCTGTTTCTGCTCAAGTCAGTATGTGGTGTTAAGATGCACAGCGAGGTTCAAAATTAGAGAAAGGTGGAGTGCCATCTGGGCTCATCCTCAAACTCTCTTCACTAACTACCGAGAGGCAGTCTTGAACCACTAACTTTCCGCTGTTTGTGAGCGGCTTTCAGACCGTCTGTGCTAACACATTGGGGTGGGCAATCATAGAAAATTGAGGGTGGCAGGAACTTAGGTCCCTTTATCCTCTGGCCACCAGCATCACTTAACGAAGATCACAGCAACAGTCTGTCTGCTAATTGGTCCCTCTTCCTATAACCTAAGACCTGTGCCACACCGAAACCAGGGTGATCCACTGGAATACACATCTGATGGAGTCACTCCTCTCATTTCCCCTTGAAAGACTTCCCCAAAGCTTTCAGGATAACATCCATCCCCATAGCTTGTAAATATTTCTATCCAAATCTTCCCTACAATTTTGTGTTTACCTGCCCCTCCTCATAGATGTAAGTTTTGTGGAGTCAGGCATCACACCTTATTCACTGTTGCATCTTCAGTCCCGAATACAATGGGAAATATATGGTAGACGCACAATATTATTGATAAAATGAGCAAATGAATGAATCTAGTTTAAGCTCTTTTTCTACAGACAAGTTCAGGCCAAGAAGTTGCATGCCTTGCCAAACACTCACAGGTAAAAAGTGATCTGATAAGTACCAGAGCATGTCCTCTGACACCCATACTGCCCT
>NW_006299220.1:61815-68327 GCF_000327345.1 Myotis davidii | reverse complement strand
TCCTGTATCTCAGTACCTGGTCAGCTGCTCAGGCAAGGTCAGCAAATGCTACTTTTTTATTGAGAGAGGAACCAGAAATTAATTGGATGTCACAGAGGGGAAGTCCTTCTGCCCCTACTTATCATTCCTGTCATTTCTATCATTAGTAAGTCTATTAGCCAGGCTTGTTTAAATCTCTTCCCATTACATATAATTACAACAGGAGTCCGTTCACCTAACATTCAACAAAGATTTACTGAGTTTGATGTGTGTAAGTTACAGTTTTAGGTTCTGGACATACAAGGATGTATAAGTTATGTTCCTGGCCTGAAGAAGTCATGGAGACAAGCATGCAGGTGAATCATCACAATATGGTGTCCTTAGAGGCATGTGTAAATGCAGAGACTACTTTAGCACTTACAAAAGTATAGTAAATTATAATAAGTATTTCCTCCACTGTGATTTTCCTGTGGGTAGGAACTAGGTCCTTCCTTTCATTTTCTCCATGTCTAACACATAGTAGGTACTCTGTCAATATGTGATCGACTGCTTGATACATGGATAGCTTAACAGAATGTGGGATCTACACTGCAGAGAAATTGTATTGGGGGAAACTTTAGAAAGGAGATGCTTGAGCATCTTAATGAATGATTAGTTCTTTACCTGGTGGATAAAATGAGAAAGGAAATTCCTTGATGGAGGAAAAGCAGGTAAGTGTGAAACCGCAAGCTGTGTTCTCAGGGTGAGTGGAGCCTGGGCCGAGGCGAGCTGTGGGAGGTGAGGTTCAGGAAGTAGGGCAGGGAGACCCTGCGGGGGCTTTGGGGGCCTTCCTATGGGGTCTGACCTTGATGCTCTAGGCAATGGGCAGTCATTAGAAGCATGCAAAGAACATGAACAGATCTGTAGATTAGTCAGTGGAGAGGTCCCTTATGTGCAATTAATTTCCAGAATATGCTTTCTCATAAAAACATGTTTTAGCTCTGCATCTCAGAGTATCCTCTGAGTCTCCGAGGCTCCCAGGAACACTACAGACCCCTTCTTAGCCATTCAAAGAGAACAAAATAAAAAGTTTCCTTTTCATACCGATCTACAACTTATCAACCTTACTTTTCCTTGTCATAGATAAAATGGTTTCTTATTTGCCCAAAGTGGTTCTATCTCGGAGTAAGTATTCCATCTCAGAATTTAGGGCGAGTGGATGATTGCTTGTGGAATGGCAGTTCTTCAAACCCTTGGTTAACCGAGTCGCCTTACAATGCTTTCTTCCCCGCTGTGGAGAAGGTAATTCAGCCAAATGAGAGGTCTGCTCATGGCATTTTCTGTTGTTTTGGTTTACTTTTTCAAGGCAAAATCCACTCCGATTTGCAAATTGCTCCATTTACACAGGTAGCGTACGTTGGATGCAGCTTTTAGAGTACCCATTGCTAAGCCAGTGGTTGGAGGAAGAAGCTCTTTTTAACTATCCAGAAGCATATTCTCATATTCATTTCAGAATAATACGATGTTCAAATATTTATTTCTTTTCAATAACTGGGTAGGCTTTGGCTCTTCATTTCAATAAATTCTATTCAAGTAATGTGGAGTCACTGCTTAGGATCTATTGGCACCAAATTTTCCTTACGGTAATGATATTCACATCAGAGACCCACATTTTAGCCTCAGCTTTGCCACTAACCCACAACTTTGGGCAAATCACATGACCACTCATGAATACCTTTTGATATTTTTTTTTTCCTTTTAGCTCCAAAATTCTGAGTATGTTTTAAGAGATCTGACAAGTACCAGAATGAAGAAATGAAGTAGTTACAGAACTGCAGATTGTGACAGGAGAAATAGTTATTTATGATGCGCAGCTATTTATTTTCAGGAACTCCAAATGGTCAGAAACTCTGAATGTAGGCTTATTTTGCAAGAAATTTAAAATATTTATATAGATATACTTATTTATTCAACAAATTTTATCAATGACCTACATTATTAAAGGCTGATAATACAATGACAAAAAATAAAGAAAAAATTTCCCAGCCTCCAAGAGGTGATTGTCAAGCGGGGAAGGCAGACAATTTTTGATAAGAAATAACAATAAACCAGAATAAGCATTATCATGGGATCCTGGCTCTCAAGGCAAACATACAACTCAGCTTTGGCCTGGGCTACAAGTCAGAAAAGGTTTCCCTACGGATACGTTGTCTAAACTGAGAATATACATTCTGTGACTCTTATTTGGGAAACCAAATTGGATGGAGCCTGCAATAAAAATATTTATTTGCCCCAGACTCAGAGTTTAAGCGTAAAAGAGCTTGTGAAGAAGAATCTGAATACATCTCATAAATGTCTCGACCCCCAAGTTTTGATCAATCATTTGATCATAAATTTACTGACTCCCAAGCCAAATCTTCTCTTGAATCAAGTTCAGGAGGTATGGGTAATAATATCATTATTTAAAATATAATCATTCCTTGTCTTTCAGTCCTTAAGATCCTCACAGCTGCTCAAAGAACATAAAATAGGCTTATAGGAGGTTTTCCGAATGATCTGCTGATTAATGATGGGTTTTAATTTTTCAAAGTATTTTTTTCATCTTTAATCTCCCTTTACCCCAGTGTTCGAAGGACAGGAATTCTATTGTGCTGCCACTTCACCTCGGGGTGATAAAAAGTCCTCTCTATGAAAATGCCAAGATTCCAGGACAGATCTGGTTGCAAATATTCTGTCTTGTAGCCAACACAATTATATTCGAATTCATCATACCACAGTTATGAGATTTGGTTGGAAAAATAGGGTCACCATATATTTCAGATAGTTAAACAGGGTAACTGGGTTACCTCCCTTTAAGAGTCCAGGAGACCCTTTGCTATACCAAAGAAAAGCATACAGAGGTTGTATATATTTTACATAAAATCAATCCACTTTGAAGTTGCTTTGCTATCTAAGTTGCTTCATAATTATTCATTGGATGCCATATACTAAATAATATATATACAAGCACATTTGTATTAAAAGGGGCTAATAAGTAACTAAATTTTAGTTTGAAAGTTTTATAACTTCTAAGATAATAATAATGTTAAACCTATTTTGTAAAAGAGATCACAGAAATTGCCTCTTTTTAGTCTCTGTGTCTTAATTTATTGTTTCCTGGCTTCCTATTATTATTCAGAACTTGCTTTATTATTTAGCCTTTCTTGTTTCTTTGTCTTTTCTCTCCAATTAGATCAAAGGTTCTCTGAATATAAGGACTGTGTTCTTTCTCCAAAATACCCAATGTTGCAACCATTAGGCCTTCAATGAGTATTTACTAAGGACTATGATTAGTTAAAAAAACCAGAAACAAATTAGCTATAGAACTACACATGGTGATGATTAAAAATGTTGCAAGTGATGATTTTCAAATTTTAATGTGCACAAGAATGGTAAAGAAAGCCTGTAAAAATATAGATTCCTGCCCAGCTGGTGTGGCTCAGCAGTTGAGTGTCATCCCAGGAACCAAGAGGTAGCAAATATTGAGAGGTTGCAGGCTTGATCCCCAGGAGGGGGCACGCAGGAGGCAGCCAATTGAGGATTCTCTGTCATCATTAATGTTTCTATCCCTCCCTCCCTTCCTCCCTCCCTCTCCTTTCCTCTCTGAAATCAATAAAAATATACATATTTTTAAAAATGTAGATTCCTAAACATCATCCCCAAAGATTCTTATGGTTTAGATAATTTCTTCTTTTTCCTTCCCATTATTATTATAATAATAAATTTAAGAATGATGAGACATACTGAGGCCTTGGGACTGTACTGATGTTTCTTGTAGAGAAAGAACTTAACATAAGATGAGGTAGCTCTGTTCTTCTTGACATCCTCCTCCCACCCTCACCCCCACATCTTACTTTCTTTCAATAAATACTTATTGTGTGCCCAGTAAGTACCAAATGCTGATCTAAGGCTTGCAGTTAAACTGGTCAAGAGTCTAGGAGACCCTTTGCTATACCAAAGAAAAGCATACAGAGGTTGTATATACTTTGCTCTCACAGTGCTTAGATTCTCTTGGATGGGGGCAAACAACTGACAAGTAAACTTGAAGATTATTTCAGAAAGTAAGAATTACAAGAAAAATAAAACCGGCTGATATAGTAGAGAATGATTGTTAAGGAAGGGGCTCTTTAAAGACTGTCGAGGAGTGGGTCACAAGAAGATGACATGTGATCTGAGTGCTGAACGACCAGAAGAAATCACTATGCAAAAGATCTTGGGCAAGAGATTTATAGAGAAAGGAAACAGCAAGTGCAAAGGTCTTGAGAAGAATGAGTATTCAAGGATCGGCAAGGAGTCCAGAATGCTTCAAACTTGAAAGGGAGCCAGGTCAACTCATCCACCAGGTATGGCCTGGGCTTTGACATGGAGGTATCTTGGGATTGATTCCTCCTGTGGGAAGCTGGATAAACACTCCTGGCTCTCATACAATTTAGGAAGATTAAGTATTGTAATAAACGTTACATAAACAATTCTCCCATTAACAGTAACCACATTATGATAGCTCCTTACCCATGAACAAATAGTCCATGTCATGTTTCCTTTGGTTGATGTTTTGTGAAAACAGGGTTTTCATTATCAGTAGTCGATTATACTTTATACTATTTGAGTACTAAAAATGAGCTTGTTTTGGATCTATTTAAAATCCAAATTATTTATAATTCATTGGATGACTCTAATACCATAGAGTATAATTAATGGTATAAACTTGTATTTGAGTATTTACATACTTTTCTAAAGGAAGAATACTTATGCCATAATTTCAAAGTAAGTAATATGGCTTGTGTCCCCCCCCCCCCTTTTTGGTTTTGAATTATTTTCTAACTCTTGCATTGGTGTGTCATATTTCAACTGGACATCTACCAATTAATAAGTATAATACTATTATCTGTAAGCAGTTTGTTTTGCTTGAATAACTGAAGACTGATGGAAGAAAAGAGGCAAAGAAAGAAGCAAGAAGCATGTTACAGGTATGTATAAAATCCACTCCAGGGAGCTACTACTGAAGCAAGGAGATAGCAGCTTGGCTTCAGACCCCATTGATCACTGCCCTTTTCTAAGCCCTCTCTGAAAAGGGCAGTCCGGGTGACAAATGGGCCTTCTGTGATAAGGGCTCCTGTCCACTAGAAATGGGAATCAGCTCACAGTTTCATTTCACAGAGTCCACCAGATGGCAAATAACTTTATCTACCCAGACCAGATCCGGACTGGAAATAGAATGGTGCTCCAGGCCCCCTTCCCCTCTGCTGGGAGACTTGGAGGTTTCCTTGGAGCGTTGCTTGATAGAGTGTACGTGTGTGTGTCAGTTTGGTTATATATTATGCTGCAGTTCTAAATGCAGAAGATTCCCCAAATTGGCTTCTTTGCTTCCGTCTGGCCAATAAGGTTAGAATCAATGGCTTTTAAAAATGGAAACCAAGAAAGTAATGTCAAGATACAGATGCAGTAGCTGCAATGACAGACGTGTAAGAAGGTGGAAATAAACTGGCGAAACATTTGTGGGGAAAGGTCTGGGGGAGAGGTATTGGAAATGAAGAGTTAGAATTTAACAACAACAACAACGAAATGCCTTCATTATCACAAGGAACTCCAAGTAGCCTTCACTGGGTCCTACAGGAATTACAATTTCAGCATCATCTGTAAAAGAGGACGTAGGAAAGTGATATTTTAAGCTTCAACACATATTGCTCATCACTGACTTGACTTGCAGCATGTCTTTCAACAAAGGCGTACAGTGATTTAATCTCAACAGCAATTTAGTCTGCTGCTGCACGAGACAAGGCTATCATTGCAGACAGGCTGTAATTTGTGAAAGTCAGGTGCTTGGGCTTAGGACCACCTGTTGAATTTAATCTTGGAGTTATAATGTTAATACCTTCATATAACGGAACAGAAACATTACATGTTTCGCAGACTCGGGGACCTCTGGCCATGGAGATGTGAACAGTTTCCTAAGTGGAATCTGTAACTCTCCCCAGATTCTGTAAATCAGCGGCAGATAAAAAGTCTGTTGGAATTCTGATTCAATATGCAGCAGCATATGGCTTGGTGGTCATCACACTCAGCACATCCTATAATTTTTCTAAGGCCTGATGTGAGAGTGAAGACAAAAAGAGCAATCAGAGTATCATCTGGTAATGTAACAAAAATAGAAAAGCTGTCATTTCCTACCCTCCCCGGTGTTAATTGAAAAAAGAAAAGACTTCCTAGCAATATTCTAACAAATCTCTGCCTAAGCAAGATATAGGAAGATCCCAAAGTAAACATGATTAGACAGCACCTTTTGAAGAGGACAAATATTTTACACATGCACATTCAGACAGCCATCAGACATAGAACTCTGCCTAATTGCTAGCCAGCTAAATAGTAACAGTAAAGAGGGTCAATGATTGCATTTTGAGCAGAAGTTTATGTATAGCTCCATGGGACAATTGGGAGGATGCCTAGAAAGAGGCATAGATTTTAAGGTTTGCCTTTGTTCCTTTGCTTGGATGGGGCAAACCCTGCTGACACTGTGG
>NW_006299220.1:59641-61801 GCF_000327345.1 Myotis davidii | reverse complement strand
TGGGTGTGCAATTTTGAGACATATTGGTTTTCTATGAAAGAATTTCATTACTATTAGTTATCTGCAAAGATTTTCCTGGTCACGTTTACAGTTCTCTGCTAACAATTTCAAGGACATTCACACATATTTATCATGCCCACAACACTTCACAATTTATAAAACCCTTTTACTACAGATCATCTCACTTTCTCATATAGAGTGTCAACATTCCTTCCAGAAAAAGAGCTGTCCTTCATTTTAATGAACTAAAGCTCTGATACATTGAAAATGGAATACGACCTATTTGTGTGAATAAACACTGTTTTGCAAACATGAGGGCATCATATTTTGCCTTAGGTTATCAATGTTCTTAGCTGGTATCCAGCAGAAAAACACAAGGAGGAAAGTATTAGGAATATTTTCCCACAGGTCCATCAAAGCTCTCAGCAAATGTACCTTCTGACACCCTGTTAATCAAAACTCCACCAGTGCCAATACCATTTCCAGTAAACGATAGCTATGAAAACCCCCTAAGTTCAATATATTCATCATTTCCAGTTACACATCCACCCACAGTCAGAGGCCGATCGCTAAACTTTCCTAGAACTCCAGCCCTTACCAGTTGCTCCCACATGCAGATACAAAGTGTGTAATCAATCAGCAACTTAGAAAATTGCAGCTGGAATTGTAAAACTGATGACCCTCTCTACTTTTGATTTTGAGTCTACCACAGCCCCCTCCCTAATCACTTTGTAATGAAATCTCTTCCTCTTTTCTGCTTCTCTGAATTCTTCCCAGTGCAAGTTCCATGTTTTCAAAGAAACTTCCATTGATCCTTCCAGAAAGCAGTGATCTATCTTTCTCATCTCTGTAGCCAACAGTACTAACAGTTTACATCTTGCATTTCCTATACACGTATACCTATCAGGCTATCTATCTATCTATCTATCTATCTATCTATCTATCTATCTACACTTCATGGTATCCCCCAACCTCTACCCCCCCCCAGGTATTCAAAGACCTCTAAAGGCTGAGTCCTGTCTTAAATTATTTTGTACCTTCCAAAAACCCTTAGCATTATTCATTGCACAAATGAGTGGAAATGTTTTGATTGTTTCCTTTAAAAAGTTTGGCTTTTTCATGCAGGGTAAGAGCAATCTTTCCACACAAAAGGAGTACCTGCTAAGTATCACTTTGGTCCACAACCCTTAAATCTAGTAATATAAAAAGCAGATTAGTTGGGTGGTTTCAAGAAATCCTCTAGCTCTACAGAGCAGACACAGAGTGGAATTGTGTTTTAATCAAAATATATTAGCAGCTTCAAATAAAGCGGAATGCATTTAAACTGTCTTTTCAGAATCAGAAAACTTGATTAGAATTCTCCCAAAGGCTTCACACACTGAAACCAGACACTCATTATTCCAGGAAGAGGAGGCTCAATTTAAAAAATTTATCTTATTAATTATTAGCCAAGCCAGCCAGCAGCTTCCCGGGAAGCCAGAGAAAAAAGGCCCTCAACGATGAGTTTCAAGCCAACGGAAGCTTAGTTGGTGCCTCCAACCTTGCGCGCCTGCCTGGGCACCGCTCTCCAGGGCTGTGGCAATTTTGCCCAGAGCAACCGAAGCAGAGATCAGAGGGGAGTCTTTGAGCCTGAGTAGAGGCCTCACCCTCTGGTTCATGGTAGGAGGAACGCCAGCGCTGCTACTAGCGCCATCCCGGGTCAACTCCCACAAAGGCGAGACTTGGCAGCCAAATCCTAGGCTTCCGGAAACCAGCACGCACCGGCCCTGCAATTCTGGGGATTAGAGGGTTCAAGTTCCAGGGCCCATTCCTGTTAGGACATTGGGCTTTGGGGTCCGCTCATCCCATCCCTATTCCCTGAAAAACTTTGCATCCTCTTCCAAATAGGAATTCCTATCAAGTAGGAACCATCCCACCCACCCCAGCGGGTCCACTCCCCCTTCCGGTCTCCGAATGGCACCTACTCACGGCGCCTCCCAGCCCCGGGAAAGAGCGCAGGGTTAGGTGTGCGGGATACCCCAGCCGGGTGGCGTGCGAGCGGGCGAGCGAGCTGTCACCTTGTGGTCCGCCACGCCAAGGTATCCGTCCAGCGGTCGCGGTCCTACTGGGGGCCCGGGGCGCGACGGGGCGCTGCTCTCCGCCGACGGCTGTGCGCTGCCC
>NW_006299220.1:58821-59503 GCF_000327345.1 Myotis davidii | reverse complement strand
GGTGGAGCGCGGCGCCTGGCTACTGGAGGGGGAGCGCGCCGGCCGAGCGGGCAGGGGCGGGGGTCTCTCGCACTTCGGGGAAGGGACTCTCTCGCCAACTCGCCTGCTGGAATCTCTAGCCTTGGCACCCTCTCCTTACTGGACCCGTGGGGCTTTACCCCGGCGATTCTTGCAAGTTTGCAATCATTCAAGGAAACCCAGAAAGTCTGCAAAGGTCTCCCGTCACCTCTCTTAGTTTTTGCCAGGCGGTTGCTTTGGGGTATCCCCCACCCCCGGAGCAATGCGCCCACCACTCCAGCTCTCTGCTGGCCCCCCAGACTTCCTGCCGAGGTCCAGGAGCCTACGCAAGCTGAGTTGATCTTGGCTCTGGGATACCTACTCAGGCAGAACCCCGGAATCGTGAGGGGACGCGGAGCAGGTGGAAAGTTATCCCTTTGTAACAGGCGACCTCGCGGGGCTGGGTTGGGCGCCCCTGGAGCTCTCCCACGCACCCCGGGGACGCTGCTCCCGGGGGTCCCCGCCTCTGCTCCGAGGAGTTGGAACAAATGACTCACCATCAGGGTCTTCATTTTGGGCACCTCTTTTGTACGGAATCCTCAGGCACATGCGTCCGGAGCCACTTTTTCTTGAAGGATTTCCATGATGGGTGACGGGGCGCGGGCGGCTCTGATTTGAGCCCGGC
>NW_006299220.1:41821-58626 GCF_000327345.1 Myotis davidii | reverse complement strand
CCCCCCCCCCCACCCTCTTTCCCGCCCCCAAATATTCTTTTCAGCCTAATGGAATTTCTGGGGCGAGGGAGTTAACCGTGTCAGTACAAATACCCCTTGGCCCGAGAGCTTATTTATCTTTTATGAAATCATTAAAAAAAAAAAGGAGGACCCAACTGCATCCTGAACGTGATTCCCATTTGAAAATTTGCAAACTAAATGTTCTGTTTTGTGATTTTTCTAAAAACAAGTCAACCGCCCAAATGTCAATAGCCTTATTTATAGCTTTTGCATTTCTGTGTATTGTGTGTGGAAATCTACCACAAAATAATTTTTCCAAAATATTATTTATTATGTCAGATTTTCAATTGTAAGCTTTCTCATAGTCTCTTCGCCCTTAATTTTACTTTCCTAATCCAGTTATTCTCATGCAGTCTTTTTTTATCACAATTTTCATCTAGATTATTTTATTCATTATTTGTTTTAAATATTACAATGTTCCTTGCTATCAGACCTTTGAAGTCCTTAGTGATTTTCAGGTGTAAAAACACTCAACACATCATCTCCACATGGTTAATGGAACCTGTGGAATCTCTCTAATTTTAATGAAAGATTTCTGGCTTCTGGAAATAGAACTGCTTACTGCTTATTTTATAAGCCTCCTAAGGCCCTTGGTGCTCTACTCATGGTAGTCTATTGCACCGAGAGTACACAATTTCACATTCAATCTTCAATTAAAAAAATTTAAAATCTATTTTTTTATGTTGGGAAAATCACACCAATATCCTCTTTAAAGGATCCTCCCCCTCGTGTTAAATTTCAAATGACATTTGTTAAATGTCTAATTTAGCTAAAAACATATTTCTTGTGAAATTGCTCAGTGAGAACAGTTGTATTAATATATTACTTAACACCTCACCTGTAGCAGTGTAATGTTAAAGATTACATTAAGATGGAAATGATCAGCAGGCCAACTGAACCATAGGCATAATAAGAGCTTTCTCAAGGCCAAAAAAGGCATTACAATCCTTTTTTAATCTTCACTAATCCATGGCTGGACTGATGATACAACAGGAACTATTTTTAACTTAGGAGGCATCCTTCCATACTTAGTATTAGGGAAGTTAAAATTATTGATGCAACAATGACTATCAGTGCAATGTGTTTGGGGAAAGAAACATCCAGGATTTAGCCTTACAAGGAAAAACAAAAAATTCAAAACACCGTCCAACATTGGCAGCCTTGAAGCTATTTATTCAATTTGTGCTTTAGGCATGAATAGCACCAGTTGTTAAGGCAGGAAAACCAGCAGCCAGAGGAGAATCTTATCAGGTCCTGGCAATTCTTTATTGTATGGTTGCACTTGACACTCAAATTAGTGAATCAAAGGACCAACTTGATGAATCATTGCAGGCAGGCTATCTGTGTTTCTCCACAGCTCCTTTTGAGATGCTACTAGACTCAGCTCCAGCATTTTTCAGAATTATTCCCCTTCCATCTAGCAAGTTGCCCAGTGACCGATAAAGCACTTCTAATATATTTTGCCATGCCAAACAGAGCCATCATACTTATGATTTAAGCTCATGGCAGCACATTGGACATCTGTTACACAGTATGTCTGACCAAATTCATTAAGCTTATGCTTCTTTTTTTTCCCTCCTGGGATAGCAGTTAGCTAGTTGTTAAATTTACTTATGAAATGATCAGGGTAAATTTAAAAATGTAATTCTGAACTTGATTTGAATAATTTCAAGGCCTTAGGCCTTCAAATATTTGATTAGATGATCCAGTGATTTTTAGGTACTCTGGCCAGAGAGCCAAATTAACTTGGTAGGATGGGAAAAGGGCAGATAAAACCAGTAACAAAAAATAAAATCCTTGCGCTGTTCAATTTAGTGTTCATTTAATGCTTGCCTGCTATCTAGTGGTTCTATATTTTGGAAATAAAGATGAATAGCACGCACGCACGTGTGTGTGTGTGTGTGTGTGTGTGTGTGTGTGGTGTCTGACTTAAGTCCACAGGTAGGCAATGAAAGGCAGAGTACTAGAGATTGACATATAATTATTAAGTACCTACGATGTTAAGCACCTACTCTGGTGAGCACCTACTATGTGGCAGGTAGTAGGGACACCTAAACGAGCAGATCACATCCTAGCTTGCAGGAACTCACAATCTATTCCCAGATCAGTGCTATAAACCTTTATATTTTAAAGAACTAGGAAACAATCAAAACACATGCTTTATTTTTCAAGTCTGAGTGCTTGCTTATTTAAGATCTGAGGGATTTGATATTTTAAGGGTGTCCACCTATTTTGTGTAATTTTATACACACATTTAAGTTAATAATTTGAATAGCCAGAAAGAACAAATAGTGGCATCGTTCACAGACACTTGATTGACTTGGAGGCAAGTAGACAAGTCAATAAAGCTTTTATAGTTCATCTAACTTGTCCAGTTCAATACAAAGTGAACCAGGGAATCACAATTTGCTTCTCAAAATTCAGGTAGCTAAGATGGATTTCTCACCATTTAAAATTTTGCCACATTTCTGCCTCTAGTGCCATCACATCCAATCTAATAGACTTCTACCAGAAAAAATAAAAGAAAAAGGAAGGAAGGAAGGAAGGAAGGAAGGAAGGAAGGAAGGAAGGAAGGAAGGAAAAGAGAAGAATTTGAGTGTTTTACAATGTGGGTTATGTGATAAACTAAAGGTGAGAATTTATGAAACAAGGCATGTCATGAGGTGAGGAGGGAGGCAGGGGAGACTGAAGCTTAGAGGGAAGGTCAGCCTGTGCATACAGCCTCAAAGGCACCACAAAACTAGCAAGTGAAGCAGAAAGACAAACTGCTGGAAGTGCACCAGCCCCACCCTGACTCCTAAGTGACCTCTCAATTCAGAAGCAAATGTTTCAAACATCCCCAAAATGGAGGAAAAGCAGAAAACAACGTAAGGTAAAACGCATTTGAGCTACAACTGCTTTCCACCTTATGATCTTTGAGAAAAGAGAAAGATTGTGCCACATGCAGCAAAAGCAAAAAGCTTACTATGGCAGAAAGTCTTAGAACAAATTTGATACTGGTCCATTGGAGTTCTGCAGTTTACTTAGCTCTCTTTCCTTCACAGGCTGTGCCTGGTGAGCTGGTAGGTCGAGAACAAGTTTCTGAAGTCAGGCCGCCAGGACCCAGATTCTGCCCTTACCACCATCCAGCTCTCTGACCTTGGTAAGTGACTTAGCTGTGCTTAGTTTCCTTATTTGCAAAACAACCATCGTAGAAGTGCCTACCTCAAAGAATTGCTGTGAAGGTTAAATGAGATACGAGTGAAGTGTCAAGAAGAGTACTAACAGATTATAACTATTTTAGTAAAATTTTGTGGTTATGATTAATAAACTGGGTTTGAAGGCAAAAGACCAGGGCTTGACCTATATGACCAAAAGCTGTATGACCTTAGCAAAGGACTTAAAAAATATTAAACAGACTCTTAACTTACCTTTAAAATATGTACAACAACAACAACAACAACAAAAAAATAAAATAAAATGTGTACAACAAAGCCTATCCCACAAATGGTTAAAGAGCATATTGGGATATTGTTTGTGTCTGTTTTGTATACAATGAAGCTCTATTGAGCAGTAACTCTATGCCAGGCACTGTTCTAGCCCCTTGGGATGTGACCAAGACACACAGAGGGCCTCTGCCCCATGAGGCTTACATTTCAAGCTAAGGCAATAAATAAAGCAGTATAATAGAATGTAAGACCTAGGGGAAAAGCAGGGTAAAACAGTTAGCGATTGGGGTAGGGGTGTATGCGCTGTTTTAACTAGGATGACATTTGAGCAGAGATTTGAATAAAGTGAGGGAGTGAGCCATGGGACCATCTGGAAGAAGGGAATCCAGGCAAAGGGAACAGCACGTGCAAAGGCCATGAGGTAAGAGCTTGACTGGCATCTTGAAAAGATGGCAAGAGGGGTCAGTGTGGCTGGAGTGGAGGAAATGAGAATGATCGTAGAGGAGGAGGGCAGAGGGGTAGTCTAGGGCCAGATATGCCAGGGCCTCATAGGCCATGAAAAGAACTCTGAAGAATACCAGTTGAAGTTAAAGCTTTGGAAGAACATGGGTTCTTGATGTTTTGCACAGATCACCTTGCTGCTGTGCTGGGGAGCAAGAGTGGAAGCAGGGAGACCCTTTATGAAGCTATTACAGTAGTCTAGATTGAAGGAGTATGTAGTGCTTTTAGGAGAAATGAATGGTTTCAAGATTTGCTGATTATCAGATAGGAGGTAAAAGAAAAAGAAAGGAGGCAAGCAAATGCAAGGCTTTTGGACTGTGCAGCTGGAGAATGGAGCTGTTATTAGGGGGCTGAGAATGGAGAATTTGGATTTAGGTGTACTCAGTATGAGGTGTCACAGGCAGTGGAGTTTAGGCATGATGTTGGTTGGGTTTATAGGCATGAACTGGGCATGACGGTTCATTAAAGGATGAGCTCACCTAGGGATGAGCCAGGGCACAGAAGAAAAGAGGTCACAAATTTCAGATGCTGCCAAGAATAGGAGACATCACTATAATAATGATAATACTGAAAAACAAAAAACAAAAAAACCCTCTTTAAACTTGATTTGATTTAAGTTGCTGTTATTGTCATTCTGAATGAATTTTCCATTCCAAGACAGTTAGTCATTTATGTCCTCAAAGCAGTTCTCAAATTCTATTACTGTACTAAGCATATTCATTTATGTATTTATTGTTCATCCTTCCTAGTAGATCATAAATTTTCTAGTACTGGAACTGTGTCCTATGACCCTACAAACCTGGCACATCACTGAGGGAAATAATGTTAATCACTAACATTTATCCAGCCCTTATTATATACTACAGGCCCAGTGCACGAATTCATGCACCAATAGGGTCCTTCGGCCTGCCTGTGGGATCAGCTGAAACTGGCTCTCCGACATCCCCCGAGGAATCCCAGATTGCAAGAGGGCACAGGCCAGGCCGAGGGATCCCATGGGTGCATGATCAGGGCCGGGGAGGGACTCAGGAGGTTGGCCAGCCGGGGAGGGACTGTGAGAGGGCTCTAGGGCATGTCTGGCCCATCTTGCTCAGTCCCTATTGACTGGACCCCAGCAGCAAGCTAACCTACTGGTCAGAGCATCTGCCTCCTGGTGGTCAGTGCACATCATAGTGAGCAGTTGAGTGGCCTTAGCATATCATTAGCATAATATGCTTTGATTGGTTGAATGGATGATTGGACGACCAGACACTTAGCATATTAGGCTTTTATTATATAGGATGCCAGCATGGGTCTGAGTTTTACATGTATTAGCTCATTTAGTTCCTACATGGCCCAGGAGTTAGGTCTTATTACTGTCCCCATTTCACAAATGAGTAAACTGAGGCACTGACAGTCATTTGTCCAAAGTCACCCAAATAGTAAGTGGTAGCACTGGGCTAAATAAATCTTTGTTAAAACAAATAAATATTTGTTAAAGAATGAATGAATTCTTTTTTTATATATATTTTATTGACTTTTTTATAGAGAGGAAGGGAGAGGGATAGAAAGTTAGAAACATCGATGAGAGGGAAACATCAACCAGTTCCCTTCTGCACTCTCCCTACTGGGGAAGTGCCACAGCCAAGGTACATGCCCTTGACCAGAATCAAACCTGGGACCCTTCAGTCCACAGGCTAATGCTCTATCCACTGAGCCAAACCGGTTAGGGCAAATTAATGAATTCCTTTTAAGAGTTCCTATGATCAAGTTCTTCTACTGAACGCTAAGATGGTCTGATGATGATAAGAATATGGTTTACACCCTCAATCCAAAGATAATATACCAAAGGCACTTTCTTGTTTTGTGATGTACATTTTTGCTATTTTAATTTTTTCAAGGTATATCTTACATACAATAAAATACACAAAATTCAAGTGCACAGTTTGATAAGTTTTGACAAAATTATACACCTGTTAACCACCACCACTGTCAATACATACCATAGATCATTTCCATCATCCCAAAGAATACCCTCATGCTGCCCTCCACTCATATTAACCCTCATCCAATAAACAAATAGGCTAACATTGTTTTGATTTTTATCACTATAGATTAGCTCTGCCTATTTTAGAGCCCACAACACGGGCATGTGCCCCAACTAGGAATCGAACCATAACACCCTGGTTCATAGGTCAATGCTCAAACACTGAGCCATGCCAGCTGGGCAAAGTTCTCTGTTTCTTTATAGTTTCAAGATAAAGTTAGAAATCCTTGCATAGCACCCAGGATCCTTCCTATGTATTCAAAGGCTCCTTCCCCGCTCCCCCCCCGCCCCCCCGAAGTGAGCCCAGGAATCAAAAACTTTATCCCTAAGCTTCTGTTTTTTGTTTTTTTTTCTTATTTCTATTTTTAACAATTGAGGTATACTTGACATGTAACATTATATTAGTTTCAGGTACAACATAATGATTCACAACAACATAATAATTCGATATTTGTATACATTGGCAAATAATCACTACAATAAGTCTAGATAATGTTCTTTACCACAGATAGTTAGAAATGAGTGAAGAAAGTCAAACGGTATAAACTTCCAGTTATAAAACAATAAAGTCCTGGGATGTAGTGTACAGCATGGTGACTAGTTAACAATACGGTACTGCATATTTGAAAGTTGCTGAGAGAATAGAGCTTAAAAGTCCTCATCACCATTCCTCTTAATCCCATCTCCTGACTTTCCACACAGGAATACTCCAACTAACTACAAAATTGTTCTTTGGATTTACAATACGTATTTATGGTGTAGTCAGCTGAGTCTTTCAACAATCCTCTCTCCATCCTGCTCCTCCTTCACACCCTGCCCTGTCCACCAGTGACCCCCACTTTCTAAACCTGCACTTGGAGAGTGGGGTCCCTCTTCTATCAAAGCAGAAGCTTAGACTCACACAGACCAGATGGCCTGGCCTCTAACACTGAACTCTCCTGTGACCAAGAGCAAGCCACTGATGCCTCTTCTCAGTTTCCTCACTTGCAATAGGCAGACAGTGAAACCTTTCTAGCAGGATGGTTGTGTAATCAAAATCTACTAATGTACATGAAGTATTCGCCACCATTCTGATCATCCAGATGGATCAAACAAAATGCATGTTTTTCATAGGAGACTACCTGCGTGGTATAAAGGGAGGCACATTCATCCTTAAATGCTTATTGAACTTACCTATGTATACAAAAGGCTAATATGCTGTCGACCGACCAGTCGCAATAATGTGCACTGACCACCAGGGGGCAGATGCTCAAAGCAGGAGCTGCTGTGACAGCACTGACCATTTACAGAGAAACTGCACTGCGGACCTGGCGCCCACAAAGCAACACTCAGCATCCCCCAAGTGGGACACAGGCCCCGCCACCATCCTTAGCAACAATCCACCAAATTGCAGCCGATGCTGCCAAGACCCCGTGGTGCAAAATGTGGCCCACAGCTCAGCCCAGCCCAGAAATGGTGGCTGTGGGTGCCAGGTAATGACATCATATAGAACACCTGGCTTCCTCTCCCTAGAGCAGGGGTGAGAAAACTTTTTGACTCGAGGGCCACAATGGGTTCTTAAACTGGACCGGAGGGCCGGAACAAAAGCATGGATGGAGGGTTTGTGTGAACTAATATAAATTCAAAGTAAACATCATTACATAAAAGGGAACGGTCTTTTTTTTCAATAGTTTTTCAAACGGGCCGGATTTGGCCCGCGGGCCGTAGTTTGCCCACGGCTGGGCTCAGGGAGGAAGTCCTGGCTTCCTCTCCCTAGTGACCACTAGCCTCCTTGCAGTTTCTTTAGCCCAGGAACACAACTTGCTTTATAGCCAGGTGCAAACATTTTACACTTTCACCAAATGTCTGTGAAGTGTTTTCCTGTGCCTCATTTCATTTGATCCTCACAGAAGTCCTGGAGTAGGTAGATAAGAGACTCAGTTGAATCCTATTTTCTTTTCATTAGCCAGAAAACAGAAATTGGGAAAGTTTAAAAACTTGACCCGATGGAAAAGAAATGGTGGACCTTGAAAATGACTTCAGGTTTTCTCACTGCGCAGAATATAGTCAAACACTGCTGCAGTTAAACATTTTACCCTTTGTTCTCCCTATGTGATCTACAATAATAATCTGCTTCATGTTGATATTTACTGCTGCGTGGCTGACAATTACCTGAAAGAGAAGTTGGGTGCTTCACTGGACTAGAAAAAGTTTAGCTAAATCAGAAAGCAGGTCTCTTAAGCAAGTTTATTCTATACCTATAAAAGGATAAATTGACTCACGAGTGCATGATACATATAAAGCTCTCACTGACGCCAATCACATCAGTGAGTTTCGATCTGTCAGAGTCCATCGTGAATTTGGTTGACACTTCTATTATAGAGAAAGGGTGAATAGCGATATTAAAATATTTTGTCTACTTAACCCTTTGAGTGCCAACCAATATCCTAGGAACTATGCTAAAATTGCCAAGGCATTTTTGCTGATTTTACAGCAGCTTAGGAAAAAAATTATGATAGCGCTCCCGGCACTTTTGGCGAAAGACAGGAGGAGCGCGATTGTGCTCCCCAGCACTCTAGGGGTTAATTTCCTTTCAATGTGCACAAATTCATGCACTGGGCCACTAGTAATAAAAATTATTATTATTAAGATATATTGTGTGCCTGCCATCAGGCATTATGCTAATATAGGCAGGGGCTTATCTGTAATGATGCCATCTCCATTTACCAACCAGGAAACTGATGTAGAGGTGTGAGGCCATTTGCCCACGGTCTTGTGGCTAGAAAGTGACAGCCAAGCTTTGACCAGGTCTGTTTGACTGCAGACCCTTCCCTCACAATCTCCGCGTTCCACACACTCCACTGCTTTCTAAATGCTCTGGCCCTAGGCCAGGTCCTCCACTAGATTCTGGAGATGCAAAGAGGAGTGAGACACAGCCTTTCCTGCAGAAGACAAACACATGAGCAGATAATTAGAACCCAATATGTTAAGTGTAAAAGTTGAGTAATACATGGAGAACTAGAGGGGGCAAAGAAGGACACATGGTGGTGTGAGAGAGGTTCAGATATGATTTCTGGCAAAGGGGAAATGCTCAGTTGGTTTTAAAGGGTCACTAGGAACAGGCTGGGAGAAGGCCAAGCAGAGAGGACAGCAAAATAAACAAAGGCATGGAAGCATGGCCTTTCGTGGGTGTGCGGGGAGCAGACAGGGAGTTTATGGGTGAGGCAGGGAGTTGTCAGAAACAGGGTGGTCTGTGCAGTAGAGCAGGTTGTGCAGCGCACAATGATGCACATCTGAGTGGGCATTGCACATTGTCCACAGTGCAGATTTGTATATTTACTTTGTCATTTTTCTTAAAAATGGCCAGCAAGCATCTTGCTCTACAGATATCAGAATATTACAATTTTCCCATTAGATAGAAGCAAAACCTTTTGTCAATTATAAGGCAGGTGGGTGGAAAGAGAACTTAAATAACTTACATATATATTGCCAATGGACACAGACAATAGGGTGGTGAAGGCCTGGGGTGGGGGGTGTGGGTGGGCTAGAAAGGGCCAATGGGAGAAAAAAGAGGACATATGTAATACTTTTAACAATAAAGATTAAAAAAGAACTTTTAAAATTTTCATGATAGTATTCTTTGGGTCGGCTGGGAGTTATTTGGCCAGAATTACTCTCTGGGTGGATGTCTCTGGAGACAGTGAGAAGGATGGATTTGGGGCGGGAATGTCAGGGCCCAGGGAGGACAGCTAGGAGACTATTGTGGAAAGCCAGGTGAGAGGTCTTCAGCCAGAGCAGTGTTGGTCAGATGAATTATAGAAATTCTTAGACAGGCATTTATGTTCTAATGGCTAAAGTGGATCACATCCTAACTATGCAGAAGAGGGTTTATAAAAACAAAGCAGTTATTTTATTTATTTATTTATTTATTTAATTTTTGCCATGCGAAATGGTTTGAATAATTCTGGTTACATTTCAAATAGATATAGAATAATAATACACATTGTCTTACATCTTGTCTTACTTTGGGTTCTCTTGAAAGCATACCCTGGGATAAGGATCCATGTGCAAGTATTTGTTTGGCAGATGAAGAAACCGCCGTTGGGGGTAGTGAGGAAGTGACAGAGGAGGGGAAAGCAGCCAATAAATGGTGCATTATAAGGCAAGTTATTACTGTAGACAACTGGGGCTCATCCTGTCAGGGAAATTCTGGCAGCTAGTGTGGAGCTCAGGCCTCGGTTATTCCACCCAAGGGTGGAGGGAGTCCTGTTATCTGTTTAGTTGAGGGCTGCCCTGGGTGGGCATTGATTCCTTGGCACGTGCCCCTTGCTGCACAGGTGGCCAAGCAGGCGGGCTCTGGAGGCAGGAAGCAATCCCGCCAGCAGAGACGCACAGGTGCAGGAGCTTTAAGACCCAAGTTTGCGTTAAAGTGGTAAAGGCAGGGGACTTGGGCGGGTGCCCACAGCATCTGCCACACAGGGAAATTGCTCTTTAGAGTTTTCAAAGGATTCAAATTCCTTATGTCATTTGAACCTTCCAATAACCTTGTGAGGTAGAAACATGTGTGGCTTCCCACTAAGGCTGGGGATCTTTTTACTCATGGCTATTTCCTCCTGCCTCCACAGCTGATATCCCAAACAGAAACAGGTCTTGTCAAGTCCTTCCCCTTTTTCTCACCAATAATTTGTCTAAATGTCCATCTCCTGATGTCGACTGTGAGCAGTTAAATTGAGAAATTTTGTGTTATTCACCTTTGTTTTCCCAGAGCCTGCCAAAGAAGTAGGTGCTTAGTTAATGTGATTGAGTGGATGGCTGGATGATTATTATCATCATTCTTTGAACTTTGTTTAAATTGGGACTGAGCTAAAGCAACTCACTCAAAGTCACATGATCCAAAGTCACATGACCAATAGAGACAGGGCTTGAACTCAGCTCTTCCACCTTCCAGTAGAGAAATGTTGTTGCCAGAGCACAGTTCAGCGAGGGTGGACATGAGGAGTCTTTTTTTGGGATTCATAAATCTCCCAGATCTATGAAATTTGGAGTATTTGAGGGCATGCCAGTCACAATGAAGGAAAACCAGGGAACTTCAGGAAGGAAGCTTTTTACATTAGGAATTAATTTCTGTTTTATTATTTATAATATCTCAAAGTAAAATGGGATGAGACAAATACCAGTGAACACTGTGACCCTTTAAAAGGAAGCAAAATTTCCCTCCATATATGAAAGATAAAGGCCCATCCCTGTGGGAACCAATGTAATGACCTGACAGCTGAGTGAGGATGTGCACGGCAAAGCCCCGGTGCTCCTGGTTCTCCTGGAAAGTCAAGGGCGATGCTGGGCCCACCGGACAAAGGCAGGCTCATTGTTCTTTTAAAGCAGCCTACAACATAAGGGGTAGCAGCTGCAAGAGGGGAAACCAGTGAAAAAGTTTTCAAAATGAATTGAAAAATGCATTCTTTAGTGTCCTTGCAATCAAGGTACATGCCCTTGACTGGAATCGAACCTGGGACCTTTCCGTCTGCAGGTCGACGCTCTATCCACTGAGCCAAACCGGTAGGGCATGGGCCTGTTTTTATGAGAGCTAAAGATGGGTATGTCAGTGGCACAACCAGATGACTTTGCATTATGATTTGTACTTGAATAACAACTTACACTATTTTTAAAATATGCATTCATTCATTAACTATTGATAGAAGACAACGTCTGTGTCAACATGGTCCTAGTATTTAGGGATTGCTAATTGGGCTCAAGATACTAAAGCAGAAATCCAGCTATGAAGGCTTATGCTGCCTCCCTCATCTCACTGGGCACCTGCAGGTGGCCTGTGGTAGCCCATCCCTCCTGTGCGGGTGTGGATGGTCACTTCTTTGTTATGCCATCTCAATCTAGAAACGTACATCAATTCCCACATATCCTTACAGGGTTTGTGATGTTTCTGACTTTTCTTCCTGGAGAGGCATGCATTGTTTCATTCTCTGTTTTCAGACCCTTCCTTCCACTTTCTTCCAACCAGGGCTAACTTCTCATGTGAATTCTATTTGCTTTACAAGTCAGATCGAAGGCTGGGGTCTCCTTCAACATGATGTCTTTGAGGGAACAGTGTTGCCACTTGCAAGATTATCAAGAGGCTTAAACTCTGTAATTCAATTAACACATGGGATTCCCTCTCCTCTTTAAGAACGTGATAGCTGAAATGATATGTGGTGAGATCATTTACCATTTATGCATTGTTATACATCAAGGGCTTTAATATATGGAAGTCATTTCTTCTTTTTGTAAGCTATCATCAAATAGAATTTATGAACCTTCAGATTCATGAGGTTGGAATGCATGGTATAAAATTGAGGCGATAAAGTTCCAATTCATACTTTTTCTCAGAACTTTCAGATGCATTTTGTACCTAATAATATTTTGCTACTATGGTTGGCATTGTTTCATGCTTTTATTAACTAGTGATAGATACCAGTGAGTTACATTTTAATATTGCATGGATAAATTTGGTGTCTGCATTTATAGGTGTCATAAGTGGAAAGGCTAATTGAAAAGTGATGAGATTTGTATCTAAGTGACTGGACATGCTGTGGCTTCTAAGACTAATTAATTAATTAATTGCTTCATCTATCAAACATTTATTGAGAGCCTACACTGTGACTCGCAGCCTGCTAGGTGTCTCAGTAGAGGCAGCTCCAGAAAGGATTGCAGTGGGGGTGTGTGGAAAGTACAATAATAGCAGCATGCCCATGGAGTGACGGTGGCAAAAAAGCAAGAGCAATGAACCTACCAAGTTTTAAAGTATTGGTTATTAAATGGGTTATTATTTAGGAATGATGAAGTCAACAGGTCAGGAGATGATTGCCATTGAAAGATAGTTTGCTATGCTCAGAGACCCTGGCAAAAGGAGGCATGTCATAACACAGGGGTCCAGGTTTGATCAGGAGGTAGAAGGAGGAGAGGATATGGGCAAGAGCCTTTCTTGTGGTTGAGCACAGCAGGGTATGCAAGTTTAGGATTGGCTAATTGAATAATTTTAGTAGGCTCTGGGGCATGATGCTGTCCTCAGTTTCCTGGTCCTGGGTGATTAGCTTATCAGTGATGGCGAACCTATGACACACGAACTCATTTTTTTGGTTGATTTTTCTTTGTTAAATGGCATTTAAATGTATAAAATAAATATCAAAAATATAAATCTTTGTTTTACTATGGTTGCAAATATCAAAAAATTTCTATATGTGACACGGCACCAGAGTTAAGTTAGGGTTTTTCAAAATGCTGACACGCCGAGCTCAAAAGGTTTGCCATCACTGGCTTAGGTGGATGAGAGGTGAAAAAAAGAAGTCAGTTGAGAGGATGGGCTCTGGATTGCTTCCCTATTTTTCCACATATAAGACGCCCCAATGTATAAAACGCCCCCCACTTTTCCAACCCAAAATTAAGAAATCAATATTTTAAACATAAAACAGAACACATTTTTATTTAGTAATTACCACAGGTAATGTTTACATAACAGTGCTATGATATTATGCATTATATCACTTTATTCAGCCTCTGTTGCATCACTGCTCTCTTCTTCATCACTATTAGTTCCAGTCATATCAATTTCTTCAACTTCTATTGTATCACTGCTGTCTTCTGAGTCACTGTCTATAATGTGAGATCATCCTCATAAACTGGTGGCATTTTCTGAGCTAACTTTGCTCGTGTTCTCATGGCCAACCCTTCTCTCCTCATGAAATTGACCAGTTTGTCTTTCCTGTAAAAATAACAGTGTATTTCTCTCTCTCTCTCTCTCTCTTTTTTTTTGACATCTTTATGGACTCAGAATGCTCAGGTCCCTATTGCATCTGTGCACTCTCCATCTCCACCTCCACCTCCAACTATGGCATCAGTTGCCATCAGTAACAATAAGGCTCCTGATTGGAGGAAGTCTGTTTGATAGGTATGGGCAGCTACTCACCTGTGCGGCTCCGTCGTTGGCTGACTTCCATGTATAAGACACCCATTGTATTTTCAGTCTAATGATTTTAGAAAAAAAAATAGTGTCTTATACATGAAAAAATACCATAGTTTGCATGTAAAGGCATGCTCCTAGGTTAGTTGTTTGCCATCTCTAGGAATTAGTAAACCTTCAGAGGGGCAGTTCCTCCAGAATCAGCAAGACCCCCAAAAGCAAAGCATCAAAATATGCTATATAATAAAACATCGTTAATACAACCATGTGGGGCCAGGGCAGCCAGAACAGGCCTAAACCTAGAGGAGAAGAGCTTTCTGGGCAGAGGGTTCAGCTTATGCATGTACCAAGGCACGTGGAAAAGCATGTTTGTATTTCAGTATTTTTGGAGTCTGGAGTGAGAATACAACATGGGCAGTAGGGCTGGGGAGTGGGGTGGAGTGCTGGGTAGGCAGGATCTAGTCCATGAAGTGTGCCTGGCTAAAGAATTTGGACTATATTTGAAAGGTAGTGAGGGATAACTGAAGGGTTTTACATAGGAGGGTGACAAATGATTTCAGTTTACTTCTGTTTGGTGAAAATCTATGCTACTAAATCTATACTACTTAAAAATTAATGAGGTTTCACATTTCGTCTTTGTAAGATAAACAACATGTTATGTTTAGTACTTTCAATGGTTATGTAAGGAATATTTACTCGTTCTCTCCTATGGATTATAAATCCTTGGTGTTCTCTTTCCAGCATCCTCCAAAAAGGCAGGCAGTACAGCGGAGAGTACGGAGGGATAAGGCAGTAATTAGATGACCAATGTCCTGGTTGTTCTGTTGGTTGAGTCATCTAACTTCTCCAAAGAGAGACTCGATGGTTAAGGGCATCCCCTGCATCCAGACAGTGCATGTGAATCCTGTCTCTGCCACTTACTGTGTGACCTTGGACAAGTTAATTAACTTCTGTCTCAGTTTCCTCATATGTAAAATGGAAATAATAAGAGCATCCACATCATAGGATTGATGAGAGGATTTGCTTGTGGTTTCCCACCCATCCTGCCTCTTAATGCAGTTTTACAAGGGTATATCCAATGTTGGACCAGAGGATAAACATTATATCGATAAGAATGTCAGTAAGGCCCTGGCAGGTGTGGCTCAGTTGGTTGAATGTTGTCCCATGAACCAAGAGGCCATCGCTTTGATTCCGTCAGGGCACATGACCGAATTGAGGTTTTAATTTTGGGTGGGAGGTGAGTAGGAAGCAGCCAGTCGATGTTTCTCTCTCTTTCTCTCTTCCTCTCTAAAATCAATAAAATCATGTTTTTAAAAGGTCAGTATGATGATGCATATGGAAATCACTAGTACTATTATACTCCTCAACCCCCAGAAGTAGCTAGTCTTCAACTGTGGATAAATGGAATATTAAAGACTATTGTCCTTGATTGAAACCAACATCCTATAAAGTTAGTGTGCTATCCTATATGTGGCTATAAAACGGAGATCAATATATGGCCTGTTTTCTTCCTCCTCCTCTCTATGGCCAAGATAGAGACCTCTGGGAACCAAATGATAAAGAGGAGTGGTACCTTTTTTAAAAAATATATTTTATTGATTTTTTACAGAGAGGAAGGGAGAGGGACAGAGAGTTAGAAACATCGATGAGAGAGAAACATTGATCAGCTGCCTCCTGCACACTCCCCACTGGGGATGTACCCACAACCAAGGTACATGCCCTTGACCAGAATCAAACCCTGGACCCTTGAGTCCTCAGGCTGATGCTCTATCCACTCAGCCAAACCGGTCAGGGCACGAGGAGTGGTACCTTGCAGAATTATACCTAATGCCTCCCAGCAACATTTGTGTCTTCTGTCCTTACGGAACTGGGTTCTATTTCTACTAGGAGATAAAATAATTCTTCCCGTGATTGGTTATCAACCATTCACTTCTGTGGTATTCTTGCAAAGAATGCATGCCTGAGTCTTGTCATGAAGAAACAGGATGGACCCAGTCTGTGCATTTAATTGTCCTGCCACTTTAGCCTCCATCAATCTGGAATATTTCTTCAACATTTCTTTGTCTCTCACATCCGTGATATATTAAACAGTGCAGGCCTTCCATTTTATAGGACCTCATTGCTCAGTACATGAATCATGTATATTGTAAATTTTTCTAATAGCCACATTAGAAAAAGAATTAGGTGAAATGAACAGCAATAACATACTTATTTAATCTATTGTATTTTATAATGTTATCATTTTATAATATAATAAGTATAAAGTTATATATTTACATTCTTTTTATACAAAGTATTTGAAATTCAGTGTATAGACAGCATATCTCAATTAGGACTGGTCACATACTCAATAGCCATATTTAGCTAAGTGGCTATCATTCCAGACAGTGCAGTGTTAGCAGATCCCACAGTCTGGGTCCACTCAGTGTTTCCTCATGACCAGGCTTGGCATGCATGCTTTGCAGAAATGAAGGTGTGCTCTCGGTTATCACGTCAGAAGGTGCACAGTGTTGATCTGATTCATCACTGCTGATGTTACCTTGGTCACTTGGTCATGATGGTGTCTTCCAGGTTCCTCTACTGCAAAGTTATAATTTTCCTTTTATGCTGATAGGTATTTATCCTATTCCATCTAATCATCACCCACCAGCCTTGACTTCCAAGACAACTTCAGAATAAATCAGCTACCAAGTATATTGATTGTCAGATGTTGTTTTCTATTACTGGCTGGCTTTCTATTTTAAGGATGAACTTTGCCTTCTTTCTCCCTTCCTTCCTACCTCCCTTCCTCCCTCCCTCCTTCCCTTCCTTCCTTCCTTCCTTCTTTCCTTCCTTCCTTCCTTCCTTCCTTCCTTCCTTC